>NC_049206.1:51552751-51866814 GCF_013347855.1 Anguilla anguilla | reverse complement strand
TATGGAAGAAGGCAACACACACACACACACACACACATGCGCACACACATGCGCACACACACACACACACACAGTGGCAATCGACTTTTCAGTCCCACAAGTCAGGTATAAATTCATAACAATTCAGACAATTTAGCTGAAAATGTGCAGCATCAGTGTAGATAAGCACATTTAATCCATAGTTCTTTTCTTTTTTGTGCAAATTCCCAGTTGCATTTGTGAGTGCCCCACGGCTGCAGCATCCTCATTGATGTCAGGAGAGTACAGATTAAAATGGGCACACCCTGAAGTGCATGTTACTGGCTGCCCCCTCCTGCCCCCACAGCACACACCGACTGAGCTGCACAGCCTTTGTACTGGAGCATCGATAAAAGTACCCTGCAGGTGCCTGAACAACAGTATGAGCCTCCATTTTGTGGTGCAGCGGGAAAATCCAACTGAACCCCGCCAACCCTGGAATGCTTTGGCTAACTGTACATCACAAAGTGGGATTCATAGCTACAGTTTTCATGAGTAACATAGGCCATGTGACTTTACCAAGGACAAATGCTTTAGCCCAAGGTTTTACTGTGCCTCCTCAGTGTTGACATCTTTGATGGGGAATGCCAGTTCACGACCTTGCCTGGCGAAAGGTACAAGGCCTTTATCAGAGAAACGGTTTCAATAAACTGTCATGTACACACCCTTGCTTGCACACACCATCTCTTAATTCTTTCCATTGAGAATTAATAACGCAAAACAGGGGTCCTCAATCTTACCCAGAAAGGGCTGGTGTAGGTGCAAACTTTTGTTTCAACCAAGTAGTTGCACACCTGATTTTACTCATCAGGGCCATTAGCAAAGACACTAGTGGTTGATAAATAGAATCAGGTGTGTAACTGCTTGGTTGTAATGAAAGCCTGCACCCATCACCTTACCCATTCAGGGTAAGATGGAGGACCTGTTATGTAGAACATAGTGAATAAAGGCATGTTAAATCCTGTTTCTGCATGAAACTTATTTATATATGGAAAATGGCGCACATTTTTTTTTTTCCCTGAGAGATACTCCATTAATATTTAAAGCGTGGCAGATTTTCCAAATTAATTATGCCTGACAGGGAGAAATGGGAAGAGAGCCTTATCGTCGCTAGAGTGGGACGGGGGTGTGGAATGACTGAACTGGGTGAACAAGGCTCCGGGGATGCGTTCCGGTATCATTTTTTACTTAATTCAATGCGCTCGGAAACACACGGAGCACAAAGGAGATAATGCCAAATTGCGCACATTTTTAATGGAGTGACAGCATTTAGATGAGAAGGAATTAATCCTTCCCTTTTGTTGTGAGCCTAATGCATCCACTTACTCAGCCATTATGAGAGGAGTAACTGGATTCGATAAACAGCGACTGAAAAGCCAGAGAGTGGAGTGTTTGCTGGATAAAAAGACAGAGGAGAAGTCACTCTCCTGACATTGATAGTCAGAAGGGTTTATGGGTGACTGACAGCTGAAGTATAGAGGCAAGGAACTGTGACAGATGTAGAAGTTGCTCTTGCCCTTTATCAGGAAAAGATAAAAACAGGAATATATAATCTACCGAACAGCACAACCTTTCTGCGTTGATATTGCTGGGTCAAATGGTTATTTTGTATAAAAAAAGAGTTCTCATTTTATGTTTTTATTTGCACATTAAACCTAGGCTTGGTTAATTTTCATAACCCAAATTTCAACCTTTGACAGCGGCAAGTCAATTTGTAATCTACAGAGCTTTACAGAATTAATAGCTTCTATATTCAAAGGGGATTAATGTCATTATATTGAAAGCTGAATTCTATCATAAAGAACATTATAAATTACATTTTTGAAAAAAAAACTCCAATTTTCACTCAAAATGCAAAATGGCAGATTATTGTACAACCACGACGCTCATTGTAAAATGCCAATACTGACTTTCCCAGGGGAAGCAGTTGTTCATGACTGATATCAGTTTCGGCTCTGATAATGGATCCTCGTTCCCTGAAGACGAGGAAAGGAGTTCACTTCCAGGAAGTGTGGACGTTTAGCCCGGAAACAACATTAATTACAAATCACAAAGTTCTTTGATCCATAAACAGGCTAATCATTGCTGACAGTGAGTGAGGAAGAAAGAGCATACGGATATATTGGATGATTTAGAGATTAAAGATGTTTCCCCCAAATGACCTTCTACTTTGCAGACTACACCAGAAAGTGAAAAAAAAAAAAAACCCAACAAATCAGTAAAACTTTCTCTGTGCAGAGAGGGGAAGTTTCATCGGTTCTGTGCAGAGAGCCGACCGCTGGCATAAATGGCGTAAGTGATCGTTTAGGGCCACGATCATCCGGTTTTTCTAATGCCACCCCCTCATGGATTTTGTCTGCCACCCCCTCCTTCGACTTCTCCACACCCTCTCCGCCCCCACACCCCCCCCACCCCACCCCCATCCACGATTGGTTCACCCCGGCTCGTTCTTGTTCAGGGCCACCGAAGACCCTTGAGCCGGGTCTGTCTACACACAATCCCGAGCAAAGATCACGGACTCCACAAATCCTACTTATTACAAGAGAGATCAGAGCCGGTGAGCTGCTGTCACTCAGGAATTCCCCTGTTCCAGGAAGCAGTGCAGACTGACACCCGCAGTCCTGCAGTCCTCCTCTCTCTCACCCCCTCTGCTCAAATTAAATCAGGAACTTTATAATACATAGAAGAGGCTTACAGTATGCAGCTTTTTGTCCCTTAGACTATGGAGATCATCTCCCATCAGGCACCTCTCTTTCAGTCAGAAAAATGGTACATTTTGGGATTTGCGGGAAATTGAAGGTTATCATTTTCGTCCTCAAAAGTCTTACATTAATGAAAAATCCTTATCTTTGGGTTCTTATAAGACTTAAGTAGCAGCACACATTCTATATCTGATATAAATGTTGACTTTTAATATGTTTCAAAAAGAATAATAATGAGCAGATATGTCATTATTATGATAGCAATATTTTTTAAATTTTAAACTTCTTAGATCTGCACCAGCATTTGGTGTTAGCTAAGTGACTTGAGTCCTCAAAACAGAGCTCTATGGTAGGTTTCCCAAAAGCCTCTTAATGCTAAGAACCTCTTTAAATGCCTCTTACGATCACTCTCAAAATAATGTGGATTACCCAAACACATTCATAACAAAGGTGTCTCTTTAATTCTGTTTTAAGTTATGAGCCATCATCTGCTCCTGCAGCACACACAATGCGCATGCACTTTCAATGCATGTTTACAATCCCAGCCTACAATACCCTATAAAGTGTAGTAGCCTGATAATCTATTCTTTTTCATGCACATTCAAAATAAATATTGTAAAAGTATAAAATATATACCCATAAAATAAAAATGACTTGAATATGATTTGGAATGACAGCACATTAAATTAAACTGAACATGATTGATAACTTAATAACTTGATTATTTGTAATCCAATTAAATGGCATCAATAAGCAAATATATTGCATTACATTGCAGGCATTTAGCAGACACTCTTATCCAGAGTGACTTACACAACTTTTTTTTATTTTTTACATTGCATTTATACAGCTGCATATATACTGAAGCATTGCAGGTTAAGTACCTTGCTCAAGGGTACAATGACAGTGTCCTACCTGGGAATCAAACCTATGACCATTAGGTTACGATACAAAGTCCATACCCATTTTACTACACTGCCGCCCAAATGACCATTTAATTACATTTCACCTGTATAATTGCATAAAACAAGGCCAAAACACCAGCCCTGCATTGCGGAGAACAGGCTAAATTCCCATGGCTGCACTTCAGAGAATCCTTCACCTGAACCAAAGGTACAGGAGAATACGTTTATGAGGCAGTTATATTGTTAGAATAAATTCTCCAATCAGGGTCGACCACTTCACAGATGAAACCAGGGGTGGGTAATTTTCATGAGATGAAAATTTAATGGAATATATGGAACATTTTGTTTTAATATTCATCTATATATATATCAAAAATATGCTCAGAATCAAAATGGTTTGTTGATAACATGATCACATTTTGAGCACATTTTTCAGGAATGCGCTTTGCAAAGAAGGTCTTTATTAAGTTCTTCTTGAGGGTCCTTCCTACAATTCGGTTTTTGGAAAACTCACTTACTGAGAGAATGTTCGTTGCTTAAGAACATTGTAAACACACTCGTTAATCCTAAGACTCAATTTTATCAGGAAACCCCCAAGCATTAATTGGGTTTTCATAAGACTGCTTTGAGACATGGAACTACTCTTGTTGCTCTTCTTTGTTCTTTCTCTAGTCCTTATCATATCTTTTTATAATGCACTTACCAAAACTGAGCAGTGTTGTGTACATTTTGAAAACATTTGGAATTATTTTAGTACATTTGCCTTTGACTTACTGTATAATCATTATTAACTACAATGGCTAAAGAGAGAGAAAGAAAGAGAAACCGTGTGTGTGTGTATGTGTGTGAGAGAGGGAGAGAGAAAGAGATAGAGAGAGAGAGAGAGAGAGAGAGAGAGAGAAATAAGAGATATTTCCAAATGAACAATGAAATGGAATTATTGTAAGTCAGATGAAGTGAAACCATCTTAAATGAAATCAGACAATGTGCTTAGATTTGTTTCTACCTCATTAGTCCAAAAGACTTCAAATTTATGAAACAAATTACAAATATGGGAAATGGCAAAAAGGTTAATGAAATCGGGCATAAAACAGACACTTCATTTTTCCAGTATCAGAACCTTTAAATTCCTATTATCTCCTGTTTACTACTTACACTGTTACATTTGACACCAGTGGAGCTAATGCTAATTCTTGACTTCTTTTGTAACCAGTTGCCTAGTTCTACTGATCTACTCAATAGTAGAGATAAACAATATAAAGTTTTAAAACAAGAGGGAAACTATTGCCTACTTGCTAAGAGGCAAAATCTGAAATGTGTTGAGAAATTCATGAGCTAGCAGAAATTCCTATCTTTCCTTTTTTTTAGCTGACCAGGTTAAAAAAGATATTTTTGACAACTTCATAGAATTTTGAATGCATTGACACTTTATTACCCTGATCATTTTATTTATTGATCTTTCTAAACCGATACAACATAAGTTAATTAATCCAGAATACATCCACGTGCAAATTATAGTGTCACCATCCGTGATACATCACATACAATTATTCAACTCTAACCAAATACGTATTAGTCCAAATGGGACCATATGCCCCTTGTAAGAGTTAACTTAACACTGAACATTTTTTTCTGTGTGGCTCTCTAAGCTATGAGTTCCTTTATGCTATTTTTGCAGAGAATGGCCTGGTAGAACAAGCTGTAAATTGTCGCACCTGGTTCCTGTAATTTTTCATATACTAAATGTCATTGGCCCCTCCATGTTTCACTTTATTGACATGTCCCTTTAATGGAGACATAATCTTGATTTATACTGACAAGATCGTGTAATTAATCGTTGATGGTGTAATTAGTTGTGCACCTGTGTTGTTTATTAGAGTACCTGCAGTAATGTCTGAGGGTTGTAATACTAGTCACGTGTCTCTTAGGTTAGAAATTTCCACACTCCCTAAACATCAATAATAGCCAAACAGATATATATGCCAAGCAATAAAGATGTGATCCAATAATTCAAATCGCCCACTCACCTTTTTTTTTTGGTGTTACTATCTCCCATTGTTTCATTTTCACACTGCGGTTTAAGTGGTACCAAATCGGATATAAATTAGGATTTCTATCCTAATTAAGAGATTATCTCTTGACTTGTGATTCAAAATGTCCCAATGCAAATGTGACGCTTTTATATTAGAAACCTTTCATAGACTTTATTTTGAAAAAATCCACTGGCTAACCCTCAAATCTTCATAAATGGTTGGCAGTGGTTAGATAATGTGACATTTGAGCTTTGCATTTTGTTTTTTCATAATAAATGGGGCGGCTACAGAATTCAGGCAGAAAGCAAAAATGAAGAATATAATTACAGTCCTGTCACATGATCCAATAGCCTGTTATTATCCGTTACAGAGACTTTTTATGCTTTTAACAGGGTTTAATTATTATTGCGCTGCCTCAAATTCAGCTCTTGTCGAAATGTCATTTATTTTAATTGCTCATGCATTTGAGTAATCCCCACTTTGGAAGTCCCATCCTGCTCTCTCGTTTAATTTAAATGCTTCAAAAAAAAAAAAAAAAAATTAAATAAAATAAAAAACTAAAATAAGCTCAGCAAGCTTAAAGTTATATCTCGTCCTGTTTATCGACCCATCCATTGATTGCTGATTAAATTGGGAATCCCATGTGACAAATATGCTGGCAACAAATGTGTTATTAACAATAAGGGGTATACTTCAATAAACTTCACCCCATCTTGGTCAAAATGCTTATATGATGTGATTCATGTTCGTGAGTGATGTAAGTCATATATTTGATTCCTTTTTTGTTTATAGAATGTAAAATCCATAGAAACAAGAGAAAGACAGGCAGGCGCACGCACGCACGCGCGCACACACACACACAGTGAAATATTTTTCAGGTTTTCCCTTTAAAGCAACAAAATTAAACCTTGTCTGACACTTTGTTTTTTACATCTTGGCATTATTTCTACATAAAAAGCGAGAACGTGTTTTATTTCTTGAAATGCTGAATTCAGAATTTCACCATGATGGATAATTCATGAATAATGTCACTGAAATCTGCAATGGTAATGAAAGATTATTGTTTCGCACCTCTTCAAATAGTGGCCTTTTTGGATTTGATTCAGAGATTGCATTGGAAAAAGCTTCACAGTACTTCTTTCCTTTAAATCCTAGTTCTGTACAAAATTGCACATGTGCATGTACACTTGCACGCACACACACACACACACACATAAAAAACAAGCAGGCAGTCTTGGTTGAAACGAGTTTGAGGGTAAATCTGAATTTACAAGCATATCATATCCCAAAAGTGCAGATGGGGAGTCCAAGGTTGGGTGGAGGTAGAAAACGAAACTATATTCCAGCAGCTTGTTCTGCACAGTCTACTGGCTGACTGAGGTCTTGCAGATGTGTTTTCCTGCTTCCTTCACCACCGCAATTCGCAGGGAGATGGCTTTTTGATTTGCAGTCCTCCAATTCACATGATAATATCCTATTTTCATATTTTCGACTGGATTTGTATTTACATATTCATATATACACGCACGGAGCCTTCATTTTGAATGGGGGAAATAAATTACTTCAAGCTGATAGCCTGGAAATGTGCATAGCTAAAAAGAAGATTTGTGTTTTTTTTCCTCACGATTTAAAGAATCACTTAGCGATTTAATAATTTTCTGTTGTTGCTCTTCCGGTTATAATTGAAATACATCTGATTAAGCAAAGAACATGCACAGACGCTAGCATGCAGACACACAAGTGCACACACAGACACACACTATTCCATATTTCATTACGCTTGTGACGTGATTGTGTTCTCCAAATATGCCTCATCATTTTTCCCATCATTCATAAATGCTCCCATTGAAAGTTTTTTTTTTTGGTACACTGGCAAGGAGGCTGCATTGCTCGTGATCATTTGAAGCACAGATCTTAAGGCCAGGTTTCAGAAATGATGGAATGATCAAGGTCATTTCTAACAAGGGACTGGAAAAAAAATGGAATAGGACAAAAAGCAAAAAGAACTGGGTATGTTGGCCTGGGCCTTGAAAAAGGGAGGGGGAGGGGATTAGTTAACCTGTGTGTCTACATTCAACAGGAGACTATAATAATGGTGCATATGTCACAATTGCATGCAGAGAAAAGAAAGCGTGTTCCAGCCAGGGATTGTGCTAAAATATATTTTACTTCACAAATTTACAGATTG
This sequence comes from Anguilla anguilla, assembly GCF_013347855.1. Classification (NCBI taxonomy): domain Eukaryota; kingdom Metazoa; phylum Chordata; class Actinopteri; order Anguilliformes; family Anguillidae; genus Anguilla; species Anguilla anguilla. Next base: position 51,858,968 of record NC_049206.1, on the reverse strand, counting down.
ATATCAAATCTTATGAGTTATAAGGGTGTCTCTCTAGATTTGTTTTAAAATAGCTTTTCAGAGAGCAAAAAAAAAAAAAAAAAAAACCTGAAAATGTAAGACTGGGTAATAACGGAACATTTATTTTCTTTTCAGTGCATGAAACGAGATCAAGATTGAACATGTTCATTTTCCATTAATTTAGACACTGTTGTCCAGAAAATGAGGAAATGTAGAATCAGTTCTGTGTGATAAATAGAGTTTGGATTGTGCATTCAGTGTGAAAATAGCTGGAATTTCAAATGAAGCAATTTGACAACACAAGTGACGCAAACTTGAGAAAGATGAAGATTTGTTTTTCTCTTTGTAGAGGTCTCAAACAGCCCTTTATTCTGCTCAGGTAGCAGTTGCTTTTCAAGCAGTAAAAAAAAAACAAAATGAATCATCGGCTTCCTTTGCTCAGCTGAATTAAATAAGAAAGTCTGCTGTTTCATAAAAATGTAAAAACTTTGAGTGGACAGCAGTTAACCAACTGGAAAAATTGTACCATATTGCACTATAATTACAAATATATAAATAACACTATAGTAGTCACTATAGTCTATAAAAATTGATTAATGATTGCTGAAATTTCATTAAATTGCTGGGCAGTGATGCATTTTAGGGATGGGAGTAAACTGTGATACCATATTTGACTGTTTTGTGCCAGCCTAAGAGTGGGATGACAGATACTTCTTTCTTTTGATTACAGATTTGGGAGAAACACTATCCCTCTCTCTCAACTTTTCGGTACAAGAGAAGGGAGGGAGGGAGATGCCCAATTTAAAAATAACATGCAGAGAGCGAGAGAGATCGTGCTCTTTGGCCATTTCAAATGGCAACATTAAAGGGATAAACTATTCGTGTTTTCCATGCCTGTCATTTTTTCATGAGTTGTGCTGTTTTGACATGGTTCATGAGCACTTAAAAAAGTTTCACAGAACTTCCACTCTGGCTAATGGCTGAAGAAAAAAACAAAAAACACATTAATATTTTCAAAGACATTTAAGGATGATTTTGTGCCAAGATGAGGGTTTTGCAAAACAGTCTAATGAGATGTGTATATAATTATCCCCAATTGTTTTCTTCTAATTTTAAATTCACAGTTTTACTTCTAGGCCTGTCCCTTCACAGTCAGAACTGGCATCGTTAGGATCGGGGCATGCCATTACACTGAAAAGCAGTGTTTTAACCAGCTATGCCACTACAGCCGCCCCACATGGGTCAAAGGTCGTACCAAGAATTCAATATGACTTAAATGGCAGAGAGTTAATCTGTTACAGAAAAAAGCTTTAGGAAAACGCCAAAAAAAAGCATGTTGTCACAGGTGGTGGAAGTGGTGCATTCAAAGGAAATCATAAAAAATGTGGGAAATCATGTACTGTCATCCTGCACTGTCAGAGTTCCAGAGGTTAGTTACCAACTGGCTTCCAACAGACAATGCAAACCAGTTTCCTGTTAGGCACACAAACAGATACATGAAACAGCTGCCTGGGACATTAAAATGTGTTCTGTAACCTAAATAATAACATGGAATTTGATTAAATTAAACCAAGAAGGGAATAGTAAGGTACAATGCATTATCGGGTGCATGCAGATGCAGATTTTTACATTATCTAAGGCAGTGGAACACAACTGTATTCAGCATAGTCTAAGGAATTCACAACAGTTGACATGCATTTTCATTAGCCGTTAAAAGACTGCGGTTGGCTGAGGGTATGAGTAACTCTGGCTCTTGGCTAAGAGACCCCTCTTTTTTTTGTTGTTGCTGAAAACCTAGAAACAATTGCAAACAGTTGTAAAAGCGTAAACAAATGTTAGCCTGTGCGCCCGGGCAATTTGTAGTTCGAAAACCGCTAGGTTGAAACATATGGGGTTTTCTCAGTGGGGTTCCTTCCTCCTGACGGACCCGGCCGACCGTGACGGGATTTGACTGCGCCGCCGCTCCAGCCCAGCATCGCTGGCGGTTCCATTAAAAACGGTTCTGATACCAAACAGGGTCTAAACGTTTCCGCATTTGCCCGTTTCCTCTGCGTAATCACAGACTTTAATTAAAAGCAGAGAATGTGCTTGAACGAGCACACTCTCTGCCTCTGAAAAGCCATTTATAAAGACCTAATGGAATTCATTACTTTCTTCATTTGCAAACTCCTCGCGCGAGGGTTTGAGCAACTTAGCATGAACAGTTCATCACTTTTTTTTTTCTGCCCGTTTGACAGATGGCTTCTGGCTCCTGTAAGCTGGAGCACAAACACTCCGCAGCGGGCAGGAAGCAATAACAGTGGCAGCCTTCCTGAATTTCTGCTTATTTCCCCAGAAAAAAGGGGAACAGGACACAATATCCAAATTACAAAGCAATAGGGAGGAAGGTGTCAGCCCCCACTGGGTATATTGTGACACTCCGATTGGTTGATTTGTGCAGTGGAAAAGCAGTTTCCTGTCAGAAGGTTAGAAGAATGTCATGCTAAATACACAATGCGCCATTTTAAGAACATTTCAAAGGAATATGCTGCGTTTAAATTTTTTCATATGCCAAAACTGGGAATGCTTGCACAGCTATTGATGTTCACCTTTTTCCTAGTCCAAGTTTGGTATTTCATGTTTGAAAAGAAACCCAAAAACTCTTTCTTGTTGTCAAAATAGGATATGTAAGCTTATGAATTTAGTAATTCGATTTTCAATTAAAAACTTGTTTTGATGGCAAAAGGTTTTTTTTTTTTTTTTTGATATTCTGAAGTGGTAATGCACTGACAGGAATGTCAAAATAAATGTGCACATCCAAATCATAAACACTCTCCAATATGCAATACATGGAGGCACATCACAATAGATGAGGAAATCTATATCATCTATCAACAAAAATTCCATAGATATTTATTAAGCAACATGCAGCATTGGAATCCAAACTGCTAAGGAATCTGCTAGTATGAATGCTATTGGTCATTGGACCACTGTTCTACGTATATCTCAGATGTGATCTCACAGTTGTTGGTTTCAGTTTGTCTATTTTCGACCAGTTTGTACGACAGGGTCCTTGGCACGCATCCCGCTGAATTACTATGGTTAGCGCATCCTGATGGTTTCGGGTCGGTAATTGCCTGCGCCCACTCCTAAATTGTGAAAATCTGCCTCCTCTCACTTCCACTGCCAGCAGAGACACGGCTTGGCAGCGTGGTCCATCGCACCGATCCCTTCTCGCCCATGCCACACAAAAAAACGATGCCATGGCAGTGGGAAGATGGGAGAAGTGCGCAAATTGTCATTATTATTTTGTTTCCCATTCATAATTCCCTTAAACAATCACGGCAGCTGCACCTTCGACTGTGCAATCAGCAAGCCCGTGGAGAGCGGTTGGCTTTGGTGATGATGCTTTTTTTTTGTTGTTGTTCAAATTCATGCCTGGACAATGTCTTTTGAGCATAACTATACAAACAGGCATGTTACACGAAAGCCATATTTTTATGATAGTTACTCTGTATTATTAAAAACCGGGTAGAATAAGCAGATTATAGTGGCAGTGTAGTATGATGTTTAGGGAACTGGTCTTGTAACCTAAGGGTCACTGGTTCAATTCCTGGGTAGGACACTGCCGTTGTACCCTTGAGCAACATACTTGCATTGCTTCAGGATATATCCAGCTGTATAAATGGATACAATGTAAATGCAATGTAAAAGTTGAAGAAGTTGTGTAAGTCGCTCTGGATAATAGCATCTGCTAAATGCCTGTAATGTTATGCAATGTTATGGTCCCCACCAATTAAACCATGTTGCACTCATCATAGTCATAAGCAGTCATGAAGTAGTCACACACACCATGTCACAGTCAACAGCCCCTGCATCATAAAGAAAAAGCCACAAAGAATAGATCTGCTCAGTTCTTGTACAGGAAAGCTCAGGTCTCCTTTTTCTTGAGTCCTATTTCATGTTATGCGTAGCCCTGAGTGACAAACTCACAGAGACATTAATTAGTTTGCCTGCGACTACGAGCTTCTCTTCCCCGCCAGAGAAAGTTACACAAGACGCAGCAATTCCGCACTGTCCTTTTGCCGGAGATTAATCAGCCTGTTCTGTGGATGAGAAAGCCCAGAGCCACACTTTTAAACGTCTGCTTTTTCAAGACGCGCAAGCAACACTGTACGTGGCAGACGGGAAAAACAGTCGCAACAGAAACAATTAACCGCTCGCTGGAAGTATATGTTTTCTGAAGTGTCCCCGCTCGCCTGACAAGCGCATCTTTTTTGCTGTGTCTTCCAAGTGCTTTTTCACAGGGCTCCAAAAATCTTTCGGCTTTGGAGATTTCTCGTCGTTCCAGCTAGCTTTTAAAGTGGAATTAGTATTCTTTAGCTGTGTGTGGCTATCATTTTCATTGAAAAAGGTTTGATGGAAACAACATTAATTCTCAAATAAATAGTGGGCCTTTGTTGTTGTAAACACAGGCTGCTGTCCCCTTATGGCAAAGGCCAAGATATTATGAAAGTGTTTAAAAATGATTACTCCTTTGCTAAATGTGAAAATTAATAAGTGTGAATGAAAATTAATGAACTAGAATGATCATAAAACAATTCATAAAATGAGGAATAACATTTTAAATGAATGAAATACATTTTAAATTAAACGAGAATTTCTGAGGCATAATTTAAACATTTGACTATCACCTTATTAAGCACACATAACCTATTCATGAACACTGTTAAAATGGCAAACCATCGATATGAAGCATATGCAATTTTCACTGCTGCATATGACCTTTACAATTTCATGATATAGCATGTTCTTGCAGTATGTCAGAGACCTCCTAAATAAAGCCATGTTGCCAAGTCCAAGCATGAATTCTACCTTCCTATGAGCCTCATTAGTGAGTTCCTGGCAGCTTGAAATGCATTAGATTTACCATTTAGAACAATGAATCGTTGGTGTAGTGGGTAAAACTGTCGCCTCACAGCAAGAAGATCCTGCGTTTGAATCCTGGGCCTTTCTGTGTGGAGTTTGCATGGGAGTCGTTCTCCTCATAGGCTAATGGGAGCCCATAGGTATGAGTGTGTGAGAGAATGGCATGTGTGCCCTGCGATAGATTGGCGGCCTGTCCAGGGTGCATTCCTGCCTCTCGCCCAATGCATGCTGGGATATGCTCCAGCGCCGCCCGCAACACTACCCAGGGTGTTTGTCCCATGACATGAGAGGAGAGTTAACGGGCACAACATTTTAAAGAGTGTTATTCATTCATACCTGCTTTAGTATAAAATACCGGCCCTGGGCACACTACATATTTTCGACTCCCATAAAAGTTGCAGCTGGTATCATGAAAAACTATAAGTTCCTGTTTGTGCCATAGGTAGTCATACGGCTAAGCTTCCTCCAGATCGATCCATAACTTTTCAGCTATCCTGTCTGCAGACAGAAAGGTACGCAAACAATCAAAAAGGTTTACCACATAACCTTCACTCCACGTGATGACGGCAGAGAAAAAGTATCAGTTATTTATGTGAAAGATATAGAAAAGCATGATTTTTATATTTTTATTTTTTATAAAGTTGGCACCCACCATGGGGCTGAGCATGTCCAATTTCCAACCCAATTTGGAATGGCCAATCATGTGCACCGGCAGCAGCGTTCATGTCGCGACCCCCACCGCTGATTTGTGAGTGTAGACATCAAAGCTTGTCCTACGAAACACGTGGTGTCGCCTGCTGCTTCTTTTCACACCGCAGATTATCGCTAAGCTCGCATAAAGCCGAGTTGGAGGAACACCTTCCGTATGTGGATCTAGCATGCAGTCCGCGGGGTCGCTAACCGACCAAACCCTCCCTGGAGCCTCACCCTATGGTGCTGCCAGCAGCAATAAGCATTATTTTAATGCAATTCCAAAAGCCCCGACAGACATAGTCAACTGTGCCAGTTGGTTATGGATGGATTCAATTTCCTGGAATCTAGGCTGCAGAATCTTAATTAGCAGACCCTTCACATGCTACAGGAGAATACAGGGGGTATAGCGTGAGGATCATCTGAGCTTCTGCGTTTGAACACTGGCAAAAAAAGGCACAACTGTCACCGTTCAAAAAGCGAAAAGTTTATGAAAAAGAAAATTCTGCGTGCATGGCTAAAAAGTAGAAATGCAAGTGCTTTTAAAAACTCAACAATTACATCATTAAACTGACATGATAAATGACAAAACAACATGCGCATCACATAACAGACATTACAGTTCATTTTCTCCTGACCGGAAAAAAAAAATTATGTTTTTACTCTTGATGGGGACGAAGAACCGTTTAGCCACTGTCCAATGTGCTTAGTTGGTCCTTTTCTCCTCTACGGGTGATTTCAAAGATAGTTCAGAGACTATTTTGCCAGTGTGTTCTGGTGAGTCATATACGGAAGAAATAGTCATTAGCGGAGGTGGGAAGTCCAGGGGTCAGAAAGTAAAAGTCCTGCCGTGTGTTTCTTCCACCCGTGAACTCAGCCAGCTGATTTCGCTAATTAGTTCTACCCCCTGGCTGAAGAATTGTGGTAATGAGCGAATCCAGGTGACTGGAACAAAATACTGGGGAGAACTTTTACTTTCTGAACCTGGATTTTCAAATTCAGCAGAATATAGCCTTTTAGAGACATTCCCAGATAAAAAAGTTGAGCGCTTTAAAATAACTTTAGCGTTCACTTGGATAAATAATCTCATATGGGTAAATACAAAATCTTACTCAGCAGCACCATGTAAAATGTATGTGCCAGTATTCTTAAGTATGCTGTAGTGTAATGTTCATGAGCATAAATGGCCTTTCATTAGTCTTTAAGATCACAGTGCATTATCTAGGACAGTTAGCATCAGTTTTAATGAATTAGAAGTAATTATTAATTTTATTAATAAAATTATGATTCAGAATTATTATTATTATATTCAATTTTATTAATTTGGTTAGCTTAATATTAGACTGAAGCAAAAAAGTAACAAAATTCTAAAGTTCCTTTGCAGGGTATTGAATACAAATGAAAAAAAAAAACAGCCGGCAAACTACTGGGCTTAAATGCATCCAGCAGTGCTTTGTGTAGCTGCTGTTAGCGTGTTTCAGTGTTTGTACAGGTTTATGTTGCCTTTAATGCATTTCCCTTATTGTAAAGTCTTTTGTCAATGCATGCTCCCCAAGCTGGATCAACATTAGCTTTGTCCTCATGCCTCAAAGGAAGAAGATTGATTTATTTGTATTGCTCTCTCATATCTCACACATATCTGTATTTGATGTAGATGGCAGAAAGCTTTCTGATTGCTATAGCCCTGCTTTGCTGAGAGGAGCAAATCCTTTGTCGGTGACTCCTGGCCCACGTTCAGCATTCAAAAAAAAGTGCCGGTCCTCCCGCGGTAATGTTAGAACGTCGTCCTTTGTTCGCTGTTTCCACACGCTGTGTTTCTCAAGGGAAATGCGGAAACAAACAAACAAACAAAAAAAAAGCATTTTATGAGGCTGCTGGCTCGGTGCCGGCGTGCAAATTGAGCGAAAGGTTTCTTTTATGTCGCGGCGCTGGTGACACGGCGAACTCCGCGGGTCCGTTTCCCCGTCGCTTTCATCCGCCAGCGTGTTTCTACATTCGCAACAAGTGTACTTCACAACCGGGCCCCGTCTGTTCTTAACTCACACTCAAATCACTGAAGCTGGCCAAGGAGAGATGAAACACCGGTACGGTTTAAGTGCTAAAAGACTGATACATACACGATCGATGCATTCTATGCAAGACTGTGCCTGTGTATTTATTTTCTTACAGAACATCTCCTGGTATGAGCACAGTCAGAATAAAGACTGGTCCACATTTATGTGCATGAGCTTGGTTCTGGTTAGGATATAGAATGGTCCATATTAGCATAGTGTCTGTTCAGAACATAGACTGGTCTACATGTGTATGTATGAGTCTGGTTCTGGTGAGTATTATAGACTGGTCTGCAAGCTTGTGCATGACCTGATTTTGCATGGACTTCTTACAGAGATCAGAGGGCATATTAGTGGGTTGGCACATTTGCACATGTGGAAGTTGTTAGGAATGTTTAGCAAATGTTAATAATACACATCTATTTAAAGTTAAGGTAAAAAAAAAAGAAGAAATTGTTCACCGTCAGCACCATACTGCTGCCCCACATCAATGTAATACTCCTCCTGTGAGCCCAATGGACACATGTTAGGAGAATGATACAGGGTTGTCATAGACACCGGCATATAGCACTAACCATCAAAATCCTGCTGTCAAGTCAGTCCAGACAGTTCCTAAACTGCCACATTCCATCCAGGTTGTGAAGTTGTACTTGTAATGTGTGTGTGTGTGCTCATGTGTATGCTGTATGTGTGTGTTCAAATAGGAAAGGACATTCCTCTTCTTACCGGCTGAAATATTCTTTAAATTCACCAAAATTGTGTGACTGAGTGTGTGTGTGTGGGTGTGTGCGCGCACCAAGGGATTCTGCTTACTGTGTGAGCATTCCAACAAGTCAGTGCATTACCAGACCATTTACAAATCAAAGTGATTCACCCGCATTACAGTTAAGTAAACCACTCACTAAACGAGTTCATGCAACTGCTGAAATAAATCTGTGTAGCATTTTAATTATTTGGGCTATTAAAGAAAATATATTTATTATAGTAAGATAAGAAAGTATTTAAAGAAATTTACAGCACAAACAAACACTCATCTGATAGCTACTCCTTGGATATTTACTGTTTTTAATTACTCCCTGTCCTCATGGTTACATGGAAATGTTTACCCATCTACTTTATGGAAGATCAGTATCTGAACTATGAGCCTCTAAGCTCTTACAGTGTTTCGTACGCTGAATTCAGCACCTATCCTATGCACGTGACCTGCCGTGAATGTTAAACACGTTATCGAAGATGGGGGCGGACGGGCGAGCGAGAGAGTATCGCGAATAAAATCAACACGCGACAACGCGCGAGCCACACTTTGATTATTCCTGCACGCAATTGATCTGGCGAGGCTCTTTGCATGTAGAGCGGTTCACGGGCCAATTAATTCAATCACGGGAACAAGGGTGGAACGCACCCCGGAATTCAAAGCAGCCAGCCTCGACGGCGTGCTCAAAAAACCGGGGGACGCATGCGAGGGCAAGTGAAACGAACCGTGAGGGATCGAGCGCCGTCTAACCGGCCTGAATGTACGCGGAATCTATAGAGTGTCTATAGAGTACTTTTTTTAAATGGCGGATGATTTTGAAATGGTTATTCGATCAGAGCTTCGCTTCCCCGCTGCAGGTGAAGGCGAGCAATAGCGTCTGACATCGGTGATGAATGCCTTTTCAACGCACCACGAATCGACGTATCAGAAACCGCTTGCCTGCGCTCCCAATAAGAGCTTGAATATTTCGAGTCTGTAAAGAGTGTCCACCGTGCGCCGCGTTGTAGCCCTCGCTAATAGCATCGAGCCTTTTTTTTCATGCAATCATGTGACCCCACCTCCCCCGGTTGAATCCCTATCAAATGCTCATAATGTATTCTTTATTCAGACCCGAAGGCGAACTCTCTCCTGCGTGATGACGGCTAATGCGAATTAGAGAGAGCCATGAGGACAGACATTTATCTTGAAGCATGACCAGGAAATGAAAGGCTCTTGATTAAACAGAGTCCTTATGGGAGAGAACAGCTGACAGAGTTTAGGTGCGAATGCAATCTGTCTCTGATTGATTGTGTGGTATATGGAATTATCGCATGCTGGCCATGGGTGTCGAGCACTGCGGGAGTTTTCTGAAAACCCCCCCAGTCCCTGACGTACTCAATCTATGGTAGCCCTTCGTGGTCACATGTGGTCACCGTCTCTTCCTGGTCGTGTTCATGTCTATTTCTTGTAATGTAACACAACACAACACAACACAACACAACACAACACAACACAACAACAATGATGTGAACAGGCCATTCAGCCCACCAATGCTCACCATTTTCCTACCAGTAAAGGGTACCTAGTGCTCAATGTTCGCCTAGATAGTGTCTAGCACTGTACCAAGCCTGGTCTTGAAAACCCCCAGAGTTTCTGCCTCTACTACTATGACCTGGAAAGCTGTTCAACACAGCCACTACTCTCTGGGAAGAAACTTCCTAATGTAAATAAAGAGGACTCCTACACACTGTGTTATACTTTTTATACCAAAAAAAAAATTGATTGAGTGCAGTGTTTCCATCACATAGACTTTGTCAGGCATGATACTTCTTAATGTCAATGTCTAAATAATGTTCATGGCATTAATCTGTATGTACTTCATCGACATGCAAAAATGTTAACCTAGAATGCTAATTATGTACAGCTTAGACGCAAACTACATTTGTATTTGTTTATAAATCTAAAATCTCCACGCAGAGAGCCCCCCCCCCCCCCCACCCCCAGCATGATGAAGTTCATAATTCGGCACATCCTTCTACAGCTGCATTTCCTTGCTATTAGTTGATGGATTGCTGAGTCAATGATAAATTATTTCAGCGCAGCGGGCTCCGAAATGTCTCGCAGCCCCAAAAGCCGAAGAACCCTTCGCGGGCGCCATTTTAATTACGAGCGCGCGGCCCGAAAAGCTTACGGACCCTGTGGCGGTCATTACTGTTGCACCCGCAGTAATTACTGCTGACTGCTGGTCGCTGCTTTCCCCTGGCACTGATGATCTACCATGGCACGGATCCTCTTTCCCAGTCTAGAGGGTGGCAATTATCGCACAGTTCAGAGCTCTCTTCACTTGTCACCTGCCAAGCGAAAAAAAAATTTTCTATGGGAGTTGATAGTAACTCTGAGCATATATTTGAATGAATGCACAATTGAACGTTTGGGATTTCATGACTGACAGTATATGCTATTTCATGAAGCTGCCAGTGATCTTTTCTTTGGAACCGAATGTAGTGCATGTGTGCGAACAGGAACGGGAGAAATGTCTGCTTGCGTGTATCAGTGAGAACACGGTGCAGATCCATTCACAGTTCCGTGCCACTTCATTTTCCCAAGAAACATTGCTCTCCGCTCAATTTTTGGGAGACTTTCACGAGATTGTCACCACAATTAGAAATATTTGTTTGCCTCTGCAGGTAAATCACACTTCTCTAACATTTTCAGATGGGTGAGATCTAGATTTCCAGTGCCTAACTGAGCAGAGGAGCTGCTATTGAATGATGAAATGTCAGTTACCCTGCCAACCGCAACTCTCCCTCCACTGATCACATGGTTGATTATTTGGTACAACCAGAAACAGCACGGTGCATCACTGTTACATTCAAGTGTGATATCTTCCCAAATATATATTTACTATCTTGTAACAACAACAACAATAATAATAATAATAATCACTTGGCAGATGTTCTTATTAAGAACAACTTACTTTATTTCAAATATACAATGTATTTATACAGCTGGATGTTAAATGATACAACACAAGTTAAGTACCATGCTTGAAGGTACAAAGACGGTGCTTCACCTGGGAATTAAACCAACAACCTGCGAGTTACGAGCTCAATTCCCCAGCCATTACGCTACACTGCTGCACTAATCAGGTTGTCACACAGCACATTAATGCTAGAGTAGCACATTAGGCCCCTGAACACAAACAAATAGAGCGGGTACCTTTAAGACCGGCTGGACGACTCTAGTATTATAATGGCCAAACCTGCACATCATTTCTAAGTATGAGGCTATCTGATTGGACTTTAAAATAAAGTCCTTGAGGCTTTGAGGCTCTACGCAGGAAGGACACACTTCTCTGCTACAGAGAGAGAGGGGTGAATATTTCACCCAATGGACCTTGTTTTTCAAGAGCTTATGATGGCAGTACACAGTGGTTCACAACTGCCTAGGCAGAATGAGGTGAGTCAGGTGCAGCAAAATAGACTTTCACAATGACAGCATGAGTAAAAGTATTCATAAAAGGAGCCTGAAAATATTCAATGTAAAATATTCAACTGACGACTTCCTGCCCTCACGATGTGAAAACTTAACAGTCTGTAAGTCATTCAAGTCAAGAGACTTGAAAAATTGATTGCAGTGCTGTAATTGTTGAAAATGATTTAGAGAACCATGTGTGAAACTTTTTTGAAAGACTGTTTTTGGACTGAGGTGAGCCAGATATTTTTGGTGGATGATCTACAAAATGGTGACCTACATTTTTGAGTACTTTTGGTGCAGAAGTTTACATTTAAGCATGCTAAAGGTTTTTACACTGTGGCTTTGCCCAAGTGACTGTGACACTTATTCTGAGGAGAACTCCGTCTGAAATACTGCCTGAACTCTCCCTACTTTGTCTCTGCACTCGAAACTGGTGTTTCAGCGATTAATATGCTAATTACTTCACCCCAAAACGCCCCGTGTTTAGGTTTACTGCTTGTGGAACGAGGTCCTACGATGAATGCACAATTTGTAGAATTTAATGTAATTAATGCAAGTCTGCCTGTGGCCTCCTCTATCAGATTATGGAGAGTTACTAATGAAGTATCCATGAGCACACTGCCATTCAGATTTTAGTGATTTTGTGATTTTAGTGATTTTAGCTTAAAAAGAAAAAGCACAATGCAGCTTGCTTTCCCCTGACATTATATTTGGTTTATTCACTGTTAATGGTCCTTTAGTCATTAAAACCTTGGTAATGTATCTGCCCAATGACTTTATATAGGCATTAGTGTCTGAATTTATTTACCATGTAAAATATTGCTTGAGATGAACAGTTTGCTTCAAGAGTTCGGAGTTTGTTCTTTAAATCCTCCTGGCAGTTAGACGTGCAATACTTACGGTGCCTAATATTCACTTCAACTTATTTTTCTCTGTGTCCCACGATGGATATTTCTCCATTAGTTTAATATTCATTAAGAAAGGAAATTCTTAGGCATAACCATTTGATCTGCAGAAATGCTGCTTCCCAATGCCCAATGGCATTTGTTTTTAATGTCAGCAGGTCATCAGTGTATATCTCAGAATGAATTGCGTCATTGTTTGCTTCATCCACTCTCCTGGTTGACAGTTTGCCCATCAGGTGACGAGAACAGGCCATTCAGCCCAGCAATGCTTGCCTACAACTAGACAGTATCTAGCACTGAATGAAGCCTGGTCTTGAAAACCCCCAGAGTTTCTGCCTCTAAGTTAATTGTGCAACAACAGCATAACAATAAAAACCAGCAGACCCTGCAGCCTTCTAAGACCAGGGTTGAGAGCACCTGCATCAGAGCCATTTAAAGTTTCAATTAGACGTGTCAGACCACATGCCAACGGAACGAATCCATATTATCATAGCTGACAAGCATAAACATTGCGTATTTTTCGAATAGTTAATAATATGCTAAATGACTAGTGGATAAGCGAATCAGATATCCCGAATGACAAAACACTAGTGGATGAAGTAAACAGAAATGGGGCAGAGGGAGAGGAACACAACGGCTTAATTTAAACAAACAATTATTTGGTCACAGAGACCAGGACATAGCATGAGTATATAAAGAAGAGAAATATCTCTATCTGCAGTGTTGTGATAAAAATTACATCAAGATTTTTCAAAGCTCATAAAACACAAATGACAAAATTAAAATGCAAAACTATTTGATATATGTATTTTAAATGCATGTAATTGAAATACTGCCCATCTGGTCTAGGAAGTCAGAATATGTAATCATATGCGGTCACTTCCAAAGCTGCACTATGTGGCAATAAACCAGAACTATTGTGACTCACCCTGACTAATTGTGGTCATTAAAGGCTTCATGGTACTTATCACAATGAGCATGTAGGTTGCTACCCAGTGTCACAGCAAATTACAAATTCCATATTTAGCACTATCAATCTAGGAGTTTAACAATATTCCTGTCGAATGGGCTCAATGTACCCATTCTGTTCAAGGTTAGTGGTGAGTTTGTCTTGCATAACCAGGTTGTACAGTGCATATCAGATGTAGATGAAAGGCTTCACTATGAAGCAATTTATCATCTTTATACAAAAGCCACTATGTAACAAAATTGTTACGTGCGAAGCACTGACATGAATTTGTGTTTAATCTGTGATGATGTGAACACGTGTCTGATGTTGCAGCCGTTGAGTGAGATAGAGTGGCAACCGTGAATGTGTGTGTAGTCTTGGGGAAGATTCGGCAGTTTGCATCTATCACCAGTCCCCAGTGAATTACGACTCATTTTCCCATTGTACCCTCACACAGGGGAAAAGAATATGCATTAACTGACTGCAGAAAGAAATTAACACAGGAGGGAATGCATAATTTCCTCTGTCATTATCTGTCATTTACCATGTACTGTATCATAGCTGGCACTTATTCTGGTCACATTTATTAATAACAATAAAAACCTCTCCCTTCCCAAATGACTTATTACAATTTTGTTTTTTGGTAATTAAATGTTCACTTCCCTTCATAATACAGCGTTTTTATTCTCAATGCATTGTAGGATGTTCTAGGCAAAATGATAACATAACATAATTAACAATTATGCACAGTATGTGTTTCCAAATGATGTTATCCATCCACTGCAGGACTGAAGCAAAAACTATGAATACATTACAGCAGCAAATTTTGATTTGATTTTACATCTGGGATAAACCTCAAATGATCAGACCACCATAGGTAATAATCTAAAATATCAGTAAATTAATAAAAGGAGATTTGATCATAGTATTTGTAATAGTCCAGGAAGTTAATCATGATCATTTACCATTTTTCCTTAACCATTACTCACATTTAAAAGGCAGAGTTACATTTTTTTTTAATGATTATTCATGAACTTTGGCAAGGTCATTTTGGTGTCAAACCGTCTTTGTGCAAAGAAATGGGATTGGATTTATTTTTAAGCCCACCTGTTATTTCCACACTCGTCTCCGTCACTTAACAGCTCAGCCACAGACGCTGAAGAACCAGATTGGATGACTGATCAACAAAGAGAGATTGACAATGCATTATTCCTGCCGATGGAAATTTGTGCGGATTATCCACCTTCCTATGGCTGTGATTTTATGGGGGATTTACATGGAGATTTAGAGAATTACTGTAACTGGCGATGGGATTTTATGGAGATTCGTACACCAGTAGCTCCCTGAGCCCCCGGCGATAATGAGAAACAAAAAGAAAACCCAACGAGGTAGCAGAGGTTGATGGCGGTGACGTCGTTTTTGATTTTGGCAACCCTGACACAATTAAGGCCCGGGCTGTCTTTCGGAATGCAAATGGCGCCGTGTTGTCGGAGCGCGCTCCGTAGAACGGTCTTCGCAGTTCACGCGGCGAACATTCAGTGATTGCATTTTGTCTGGCTCTGTTTTCACATCTTTCCAAATGAATTGGTATATGTGTGGATTGGTCTAACTGGCTATGACTGAATGTGAATTAGGGTTTAATGCACACGTCTTTGTGAAATCACTGGTAAGCTATGTAATAAGGTCCTCACAATTCATACGTAAATATAGAAAATAGAGTTATATATGTGAGACATTAATAAGCCACATGCGTTTGAATTCCATCTCGTTCTTACAGATGACTTTGTGCACAATGTTCCCAGAGTGTGTTTACACTGCTTAAATGGAGCTTAAAGAACACTAACGAGGAATGTTCCTTAAGACCTTTCATTTTTCTACTGGAAATGGGTTTAAACAGCACTGTCTTAACTGCACCACCAACACACAAACAGAAATGAAAAACACCCCCCACCCCTCGCACACCGTCCTGGCCTCCCCAATCCCAAAACCAGCCACATTCTAATAAATGAGATACGTGATGACAAGGCTCAAACCAGCATGATCAAACAAATGGACCTGTTGGGGTGTGACTCGCAATCTCTCTCAAGGTTACACAGGGATGCATAATCGCACAGAATCGCGTGCTGCCACAACAACAAAAATAAGCCGCTAAGCCTCATCTTCCTGATTCAGGGCCCCCCAGGGGGCCCCTCATGCCCGGCGGACACCTTCAGCGCTTGACCCCGAGAACGCTGATCCCCTCCAATCCCAGAATTTCTGAGGGGCGGGGTTGCGCTGGGGTCAGTGCAATCATCTACACAGCAAGCGTTATGTTTCAGCGGTCATTCCACCGCATAGGCCCTACTCTGCAGCCACCACCTCCTTTACACACCAAACACATGTCTGCATTCATGCTTTCCTCATGCAGCAAAATGCAATTTGCAGGCAATGGGCTACCTTCTGAAATGTATCACGCACCGACGTACAAAAGCGGGTAGATTGCCAAACCTCAACAAGCCCCCCTTCTCTATTTAACATAATGAACAATTGCAAATTACTCAACCAAGAACAAACAACAGGGTTGCTCTCAAAGTAGTTACTGGCCATTCTCTGCTTTTCATTTCGGTGTTTCTGAAGTTATTGTTCATTGTGTGGCTTGAAATTACGGTTATTGCTGAAAACAGTATTATTGCGAGCATGAAAATCACAGTTACCCTAGCTACGAGGCACTAAAGGGACGTTATCCGTAGCCCTCCCCTCCTTCAGCAGCAAAGGACATTTTACACGGTGACGTTCAATTAAAGAATACATCGCCGAGAAGCAGCCTTCCCTGGCGAATATCTGAGTGCTTATCGAAATGACAACGTCGGCCATTAAGACCATCCATCCTGCATCTCCGTCATTGATTTATTCATCGATAATCTTTTAAATGAATTCATAAAGGCATAAACACAAATAGGTCTCGGAGAGAGACGGTTCCTGAAGCCGTTCCTCTCTGGCTCGTCGAGAAACGAGCAATTAAAAAAAAAAAAAACATTGCCGAATTAGTATTCCAAATCGTGGTGCGTGGTGCATTTTGACGCAGGTCGTCGTGCGGGGCGATGTTTCCAGATCCCACATGCCTTTGTTTTCATCTGCGCACACATTTGTTATTCTTTGAGCACACACATACACTCCCTGATCGCACACAAAGAGGAGCCAACTGACATTCACACACGTGCTAATGGTATTCATTAAAAATTACCTACCAACCCAGCTGTTTGAGACCGCTTGGCGCTGGTTTTGGTCTTAACCATCGGTCTTCTTTTCTGGATAAAACTACTAAATGTCAACAGCACAGAGACAAAGAAGTATGGTGCCTTTTCTTCTGTACTGCTATCCCATTCATCAGGAAATACTTCTTCATGGAAACTGGAAATCTTGTGAAAGGGCTTTGATATCCTGGTGGATCTATTTGTTCCATACATTCAATGCTGGTTTCACAAGACCCCGATGCCCTCTGTGCTAGAAATCAATAATCAATCAAACTTGGTGAACTCATGGCTGCTCATGGAAGTAACCTGCAAAATCAACAGGCTAAGATATTGCTGTCTATGTGTATACTATTTAAACATAAATCTTTAAGTCATTGTGGAGCACCTTGTTCTACAAGTATTTCATTAGAAAAATTAGTTAGTTTGTAATTAGTGATAATACCACTATTATCACTATATATGTGCAAGGGTAACAGGAAAAATGAACTGCTCTAAACCTCACGCTGTGTGAATTTAAGCCAGCAGTATTATTAAAATATATCTTCCAGTTTCCCATCAATGTCTTCCCCCAGTATTTCTTGATGTGCATGTTTGCATTTTACATTGGGTCTTGACATATTTGACCAATTATATCCAAAGGTCACAGGAAGTTAAAATGTTTTGCTCTTGACAAACTTTCACAAGTGACCTTTAATTAGTCCTAGAAGATGAAACATCTCAACACCATTTGTGTGTCATGACAGTCACTGTTGTGAAACACATATAGGGGTGTACTTTTGAAGTTATAAATAATTTACCTTTAAGCGTTTATTGATATAAGTGGATATGAGTGGACCACACACTGATGGCATTTCACAATGAATCAGAATTTCTCAACACATGTTAATACTATTGAAATAAACAATATAATGCTATAATTCACATAAATGGATTAACATTAAAAAATATTAAATCACAAACAAATGTAGTCCTAATTAGTTTAGCTGACCTTCCATAGGGTTGCGGAGTTGTGGCAATTTGGTTTCAAAAAAAGCCTCACTACACCCTCAGTTTGAGTGGGTTCGTTTTGATGTTTTACTCGAATCAATTAGCGAACGGGAATGCTAATCCTAAGGACAGGCAAGTGCGGTCACGTTACCGGGGAGCAGGGCTGGAGACCTGCGCTGCATACCCAATCGAGTGGCTTCTCTCGGGGGACTGAGGCTGGTAACCAAGGGGAACAAGCTGCTAGTTTGAGAGAGACGGTTAAGCGCGTTTGCATCGTGCGGCACACACCGACACGCGCGTGTGCATCTGAATATTATTTCCCCCGGGGATAACTAACAGCAAATCGTGTACCCCACAAAAAATATGCTGTGGAGAGGGAACAAATGTATTCATGGAGAGTGCCTGGTATTTATGGAGAGTGCCTGGAATTCAAACATGTACAGTATATGGTGTCTATTTAATGACATTCTGCTCATCTTTTTACGACTTCATCCTCAACTTGCCATGGGAGGCCTACCTCCCAAATAACCCATTCATTTTTTTCATGATATGTGTATGGTGTTCAGCTAGCCAGCTACCTAGCTACTGTAAGTAGCAAACTCCCTGTTGTGCTATATTGTTGGATTCAATGCCATTGATTCATTGAGAAACGTATTTAACACTAGTACTCAGCATGTTAAGGTGGTAGTTAGGTACCTTCTTGTTTGAGTGTTTAGCATAACAATGAAGTTCTTCTCATATCAGAGCACTGTTATGGCTGACATTTCTAAAGTCAGCAAGCTACCATGTCATGGAGAAAATGTAGCTTGCTATTACAAAGTGGGTATGTGGGTAGTAAAGCAAATATTCGTAATGGTAATGCTTGTGTGATTCTTTCCTTTACTCAATTTTGTAATCTTTCTTTTATCGTATGTGTTGTAATAGAATTATTTTACAAGGTATATTGTTGTAAATGGTGAAATGTTGAATTGTTAAAAAGTTTGGATATCAGATGTGGAAATTGACAGTTTGCTTTTACTTGAGGGAATACGCCTCCCTTCCTACGCCAAACTCCTTGCAGGGTTTGAGCTTAGAAATGGAAAAATATGAAGTGCAGAAATGTAAAACGGTAAATAAAAAAGAAAAAGAAAATATTCAATATTACGTAAAGCAGAATTATTTTCCTGGGTTTGAAAAAGTTCTGCAAATTATGGGAAAAAGCCATTATGATCAGTTTTTCTTTACTGATGCCAGAGGAAGAGTGATCAACACATTTCATAACAAACACAGTTTAAAAAAAAAGATATATATTTTCCGGCCTAATTTATTTCGATGTAATTTCTGCTCTTCTTGATATGTTGAAAGCACAAATGAGGCATTGATCCTGGCAGCCAATCAGTCTTCCCAGAGCTATCATAATGAACAAGCCCCTTGCTGGACTGTTAATTTAATCCTCTGTATGTTCTATTAATGAGAAGATGCACGAGTCTGAGAAAGCAATTCACCCGAGGCCTACAATTTGGTCAGTCTTCTCCACATAATTTCACCTACTGTCAAGTGAAGAACTGCATGAATATTTTCTATGAAAAATAAATCTCGTTATTATCCTCACATTGCATTTCTTTTCTTTTTTTTTTTGATCCGTGAAATATGGAATGCATATTTACTCTCATCTTTGCTAGCTGAATCCACAGGATTGCTTTTGATATCCATTTGTGTTCAAAAAGAACCACTTGTATATGTAATAGGATGCTACAGGGTAATATAGATGGAATTATTATTATTTTTGTCTCCTTCCAATGTCTCCTCGACTTCAAATAACATAATTAAGGTAGTCGTACGCTGTTTAGTTATTTAAACAAATTTCGTTCAAGGAAAGTAAATGAACGAGAAGAAATTTTTATTTTTTCCATTCAAAAGCGGAAAAAATAGAAAGAATTCTAAAATTCTTTTATTAAATCAATTAGTAAATTATTGTTCACATTGACCGGTGAGCATGTTCAAATACAGAGTGAAATATTCTAACCCAGAAGCAAGTGATTAGTTACAGAAGCTCTATTGGACTGCATGAAGTGATTGAACACCACCTCTGAGCAAGCAAGCAATTATGCACAAGGCCTGTGATGTACCATGGTGACACTCTAAGTTCAACTCTAGCTTTATATATAAAAAAAGCCTGATTTATAATTAGAGAAAGCTATGGGGAAATATGTGAGCTGGCTAATCAGATAAACCAAAGATAATTTAATGTGGTAGTCAATAAAAAAAGTTTTCATTTCCTTTAAGGATTTTGCACTGACAGCTTGATGTGTGATTGATGCGCGATGTCAAAATGGAAATATTTCAACGTTTCCGTGCCACATGCCATTCTGACAGTGATGAAATGTCATCTCGTCTCTGCAGATGGCACCGACATTTCATTCGGGCTCTGCCATGTGTGAACGGGGAGGGGTGTGCCATCCACACACTTTCAGATTTTATCACCAGAGATAAATTTTTAAATATTTCATCACCAGATTTCTGAATTAAGATGACCCACAGGCATCTTTTACAGTCGCATCTTGTTTGAAGCTGGCGCTGTCGGGTCCTGCTGCAGAACTTTTGAAATGGTACGTACCGCACTGTTTTCTTCTGACTTTGCACTTCCCAGTTTATATGGAGATTCATGACAATAAGATACATGGCAAAGTGTCAGGAACACAATGTTCCAGGTTTCCTTTTTCGGAAAATGCAGCGCTGTCTGAAACCGTCCTTTAATATTGTCGGGTCAACCTATTCTGACTGTGTCCAAGCCCCTGAGCGTGCTCTGGAATTGCTAAAAGGCTGTACCAGCCACTGACGGCCCCCGTGGAAATCTCACTTCATTGAAAGTGAAGTCTGTCAGTAATGCTGCACTTTAATTCTGATTGTATGTCAGCTAAATCTGCATGAAAAACTCACCACGGAATAGTGAGTCATCCGTGTCACAATGCAGCGAACCTGCAAAATGCACTTGCTTAAGATCCGGAACATCCACCAGATCCAAACTGCGCCGTATTTTTTGTCATCGCTCCTTGTAAAAACGCTATATCTCTCGCAAGATGTCAGGCAACCTGTTATATTTAAAAAATGAGCAACCGTTTCATTCCCTCCGTAGCAAATCTGTAACTAGTGAGAAATGCATCTCTAATGTGTTACTCTGTACCGGAGTGGAGAAGAAGGATGCTCCCGAGGCAGTCAGAAATCTGAATTAGTGAGGGATGCACTGGAATATCTGAACCCTACCCGTGGATTTTACAGTGATCCTGCTCAGAAATGAAAGCTTTGGGGAATTTCTAGTATGACAAACACAATGGAACACATACTGGCAAACCGATTCAAAAAGACTGGATGCTTTCTCAGGGGAATCTGAGATGGAGAGACGTCTTTGAGAAGAAACCCCAGAGAGGTACAGGGGTATAAACCCGGCTCTGAAATCCAGGACACATCCCAAACAGCTCCCTCTCTCCCACCTTTCCTCAGAAACGCTCATCTACGATCAGTGCTACTTGAGTGACTGTTCTCTGTCTTCTCTATACCCTGCTCAGAGATCCATGATTCACAGTGGAGAGGAGAGTAAGGTAGGTGTTTGTACTTCATCAATGATCTTTCAGGAACACAAGCATCTCAGCCTTTGCAAATCTGAATCGGGATCAAAATTCATTCGTTGGTCTACGACGCTGCAGTAAAAGGCTACACAACCAATACATGTCCGTTAAAATCCCAGCCTCAAAAGCCAAGAACAATCCACGGAATCAAAAGGCCGGTCAATTTAACGACAGTTAGCATCTCCAGGGGAAAGACGCTGTACTTGCCAGCAGCCAGTATGAGTTAATAAGGGAACAGTGTTATTCTTGCCAAATGGTCCGAGAAGACTGCGGAATTGAAGATTCATTCGATGCATCCCTGGAAGTGGAGAAAGCCGGGGATTTTCTTCATGGATAAGCACTCCGACGCCTTTCCGGCTCAAAGACCGTGTATCATCCTGCTCTAAATGGAGCTGGGCTTAGCGAGCGCTCGGATGAGAGAAGCCTGGTGCTGCTGGAAGCGGTACTGGTGGGTCAGCAAGGCACGGTCCGGACCCACCTGGACTTCGGGCCGAGAAGAAAACAATGTCACCGTTCATTGACGGGAACACTGTGCTGCAGGAGGTCATGGTGACATTTCTGGTGCAAAACCAATTAAATAATTCAATGACCGAGAGGGAGGAACTCATTAGTGTTTCGGGCATGATAGAAATGAAATCAGTTTATGTAAACATTTGGATGACTGTGGGCTACATATTAACCTACCCAGCTAGGCAAATATTAAAAGAAAGATCTAAAAGGATGATTTCAAATTTCATCTTTTTTAACTGTCGAGGAGGACGATGCAATCACAGTTGCATCTGTGAAGTTGATTATACTGCGATATGCGATGTGCGAAGATTTCACGGCCATTCGCATGAACGCATGAACGAACGCACGCACTCACGCACAGAATTTTTTATAGGACTGCTACATCCGAAGGTGGAATAATTAGTATATATCCCATGAACAGTGAAGTGTTGTAATATCTTCAAAACATATTTTATTTCATTGCATTGCAGTGTATACCCCTTCTATAAGGAAAGTATGTTTGTTTGAAGAAAGGCTCTGAGACATTTAATGTAATTCAAGACGATGTCCACGATGACCTCAAGCCTGAATTTCACGAGAGAGTGAACATACTGTAATCACCTACAGCATTCTCACCATGACCCCAAAGCCAGAACATTTGGATAGTAAAGCTCAGACTGTTTTTGTCCACTCAGCACCAATTTATGGATTCCAGTATTCAGCTGAATTACCTCTGACTGTTTTTCAAATCGAGGCTGCAAAAACAATTTTGGTATCGAGCTTTCTATTATTACTAATCTTCCGGAAAAGATATTGTAGGCCCGGAGCTTGGAAAGTGCTCTTATGATACAATCTGTACTACTGTGCCTTCACAGGTATCGCCATTAAAAAGAAGAATAAGGCTTTATTTTATTATTTTTCCGGTAGTATTTCCCCATTGAGCAATGCAGCCAGGAGGAAGGAAATAAGTAGAGTTGCTTTATACAGCTTGATGTCCCACAAACCTCTTTTTCATTCCAGCCGAGGTTAACTTAAATTCCCCATAAGCCATTTGTCACTCCGGGTGTCTAACAAGTAATAATGAGGCTTGATTTCACCTTTTTTGATGTCATAAAAATAGTTCAAAGGAATAACTTCCTGGGGAGTCTAAGACATTGACACTAGTGGAAGACACCTCTGCGCTTTAAGCAGTCCCTACAGTATGGGATGTACAGTGTTGGCGAATGCAATTTGCAGGCCGAATCGTAGCTTTATTGCGTGTCAACAAGGTTCTTGTTGAGGTGGCGAGAAATAAAATTGGATCCATTTAATGAGCAGCGGGTGTGCTTTTTCTCACAACAGCTTATTCAGCTGTCTCAAAATGTCTTCTTTTTTAGTACACTCTGGGAACTCGTTGGCTACAAATTACAATAAACTACATCTTATTAATCAAACCAGCGCGTTTATGTTTTGCTAAAGGTCTTACACATTTAGAAATGTTCTCGGCCTCTCAGCTCGCTTCCCTTTCCTCCAGGGGCAGGTTCTAAACCAGATAAATCCACCAATGTTTCCTGTCAGTCATCTCTTTTAAGCTCTCATTAATGCGAGGAACTTGTCAAGATCCAGTCGAAAGGATATCCAAGCCTCCGCTTTTCGGCTGGAAGGGCCGGGAGCTGTTGAGAGAAGCAGTCAGGGAACGGGCAGAGGAATTTCTTGCGGGGATAAAACAAGATTATCTGCGCAAAGCCGACGAAATCCAAAAGGTCAGGATATCTGTACTTCAGATGGGAGGCGAGAGGAGACAGCTTCTCAAATAGAAGGGGGGGGGGGGGGGGGGGGGGGGAGAAAGGAGACGTTTACACGGCCCAGATTTAACCCCGTCCGCTCTCCTGGAGCACAAAGCGTAAGAGCGGGTGAGTGATCTGATCGAGGTAGAGACCTCGGGGGGGGGGGGAAGAGCCGTGACCTTTGGCAGGGGCGTTTAAAGGGGGAGCTTTGCCCAAAACAAAAAAGAAAATCGAGCGAAAAACACTTGGCCGGATTTCTTCGCGTCTCCTCCTCTAACTTTTGACAAAGGTTTCATTTCACAACTTTGTAATATACTGAGCGAAAAGACATTTGGTGCATCGGTTGTCGCACTATTGGCTTAGACATATGACATTGGGGACTGGCGGAGTTTGCTGCCTCCCCAACACATTTTATTGTTTGCTCTGATAGATCCCTCATTACATTTCTGTAACCATTCATTCTATCTTAACTATTACTCCGGGCCAGCCAGCTGAGGATGAGTTCCCCTCTATAGCCGGGTTCCTCCCCAAATCTCTTCCCATCGGGGAGTTTTTTCTCACCACCATTTGAGTGTTTTTCTTCCTACGGGGGTTTTTTAGCCTCAATTGCTGGCTTTTTTGGGGATTGAGGGCCAGACTTTTGCCAAGTTTTCCTTTTCCGTTTCCCCTGGAAAGCACCTCTGCCATCGTGTCTCTCCAAGAAGCATTATACAAATAAAACTGTATCAAAGTCCGCGAGCTGCCATTAGCGTAGATGGATTAAGCAGCGCAGTAGCGCATTTGGTGCTCCACGTTGTGACACACAATAAATTCCGCAGTTTCATATTTGCTACTCGCCGCTCTCCCGCAGACAGTCATGATCCCCCAGCGATGCCACACAGAGCCGCTCGAAACGCATTGTAATACGAGCTTTATCTCATGAATAGATCACACTGACAGCTCTGTTCTGTTTCTCCAACCCCCTCACCTGCCCCCGTCCCACTGTAAAGCAACAGCACCTCCCCCCCCCACATGTTGCAGAACATAGTATAAATCACAATGTACACCACAGGTTACAGTGAACACCACTGCTCTCGCATCAAAATTGCTTCCCTTAATTTACATTGCACAGTATCTGTCCTATGCACATTAGCCAGATGATATATAATTGCTTTATGTCAATTTTAATTTTACATGTTAAAATTAAAGTGAAAATGAACATGTTTCAAAATATATAGAAATAAACTTTATAAATATGTGGCAACACTTCACATACACACATACATCATCACAATATTTTCCACCAAGTTCACATATATACAATATATTGCAGCATATTTTTTCATCAGTGGAAGCAGACAGTGATCACCTGATTAAAGCCCAAATGACCCCTGCTATGGTCTATCCAGACCCTCGTAGAGCATTACTTGAAAGTACAAAACAACAATATGATTGTGACAAAGACCTTTACACATGTAAAAAGATCCTTCAGGCCAACTTCTGTCCCCCCTGTCTCACATCAACTAGACTGGAATTCCCGAAGGCATAGCTCATACCGCAACACTCACCCATTCAGATGTCTGCTCGTCAATCTGTCTCTCAGTCCATTTTCTACACACGCACATGCACGCGCACACACACAAATGCACACAGTTTTTCTGGCCCAGACAAACCCCACTTTTCTGTCTTTCACACAAACGGCAAGGTGGAGCCGGTGTGAGGCCACATTCCCTACGTCACCTTAACGACTTCACCTGCGGAACGAGAACAGGCTGCCTCTCCAGCCAATCAGCAGAGCAGGCAAGGAGGAACAGGTGTGTCCAAGCGGCTGGCTAAGGGCTGCTAACAAGGTAATTAATGGACAGCTGCATCGGCCCCCACTCTTTTCTATCTGAGCTGTCAGCTCCTGACAGAAAGTCCATATATTCACTCAATATAGAGCCGGCTCTGTCAGCAGGCTCCTGTGCTGTTCCCTGCCCAGCAATGGATGATGGAAGAAAGAACCACATTATGGGTGGAGTTACAACAAGCTGTCAATCATGCACCCATTTGGCCCAATCAAATTAATTTGCTCTCCACAGCATAAACAAACAAACAACAAAGAAACAAACAAACAAATAAATAAATAAATAAGTAAATGCATTTACAGTGGCACATATAATTGCAATCTTAGCTCAGATTAGCTAATCCATAAAATATTGATTATTTAATAAATATTTTGCTACGGTGATTTGTGAAACTGAGGAAGTTTCAAACAGCTTGTGCTCGCTGACACACTCACACACACACACACACACACACAAACACACATGCACACGCACACACACACACAGTTAACAATTATATTCTACAGTGGAGAATATTTTGCTTGTGAATTCACACAGATTTATTGTATTCATTTTACTCCAGTTCACATACCCCCTACCAGCAACAAAGAAGGTGTTCCCTACTGAGGAAGACTACAAGTGTGCACAATTTATTTTTTAAACTATTTTTTGAAATACAAAATTACAGAAAATGTGAAAGAAAAAAAAAACATTAACAGCATCTTTCAGTTCACGTAATATCCGAGAAAATATGAAATAGGTTCTGGTGAACCGAGAGCTGGGACTCTCTCAGAATAATCCGCCTGCTGACTGCCTTGTTTCCTTCTGATCCAAACAGCATTTTCCCTCACTGACAACTGTTTGAGGCAATATATCCATCTCATAAAGAAAGGCATCCAGCCCACGGTATTGCACGGATACGCACATAAATCTCAAAGCTTTTTCTTCATTTGTTTCAAAATGAGCCGCTGGAACAATCTGTTTACTGATACTCCTTCACACATATTTCCCTAGACATCCATACATGCTTCTGTACATGAAAAACAAGGACACAAAATCATAACATCCTGTTGCTCTTGGACACAAGAAGGACTTTCAGATCGGCAAGATTTTATCTTTCCGCAAATTCATTTGGATTATTTGAACCATCTCATCATTGGACACTGGAAAAGAAGAAACCAGACAGATCAAATTTAATTCTTCACATTTTTCAGACAGAGCAGAAGCTTATTAGAGTGCCCAGGTTGTACTTTTTTTTGACTACACTTCTGTCCCACCCAGTCACACTGATCTGCCATGGCCCTGGCTCACCATTTTGTGTCAGAGAGACTAAAACGAAGGAGAACTAGGGTCAGCTCGACTCCCCAGACCAGCTTCACCATCTCAGCTTGCTTTCTTCCCTCACCTTTCCCACCTCATTCAGATAAATGGTAAATTGCATTTCCTGCACCAACTAATTAGCCATTCTTTTCCACTTTCTGATGCACAGATAGCTGGCAGACTGATTGTCTGGTGTGTGTAAGGACCGCTAGATAGAAAAAGAAAAGATTCTGAAAAGTAAGGTCAATCTTAATATTTTTTCTCTGGGTTTTACTAAATAGAAAGTTGTGCATTTGAATTCAAGACCCATTTTTATTTGCTGTCTATCTAATATGTATACAGATTTACTTTTAGTTTATTCTCTGAAGTTGCTAACTAATGTTTCAGTGAGTGGGTACACTAATAATCAGCAAATCCTGTGCATCAATAATAATAAGATTCACCCAGGGAGATTTTAAAAAAATTAGCATTTACTACAGTTGACTTACCACCAGTTGACCGGGTGAGTTTACGCACTCAAGGGTCTCATGGCTCCCCAGTTACGAATTAATCCGGCTTGACGACAGGTTTTCCAAACTTCATCAAGAAGACATCACTTTAAGTCAGACACAGGGTTCTAACCACTGAGACAGCAGGTATGAGAAAAGGGGCAGGGCATGCAAAATGAAGGATCACCTGACTTCCAAGCAACACAATAAAGTGTATTAGCAATATCAATTAAGTTTATATACTGTTTTTCTATTATATAAGGCAACTGGGAATAGTAACATGTCTTACAGTTTAAAAGAATGGCAGGTTTGCCTGAGAGAAGAACTTTTTAGATTTGTAAACTAATCACATAGACTTCAAAACTCCTGCCCACTAGCAGACCTTATAGCCACAATGGTTTGATGTTTTGTACTGTGAGAAAGTCATGTTTATTTATGGTTGTGCTATGTGGTTTTGAAGGCATGGATTCAATATCCAGTTCTACCACAATAGAAATATTAGATTTTTAGCACAGGGTGTTATACAGTAGTATACTCTTTAGAATTCCAAATATATTGCCGTATTAATGCATACTATGTTATATATTGTACATTTTAACTACAGTAAATGCAGAAAATGAAACTTCTGGCATATAATAAAATGTTCTTTACCACAAAGTTAGCTATCTAGTTTCCAAAAAGCAGTGTTTATATTCTTTTTTGATTCCTTGTGGATATGTCTGGCTTTAAACTGAGTACTGCATAAGGAAATACGTAACATACACAGTACATTATTGAATAAATAGATTAAAAATGCACATGGGGCGAGGGATGGCTTGAAAACTAAACCTGTCTACAGTCTGTCTGTAGCATAGCGCTCCACATGGATTTAAACCGATGTAGAAACCTCCTGTTCAATAATTCAACTCCACTGGTCTCACAATGAATCTGTAATTTGTGTTTCTTCCCTCACAGAAAATAAACATTTTCCCAATGTATTATTAAGTAATGCACAGAGTAATTTGTATTTTGCTACTTGGTTTCTTAGGTGCTGGTAATAAACACACACACACACAGTTTGTGTGACAGTTTGTGATGAAAAATGCCACTGCAGTTTAGTCTCAGTTTGGCGTAGCTGAGACCACTCTTGCACTCGATTATTTCTTTGTTGAAAAATTTCACGTCATTTTCAATGTTGATTAAGAGACGTTGAAGTACCTCTTTCTTATGCTTTTCAATGGCGTCTAAGTTTCACATCCTAGTGATGAAAAGGACTTGATTGGTCCTCACTGTTATTACATGTAACTAAATAAATAACTGATATTGGATTGCAAATTTCAGGTATATATATTTCACGCCAGCAGACTGGAGGTATTCAGTTGTACGAAATCTAATCAGAAAGAGGCAAGAAAGATTTCTGCAGATGGATGTTCTCCTGTCTGAGCCTGGAATCCATTTCTGATTCAGGCTTAACATTCACAAATGCGTTTTGCTAAAATTCAGTCTTAAATAACCATTGCCACCTATGCTTACATGATTAAAAAGAGAGAATCAGGACACTTAACCAACCAGATAGACCTGTCTGCACACAAGTATAGGCAATACAAGGTTGAAAGGCTTACTAATAAAGACAAGACCCTATATCATGTCAGGTCCAAAGAGGCATCGGGCTTACATCCACATATGGTAAGTTTAAAACATCTAAAGCGTGAAATATCTTGGTTGATATTGCGTCAAAATACATTTGCTTAATCGCAAGACTAGATTAAAAACCTTAGGCACCATATGTAATTAAGGCATGAGTCAAATCTCATACACTGCACACAAATCCACAAATGCTTATTTTGTACCATTTATAACTTCACCAAGATCCCCAATGAGACAAAAGCAGGAAAATGCTGAAACAACAAAAAGGGAAATTGTGTAATGTTTCGACATATTTTATTGCACAACAAATATCGGCGCTAAAGTTTGGTGTAACAACGCACGTAGAGTTGATGACTTACGTTCGCCGTGAATAAAACTGACATCCCGCTGATCGACTGGGTTTTCTAACAGGAGGATTCTCCCGCGGAGGCGGTGATGTGTACTTGGTTTTAGGTAAGCTCTGTGCTCAGTCACTCGTGTGCTCACGGATTTGTGGACTCGTGCTCAGTGTCCTGTGAAGCCTTCAGGGGCGTCTGCTCAGCCTCCTCAAACAGGGAACCGACTGCGCCGGATCCATCGGTTCACTATACATTTACTTCAACATGACTCACCATCACTACATCCGTCTGCTTCATGTAAAATACTCATTGGGTTGCCTTTTAAAGAAGAAAAAAAAGGCATGTGTTATTTAAATCACAATGTGTGTCTGTGTGTGTGTGTGATTTAAATAACAATATGTGTGTGTGTTTGTGTGTGTGTGTGATTTAAATCACAATATATATATATATGTGTGTGTGTGTGTGTGTGTTCTCATCTACCTAGTAATCCAGGATCCTTGGTGTTGTCACACATGAGGGGCCCCTCAAAAAAAAAAAAAAAAAAAAATGTTCCCTGCTAGAAAAGGACATCTACTTTAGAAGACGTGTTCTTCACATTTTTTAACAGAAAAAAGCTCTTTCTGAAAACCTTTTTGTAAGATGTAAAATGGCCCCCATATGAGGACCTTTTAGGGTCTCACTGTGCTTATGCCTATTTCTGAGAGAGGGCATTTTGAGGTAGAGGGAGGCTGGTGACGAAGCACTGCTGGTACCTCTTTCCACCTTCACTGGAAACATGTGTCGTATGTCCCGAAATACGAAAAACATTGCTTTCGGTTACAAGGTGGTTCGTGCTGGGGGGGGGGGGGGGTTACACACATACAGCTGATCCCTGGGGTACCATTTAAAAGAGAGCCAGTCTTTCTAGTTGTTGCTAGAAAGGTATGGCTGTCTGTGAACGTCAATAAGACTATTAAACTGCTTCCAGTGTACAATTCAAGATTGATGATCTTCCTCATTTTTGAAAATTTAAGAATGCACGAAAGTACTCCCGCTAGCGTAAAATAACTCAACAGCTCCGCAAAGTTGTGTCTTACACGTGCAATATATGTGTCAGAGATCAATAGAAAGCACGGGGTATTAGTCTTTCCTGGTGCTCCATATTTCAGGAAGAACTCAATACCTGTGATGTCACAACTTCTCACATTCTACTTTAGTGAACATTGTGCCATTGCAATACAGTGGCCAGCCACATTCATCACCACTGTTTACTTAGAATTATGTCCATTCTGCTTTCTGTCATTGTGTGTGTGTGTGTGTGTGTGATTAAAATCACAGTGTTTGTGTGTGTTGTATGTGTGCATGTGTGTGATTTAATTCACAATGTTTGTGTGTATGTGTGCATGTGAGATTTAATTCACAATGTTTATGTGCATGTGTGTGTGTGTGATTTAAATCACAATGTGTGTGTGTGTGTGTGTGATTAATGAAGCAAAACTGTGTGTGTGCACATTTGTGCACATTGCCAACCATAACTGCCTTTTTGATCATGCAGTCTATACATACTCAGTCAAATTCCCAATACCAAGTGTGTCTGAAAGGCTAGTGCACAATGGTGAAAGTGTGCAATGGGGGCACATAATTCAGTCTTGCACAAGCCTGCAGTGATGTAAATTACCTTTGACCCTTTGTGAAGTCATTACGCTTTTGTACTGACCTATCAGGCGCAGAATCTGTGGTTGAGGAAAAGGTTTTATGGCAAGTGGGAACAGCATTTTGTGTATATAAGAGACGTTTCTCACAGCACGTGGAACCCACTCTTTCTAAATGTTCCAATATTAAGACATTTATATTTCATATTTTAAAATCAGAACATTTAAATTTACTCCACTCTGCGAACCGCAGGCACAATCCTGCGGATACGAGTGCAGCAGTCACACTGTGATCTAGGAGAACATCTATTTTATGAAAAAAATATTAGTGGAAATTTATTTACTTGGAACTGATTTTGTGATGAATCTCAGGCTAACAAAGTCAAGTCAGAAGTACTGCAAGTAAATATGGGGGGTATTTGTGTGTGTGTGTGTGTGTGTACGTGTGTGTGTGTGTGTGTGTGTGCGTGTGTGTGTACGTGCGTGTCTGTGTGCCTACAAATATCCCTAAATACGCTTGCAGCACTTAGCCACTGACTTCCCAAGCCTAGGACATGCTTCATGCAACCAGCTGAGTCGAAAGTACATGTTCTCAGGCAGAAATGGTTCAATTTCCCAATCTTGAAATATTGCAGCCGGTTAACTATGCCATTTAAATTCAAGACTGTTTCCATTTAATTGGAAAATAGCTCATAGCTAGCCGCCAACCCTATCACCACAGCCGTAACACATTACAGACCAGATAACAGAGCTGATGTTTGACCAAAAATAATGCCTTTTGTGCCCCTTTGAGCTCTTCCCTAGTTAGATTGCCCTCTCATGGAAAATGCCACACAAAGTGGCCTCTTGATCACGTACTGTGTGGACAAGTGTGCTGTTTGGGAAGATATGTGTGTGCGTGTGTGTGTGTGCGTATGTCTGTTTGCGTGTGTGTGTGTGTGTGTGTGTGTGTGAGTGTGTGCGTGTGTGTGAGTGTGTGTGTGTGTGCATATGTGGGTACTGTGTGAGGGCTAGGTAGCACCTCCCCAAGTATCACATTATTCAACATTTCCCCATTGCTAATTTACACTTTGGCTGGAGAAGGTAAATTACAGGCCTGAAATAACAGCATACGTGCGGTCGGTGGATATCTCTGACTCCTCAGCTCGAGCCGATATATTCTTTTTCGGTTTCCGCATTCCGGTGAGCCGGCACTTCGTCTAATTTGAGAGCAGCTGACATCTCCGCGAGCTTCCGAGCCCAGCGTGGAATTCCAACTGTTTCGAGGGAGACCGTCGACTGAGGCCGCTCGGTCCCCCTCCGGGAGGGCATCATTTCAGGGCTGCTCCGCCATCAATCCTCCACCGTGACGTGCGAGCATGAATTAAACAGCAACAAAGCAAAAAAAAAAAAAAAAAAAGAGGCTCGGTTCCCCCACTCTCCGGCTGTGTGCTCGGGTTTCTTGATTAGAGTCGATCGCGTCTGGGCTTCTGTGTGTCGAGCCGACCTCCAGCTTTCCGCTCTTCTCTCGGACTGGAGAAATTGGGCCGGATGAAGTGTTTGATATCGAGGGGTTTTGGGCCAGGTGAAGAGTGAAGTGATTCCTCTGCCGGTCGAGCCTCAGGGTTTTATTCACTCTGGAGTACTCTGGAGCCATAAGTGCGCTCTCCTGCAATTTCATTTTTCCTCCTCGTCTTCAGCGAGCGCCTTGTTACATGCAGCTTGTTGCCGTCTTCGCTCAAAATAAAAAAGAGTCCTTCGTTGCGGCGTTTGTCACTGTTCAGTGATTATTGCACTTTTGTTTTTTCTTCTGGGCCCTTGCCATTAAAATAACGGTAAACATGCTTCCAACAACACTAATTCTGCAGTAATTATGGGCGGACTCAGGTTTGTTTGGCTCGTTAAGGGTAAACGGCTGCGCTAGAATTTCTCAGGATTGTTTTTGGAATTGTCTTGGCATTCACAGACCATGATGTGCCATAAGAGAAGCTAGCAATTTTGCTGATTGCAGGTTAGCCTTCATACATAGTCATTTATGAGTCATACATATGCAATCTGGGCATTGTTATATCTCGCTGGAAATGTCTATTTGGTTCTATGCAAATGAATGTTGGGGATGTGCCACATTGGATTTTGAAACTAGGGAAAGATAGCGGGGGGTTGTCACGGTTAGACTGTATCAAGAGGTCCAAGCTGTCAGTCAGACAGCAGCCATTTTTAGAAAAGAGAAGGTGTCACAAGTGACATTGACAAAGTCAGGATCATATCTGCCAGGATGACACTTCCTCCATTTTCCCTTGTGCTGATCTGAACACCTCACCTACCCGTGAGACTGTTGTGACACACCTGACAGGGTTGCAAGAGTGGAAGGGGTCGCTGTCCTGGGCAAAGGCAATCCCGTCCAATCCGGTGTCAATCACAGCCTGACAGAACTCACGCTGCATGCCCACCTGTCTCTAAGGTTACCCACGCTGGCCACGGACCCCTCACTGACAGTCGAACAGGAGCAGGAGCAGGAGCAGGAGCACCACACCGTACTCCTCCCACAGAGGAGGACAGTGCGTGACCTCTGTGATGAGCACCGGTAGCGCCTCCTTCGCTGTAGCGTTCCATCGCCTCTATTCGAGCAGGGCCAACCTGTCAGCACACAGAGGAAGCCTTGGGGGCGAGGGGGGAGGGGAGACCGCAGGCTTCTCTAACTATGACCGTGACTTGCGGCTTGACTTGTATTCGGCCATCTGTGACTTGAGACTTGACCTGGATGTTATTTGACTTGGACTTGATTCATTTTTTTTGTGTAGTAGTTACCTTATAATGAGCTATTCATGCTGCCTAAATAAAATGTCTTTCTCTGTTCTTGTAATCAGTTTTTTAATACCCATAAAATGTGATTTTTTTTCTTTGTTATTTACTTCAGGACATTAATATGAGTATCATAGAGAGAATTTGAATGGGACTTGGACTTGGTCTCGAACATGAGTGCTGGAGACTTGGGCTTCAAGTAATTTGACTACAATACTGCTTATTAGAAAACTTGGCGTATCTTCAATAGTGTCGCCCCGGGTGGGTCAAGGAGAATTTCTTAAACTCATTTGCAGATTTCCCATGCAAATACCATTTGGTTGAATGTGAATTTGTGGAACACCGTCAGTATTGTCATTGGTGCACACACTTGCACTTTGTCTGAGGATGAATTATTGATTGAAAACACAAAACGCATTTCTTTGAGTGTGAAATAGATTTCTTTGAGGATAAGCATGAATACAAAACACTCTGCACTGCTAGAATAACTTTAATTACAAATGTGCGGGTAGGCACTTTTTCTCTGCGATCAATTCTTAGAAGAACATTTTTTTTAAAAAGTGCTGGGAACAAACTCGGGCCTGTCAAAAAAAAATGCCGGGACACATCCTTGGTGGAAATTATGCTTCCGCTCCAGGGCGTTTTGTTCAAGTGCCGTGACAAATCGCTCACGCATAGCATTACCGTGACCGGTCACAGGAGCTTGCCTGGCTTCTAAATCACTGGGGTCAACCTCCTCAGCTGCAGTCACCTGCCGCTCACGCACGGACGGTGGATCCTGCGGTGGCGAGCAGGACCGTACCGCACAGGCGTAATCGTTGAAAGGATCTTAGCTAATGTGTGGTGAGCGTTCTGGCACAAAATGGCTGCCGTGCATCACCCAGGTGGGTGATACACATTGGTGGTGGGTGAGGTGAGTTCCCACTCATCACTGTAAAGCACTTTGAGCGTTCGGAGAAGTGCTATATAAATGCAACGATTCATTCATTCATTCATTCATTCATTCATGCATCTTCCCTCCATAGCATTTTGGCAAAGCAGACCCAGAGTTTGCCAGGTGTATCCAATCAAATTTAGTCTTGGCGGCGTCGCTCCATGCGGCAGCTTGCGCTCTTCTTCTTCCAGCAGATGGAAATGCATCCATTAAGATGTCTATTCCAGAGCAATGTGCAATACGTGCACATTGAAATTTGCTTGTGCAATGTTATGAAAGCTCACGAAAGAACAAAAAGCCTTCCCTGTGCAGTTACTATGTTCCTAAGTGCCGCAATTAGAAATTCCAAAACGCACTGAAACGTATTAGGCACTCCATTTAAAGACTGATATAAACGGAGAGAAATGCAGCTAATATCCTGGCTTTTTCAGGCACCGAGGAGCAGGTGGCATTTTTCACTGCTCGATTTCCTCTTTATGAATCACCTTGATGATATGCAAATGCAAAAAGGGAAGCAACTTCTGATAAAGGTGGTCACGGCAGTGCTAAAAAGCAGCAATAACCATGGCTTATGAATCTAAAAAGTGCTCTAAAAGGATAGTGTCTGCGTCTATTGCAGCAGAAACACGGACGGACATTTTTATGAATCACCCCTAATGACTCTTGTGTTCAGTTCGCAGAATTCTGAGAAATTTGCATGCTATTATTATAAACAAGACTTGAAAAAGGGGGCTGTTTTTTTCAGCCATTTTCCACCATCCAATACATACAGAGGCAATGACAGAGGACTTCTTGTTGAAACATTTTTCTTCAAAGGAACATGCTTTCTCAACATAATTGACCAGATATATTAGGATTGATGGCCTCTTTTGACATATGTCAGGATGTTTGATAAGGTTGCACTCTGTATACATAAAGGCCATGACACGCACCTTAGAAACGGGCAATTTTGTTCACACTGCATACTTACACATGGGAAATGAATCATTAGTATGTATGGTAGGATGCGCCTCTAACCGCATATAACAGATATCTATAGGTGGCATGCGAGCGTGAATTTTGGAACGCAGCCACAGGCAGATGGTAACCGTGAGTACAAGGTTCAAAAACACCTGTGCGCAATTTACGTTGGAATTGTTTATGAGTTGCCATGATTTCTGCAAATGCAGTTGTTAATTTAAATCCGGAGCTTGTTTGTTTAGGGGGAGATTGGATCACTCACGGCTCTCGAAATTCTAAAGAGCTAAATGTCTTTTCCGATTTAATACGGAGCCATGGGAGTCCATCTTGCCACTCATTTCATTTTGGAAGTGGCACGAGAAATATGGCACCTGAAATGAAACAACACATTGCGGGTTTTTTTTTTTTTTGCAGCTAATAGGCAGCATTAATTGAAGTGCACCCGTTCCCCCCAGACGACATATGCCTCCTTGTTAAGAATTCCTGGGTAAAAGCCTTAATGCTAACATGTCATTATGTCACAATAAAAGTGTCCACTGCCAGCTAGCTACAGTAACTAGCTACATAAATCAACTTTATTGATACAGCCTATGGTAGCCTGTTAGCGATGCTGAGGGTGATACATTGCTCCCGGGATAAACCTGGAAGGTTTATTTACCCAAATTGCATGTCAAAGACCTAGCAAAGAGCTGACTGGTTTCAATGAGAGGAATAAATCAGGCAGTTTGCCGCAATTCACGAAAAGGACCGACGTTCATTGTTTGGCATCTTTATATGCTCGGCTTCAACAGCACATACACTGTGTTCTGAAGCCGTTCTTCCATTCAGCTCTTCAGTGTCAGGAGATGAGACGTCCTTCCTCTTCACACATCTTCACAGATCTTTTCCGCACTCTTAAAAAAAGTGCACTTCAGGCTGGTGTTCATTTCTGTGATCTTCGGATGCCTGTATTTCTCCAGTTTGACTTCTTTCCCCGTCACCCGGGCCCAGCCAAGCGCTAAACTCGCAATGCTCGAGAATCCACTGATCTGCGCCATTTACATTTTTATATCCCCGTCTTACTCTGTGTGCGCATCCCCCCTGCTGTAACTGTGTGTTAAATCACGGTGTAGACTGCGCACGGTAATCCCATAACCGCCCCTCCATTTTGTTTACATTTGAATGAGCGCGTGCGAGTTCCCCGCGTAATGTTTGATTACGCGCCAACGGGGCACCTCTAGGTGAAATCAGTTAGCGCGGGATTTCATTATCTTGGCTGCGGACAATAAAATAAAATGGATGCCGGTGATTGCTATGCGGGGTCGAGTGAATGCTGCAATCCGAGCGCAAGAAGGGCCATTTGAATAAGCGTGGCGCGACAAACACCTATGATTGCAAAGGGCCCGCTCAAACAAATCACAGTCGTCCCTGAAATAAGGGAGGGTGAGAGGGAACGCGGGGCAGGGGAGAGGAGGGGCGGGGGGGCAGAGTTTGGCCCCTGGGCGTTTCGGATGCTTGTTTCAGCTCAGCCTTGTTGGGGCCTGCTTGTCACTTGGTCCTGCTCTGGGGCAGTTTTATTGGTGCATTACTGTCAGCCAGATAAATGGCAGTAATGGAGATCTCCTGCTCTGCCACAATAACCAGGGTGCAAGGGCCAGCCTGTCCCCATAACTGTCACAAGGAATATATTACAGCTGCAAAGCCCTGATAATCAAAAAGTTCTCTCCCAGGTATGCTCACACACACACACACACATAAACACATGTACACATACAAACACACATACGCACACAAGTACACACAGCCACGTACACACACACAAACATGTACACACAGCCACGTACACACACACAAACATGTGCACACAGACACACACACAAAAACACACACACATACACACAGGCACACACACAGACACAGGCACACACACACACACACATACACTGAATAATAAGAGGCACAAGTGTCATATCAGAAGCTAGGATGGCACTTTCATCTAGATACTAAATCTAATTGACCAGTCTTTGTGCTGTCTCTGAACTCGCCCATACCAAATAAAATGACAGAAGACGTGTATTTGAAGTTGTTTTGTAGTTTGTGGAGGACTGTGGGTAAATCAAGCTCTCCGTGTGGTGTAAACACGTCCATAACAGGAACCTGGCCTTCACAGACCCTCCGCCTAATTACATGGACAGGCACGGGCAAGCAAGCCGACTCTCCATCCACTTGGAGAGCTTGACCCCCTGTCACAGAACGCGATGAAGTCATTTCCTCCGATGCGAAAATAAAGCACTGGCAGATTAGATTCAAGGCAATGACATCCATCCGAGCCCTGACACCAGCTGTATCTGAGCCCTGCTAATTTGCGTGAGGAAAAGGTCTTCTTAGAATTTCATTTCCTTTCCCCTGAACCGTGCGCAAAATTGTTATCACAAGGACAACAACAGCCTTATTTAATGATAGCATCTGGATGTATTACAGTGCCTTTTTTTTATTATAAAGAATCAGTTTACATTCATTGCGCTTTTTGACGCTCTCCGGATGAACCAGCACTAGAGGTTGACATGGTGACCTTATATAGTGACAAGCCTCAGGATGTGATGTCACACGAGCGGCTCTATCTGACGTCCATTCCCATTTTCAGAGTATTATTTCACTCAACATTTAGACAACATCGTTCCGTGAACTACTGAACATACAGTGAGCTCCATAACGTTCGGAACAGACATACTTTTTCTTGATTTGGCTCTGTAATCCACAGTTTTACATTTGTAGACAAATAATTCACATGTGGTTAAAGTGCACATTTTATACTTACATTTTATTTGTAAGCAAATCCTTAGATTACAAATTTACCGTACAGAGTACAGAGCCAAATCAAGAAAAAACGTCATTGTCCCAAACATTATGGGGCTCACTGCATCTGCCTTCAAAGAATAAAGCTGCGGTATGTGCAGAGATCTCTCAGTCCAGACAGGCCTTAGATATGGACACACTAAAGGCACGGACTGATATATTCAAGAGTTCTGCAAACATCCAGCCCTTTTTCATAAGATTTTTCGGAACACTTTGCCTCTCAAATATTTTATGTGCTCCTTTTTTCTTAAAAGAATTGCACAATATGAAATAAAGTGCTTAAATGAAGCCATGGTGGAAAGGATTCCTCCCTTCGATGAGTGCCTGTGTGTCAGTCAAGTGGGGAAAGGCTGAAATTATAATCTGCTTGCCTTGGTTTCTCTGTAATTACTGACATTGTGCAGATGCAAATTTGTGCATTGGATGTGTAATTTAAATCAGATGAATGCTTGCAAGGGAGTTCTTGGTAGGTTGCCCACTATAATGTGGAATATTTTGAAGTATTTTTTTTAAATTATTTTTTTAATACCCTTTCTCTGTCAGGCATTTTAAAAATTTTAATGGCTGTAAACCGTAAGCGGCCAATCAGACGGGACCGCCCGTCTAAATGTTTCTTTTAATCATGTCCAGCTCATTTACGCTATTTATTAATTCCTTGGAGAGATTTTAACCTATTATTTAACCGAACGGCATTATGTAGCGTTAGCGCATTTTGATTTGAGTTCTTCGCGAATAATCCATAATTCGCCATTGGTCCGTTCCCTTTGTCGTGCAGTTCAACCTGGGGGGCTCAGCATGGTGGACACTCCAGGATACCGTCGGTCCAGTGGCCACATTACCTTTCTTTCAGGTTTAGCGGTAAAGGGGAGGCAATTATCACAGGAAATGCGTGGTATGGACCTGGCGTGTGTTCACAAATGACCTTGCCGGGGCACGGCGTGGAACAGTGCACTCAAAGTCCTCTGTGAGCGATGGAGACACTCCTACTTTTCTAAAAGTGAACACACTCAACACTCTTCCGTCCCCATGGCCACAGGTGCACAGGTGCCCAATGGAATTCACAGTTCCGCCATGAATATGTGCTGATAATCATTGTCTGTCAGGCCGCAATTCCCTTGATTTCCTTCACTTGAATTCAGGCAGCACCTGTTTGAAATATTAACCCTTTGAAATCCCAATGGGTCGCTGGTGAAAAATACCGCAGCATTCTCTCATATTATTGCTTTTATCAGTCACTGACCCAAGGTGCACTGCTGTAAAACCTACACCGCTGTAAAGCGTAGACTTTCAGCACTTTGATGCAAAAAACTAACCCGGTCTAGATTGGTAAAACCACTAGAGATAACAAAAGAAAAACAAGGCAGACCCCTTCTCCAAAGGAGAGCAGACACTGACACCCCAGGTTGATGATTATGGTATTTTATAATCCAATAACTGTCTGAAACAAGTCAAACGACCGCTAATACCACAGCGATGGTATTGATATCACTAAAATGCCCCTCTGAGCCTTAAGCAATCGATCTGCTCTTTGTACACAGGCTACCAAAAGTCATTATTGATTCTGCATTATTTCAATGAGCGGTAACCAAACATTTCTATGTACGCAAATGTAATTTCACATACATATAAATTTACAAACTGTGAAAAAATCAACTGAATTAGACATTTCAGTGCCAAGTAAATTAGCTAAAAGCAAGCCACTACCTGAAAAATTGACCCTTTTTAAGATCTACCCATTGTGACTTTTGCCCATGCTTGGAAACCCCATATATGTTACAATAATCATACCACTAACATTCCTTGAACTGCCAACATGGTCCCATGTTTATGAAATCAAGGGCCTAGTACTACATGCAAAACCCTTAACAGAGATTTTGTTGGACGTCACTCAAACATATAAATCAAAAAATGAATTTTTGGTGACAAAGAGTCAAAAACTACAGAGTGCATTTCACAGAAACAATTCAATTCATAGAGGACACAATACCTTAACAGGCAAATAATGGTTGCACCTACAATCCAGTGGACTGGTCTTCTGTGTGAGGCAGCCCCTGTGCTATGGCGATACCGGAGCTCATTGTAACCCAGATCACTGCGTCGGGGAGAAGCCGGGGGCACATCATTAATTACAAGTGGAATAATCACAGCCCCACGCGGAACTTTGCAGGGACTCCAAGGCTGCTGCAGCTGCGGCCAAATTAATGTCACTATCTTAAGACTAATGTTGCCTTTCTATTTTTACACCAATTGGTAACGGCCATTAGCTCCGCTGGGTATTTTACTGGTGACGTCGGTACATTTCCAGCACGTCAATCTCTGGCGTCAAATTCACACACGCAGTACGGGTTCTGTCAGCAGGAAGCCGGAATTCCGGAACGATTTCGCTTGGATATCGTACGGAAGGTTTTCTTTTTGCTGTTTACCAAGTGCCATTTTATGGTCAGTGCATTTTATTACCACACATTATGAAGGTAATTTTATCACCTTCAAAATATATGTCCTTATTATCTGGTGATTAATATGACTTACATCACTCATAAATATGAAGTCTTTATATACATACATAATATTTTAATGGACACGAAATCTAACGTAATTCTAACGCAAAGCCTGACATTAGCCAGGCCGGTAATGAGAGGAGTCCTTGCTGTGCCTTGCTAATGCTGGATGTATTCATTAGATCAATACCAGGAGGGGAAGTGTGAACTTTCTAGGGTCTAGTTAATTAAACAGGAGAAATTGTTTGGAATGGAAATAAGACGAAACGAAGAGGCTGCGCTTATTATGTATGTCAGCTGCCGCGCCTCAAATGACAATCCCCCCCCCCCCCCCCCCGTTGTTTTTCCCCCTTCTCGCGTCTGTTCTGCTCTGCTCTGCCCCAGGGCAATTGCACACACAATAGATCCTAATTGAGTAATTGAGATTGCTGTGATGTTAACAAGTGTGGAAAAAATGCTAAATTTGAATATGGCGGTGTTTTTTTTTTTTTTTTAGGGTGGTGATTTTGAGACCGCTATAAATTATTTTCCTGCCATCTGCTTGCTTGGGTAGACGAGGAAGAACACTTGTCGGTAATTTCAATGCGGAATCTCAATTTGGAGAATCGTTCAAAGTACTGTCATTTCAGCTGGACGGGAATTTTGTGTACAACTTCTCTGAATAAACTGAAGACGCTCCCAATTGTAG
Source organism: Anguilla anguilla (assembly GCF_013347855.1). NCBI lineage: Eukaryota > Metazoa > Chordata > Actinopteri > Anguilliformes > Anguillidae > Anguilla > Anguilla anguilla. The sequence goes on along the minus strand of NC_049206.1, from coordinate 51,817,271 downwards.
TTTGTATGACTTCAGTAAATTGGAGCTCAGTTTCCAGCCATATCGGAATAGTGGGACTGCAGTACATTCACGCTAGAGTTTCGCTTACATGAAGCTGGTCTTTTGAAACATTTGTGGTTGAATTCAGTGTGACTCATATGTCATCGTACGGAAAATGAATAAAATAAAAGCAAAGATTAGTATGCAGGTAGATGAAATCGAATGACTCAAAAAGGTAGCCAGCTGTCGTTATGACATCTTGGGAATGAAGGCATTTTCGTTCAGTGCTTCTGCTTGAACTTTGCCAGGTGTGACTGATTTGAATTGTTTACAAAAGGATGATGTCTTCCACAGATACATGGACATGCTTTCAGCATGTTCTACGCATGATAAAAACACCAGTAAGAAGAGCTCTGCAAACAGGGTGTCTGCATTTTCACTTACACCCCAACATTATCCTGAGAACTCACCAGAGCACTTCTGCTGCAGGTGACTGACAAGTAAACTCAGCAAAACAAGCCGGAAATTCTATGCGAAACCAGTGGAATCCTCGTCCACAGTTTGCAGCAAGTTGACAAACCAATTAAACACGAATTAATTAGCATTTTAATTCAGGTTTTTCCGGATCTGAAGTGAAGCAAACTTCACTGTCAGCACGCGCACACCCACACGCACGTACCGTATATAGGTCTGTATCCATGCAACAACCCAGCCAGTTCCCATTAATTAAAACACTCGGAACAAACACCTTTATAAAGAGTGAGCCCTGAGGACCCGTGTTGGGAAACCTGCCCTTGAGACCTACTTAGATGTATAACATAAGTCATCTTTTTGTCTTTGAACCAACGCATCTTTAATCAAGGCAAGTCCCCATGTGCCCCTAGAGACACTGAGCGTTTTGGCTTTTGGCAAAAAGCACAGTTTCGCTCCATTTCACAACTTCCGTACACAGACACAGTATGGCAAAGTCACAGAAGGTTCTTGAAAAAAGTTGATGGCTTGTCTCAAAAGGTCTGTAGTGGCTAATTTACTTATTTTATTTTCAACTCCACTGAGTTTTCAATTTTGTCTGATCTGGTTTCTAAGCTGATGCCCTGAATCACTCTGAAAACATATTATCCATTTCATATAGTTGAATTCATTTACAGATAAATTAAATCTTATGTGCATTTCTTTTTACATTTTCTACTGCATTTCAGGTTAAGCCATTTATTCAGGAATGTAAAACATGCTCCCCACTTTAAATCCAGGTAGCTTCTACCTACATGACCTCTGGTGACCGTACATAGAGTCTCCACACTGGCTTCCCACAGAGTGCCTGCAGCCGGTGACACTCAGTGACCTTTGACCTCTCATTGCCCTGGAAGTCACAGGTAATCACCACCGGAGCAATGAAGTTCTGGAAAGATCCGCTGCATCCATTGGCTTTAGCCTGGATTCCGTTTCCGCAGTCATCTGCTGTTGATTCTCAGCAATCAGCAGATGAGACATCTATCATGTGCAGATGGAGAAAAGGTCTTGTTAGCAGACCTCATGTTTATTGCGAGCAGCTCCGTGTCAGATGCTTTCTGTTCCAGCGGACGCAGAGATCCATCACGTAAACCTGACCTTTCGTTCTCCCCGCGGAGCTCTGGGAAAAAAATGCCACTCGCTGCCAAATTCATATTTATATACCTCCTTCCGCAGCGCTCCCCCCCCACCCCCCCCCCCCCCTGAAAACTTCGCCGCTGATGAACAGGAACGGAAAACCGCGAATCGAAACAAACAAAGCGGACGGGCCGCGACGGAGGGATGGAAGCGATCCGGGCCCGGTTATTATAATCGCATTAATCTCGGGTGGCGGGTTCCCGCGCCCCGTCCCGTTTCCCTTAAAGGGGTGGCCTGCCCTGGCCTGGCCCCGGCCCGGCCCGTGGCTTCTAATTTTAGAGCCCTCTCCGCGCTCGTTGGCTAAGCCCTGTCATTATCGATCTCGTCTCCCGGCCCGACTCGCACCGGGGCGCGTCTGCGGCTCGGCTCGGAGATTGCCTCGTGCCGCTCATGCGTTGCGACATCATGATTAATTTTTCACCGCCAGCCTCCCCGTGAAACTGCGTACCGCCGCCCGGGGGGGGGGGCTGCCTTGATAAATGGCTGAGGGAGGGCTAAGTTCTGTAGCCCGGAGAAGGGGGGGGGGGGGGTGGGTTTGCATTGATATATGGGGAGTTCCAGGATGCACTTGTTGGATCGGTTGACTCGAGGCTGTAAAAGGGATACGTAACATGCCAATCCACTGCCGCCATTAATCTTTCACCGCGCTTTTGTTTGTCACACCGATGATAAACAAGCCCGGATTTTCATACGCCGCCGTTCTTTCCCAGGTACGCACCGTTATCTCCTCGCGGCTGCCAGGGAAATGCGGATAGCCGGAACCGATCGGGAAAAGACCACGGGATACGTTCTAATTGTGTCACGCGGGCTTTCTAGGAGAACTCCTGCACTTCGTCTAGCGCCTTCAGCAGCTGCTCAAATAGCCAAAAGCGAGAGCCTGACAAGGTGTGGAAGAAACAATGTTTCCATTCTCATTCACTGTCATCGACACGCTGCAGCAGGTAAACATGGATTGCACTTGCATACAAACTCCCCACTCGCACCATACGTGCGATTTAGCTGCCGAGTATTCACAGTCAAGAACGATGACATCACAGGCAAGACAAATACTGACTGTGATCTAGGTAGTCGGAAGGACAGGCTGCGAAATGGTTCGGGAAGTGACCCACGACTGCAGTATTACTAGGCACCTTTCAAAGTCTTGAATTTCACAGCCTTGAGTCAACCGGTCAAGGTCATTCCGAATGTGTACAAATAGAAATTTCCATCTAGAGAAGCAAAACTGCGCAATAATTCAAACCTTCAAGCAAATAATTAGATTATACACTCGAATGAACACTGCTTAAATTATCATTCTCTACGGTACTTATGAAGCCATTAACTAACGTGGTTGACTGGTTATTGATATGTTGTACACTTCATACATGAAGGCCTCCCCTAAAAATATCATTTTGGCTCTGAGGTTTGATGAATTAACAGTTTAGGTTCAGACACACTGTGCTGCTCAACTCCATTAAAAAATTAATTAATCAAAGACTCAAAAAGCAGCATTGTGTTTAGCAAGAGGCAAAGCAGCCTGTGAATAAACTGAATCACCATAAATTCAGTCCTTAATTTTGAATTAATACCACTAACGTTTAGTGTTTCATCTTCAAAATCTTTTGTCATTTCAATGACCAATGACTGTACCGCACTGGTGAAACTGGAGGACACTCTTCCAGTGTGTACATGAACCGTGCAGTTGAACTCTACTACTGGCAATGGTGTTACCTGGGGCGGGAGGGATTCATTTGGTGGGAAGATTGTGTCTGATTGCACAACTGCAACTCGATCAGGCGCCAGAAATCTGCTTGCACCAGCTGCAGATTAATTGTACCACTCCAGTACAATGACTGTGCCAGCTCAAATGGTGGAGAGTGGGGTGCAAAACAGTGGATAACATAATGCATTTGATTTGGAGGAGAGCTTGCACTTTAAGCGCCAATTTAAGAGAAACAATGAAAAGCAATAAAGAGCAGTTTAAGCCTTTTTTTCCCATGTATTGCAGTACACTGGTTGCACTGACATACTAATGTTAATTTAACAAGCTTTACCATACCATCGCTGACTAACACATTCATATATTGTATTCTGCAGACTAAATTACATGAGTACTATAAAAAAAACTGATTTATGTTTAGAAGACAGGAAATAAGTAATGCACAAACTACACTAATCATTTTAGTTAAAAAAAGAATGCTTATGTTGCTTCAATGCTATGTTCAGTAGAAATAAAGATGACTGAAAATAACCATGGCTTTAACAAAACAACTGTTTGCGTGACAGTGGCAAGCCAACTTGGAAGGAAAAAAAAATCTTGGAACTGAAAGCCTTTATAAATTTCCGAAACACTGATCAAACGATAAATAATTCAGCGTGCGCTTTTTTTTTTTTTGGACAATTCTGATCAGTCGTCCTCTCAAAATTCCAGCCGGGGTCTGTTTTAATAAAGAACGGAAGCGTAATGACATTCCTCGGCGACCTTTAAAAGGACGAGCGCGCGAAACGCGCCGTTACCCGTCTCCTCCTCCGGCGCGGCCCGCCCGTCGCCGGGGCGACCTCGCGGCGCGGCCGACGTCCTCCCCGGAGCGGTGACATTCAGGCACCCGGAGCCGCGCTGACCTCCCGACGCCTGGCTGACATTTCCCTCCCATGAATACAAGCTGCTGGGCGCGTGTGAACCGCCTCGTAACCGGGGCAACCCCCCCAAAACAACGCCCGGTTGAGCTCGACGGGAGCGAAAGCTGAGTCACCGCTATGCTATTGACCCTACTGTAGTAGTAGTAGTAGTAGTAGTAGTAGTAATTTATTTCGGGCCTTATTAACAATTTTCCAAAAAGAATGCACATAGAAATAAACAAATAACAATACGGCATTAAATTAAAAGGAAATCAAAAAATATATACTGTGTTTATAAGACCGTTACTGTACAGTGAGGTTTGTTAAGTAAGAGTCTCCTTCAGTATAATCCATAAATCTATGTCACCCATAATGCCCAGCGTTAATTCAACTCTAACACAGTTCATATGAGTACAATAGGGACCATATGCACTATGTAAGGGTAGATTTAGCACTGAACATTTTGCAGTGTGGTTGGCTTACCAATCATTCTGAAATCAAATCACTTCCAATTCTCATTACGGGCTAAGAAACTATCATAAACATACCTATAATAAATATAAGCAAGTATGAATAAAAATATCTTCCATGCCCTCACAGGACCTGGCTATTCCATATATTCAAAAAGTATTTATTTCACTATGCTGAAACCTACACTACAAGGGACATTCAATAAAAATAAAATAAGCAATATTTCTTAAAATAATTTCACTGCAACACATTTTTTGTCATGCAAGACGCTCACATTATGTCAAAAAATCTAAATACTGAAACTTATTTTCGGCATGGCCTCAGGAGGATATATTATAGAGTGGAATTTCCTGAACAGAATGAAAATGTCTTCAGCTACTTACCTACCTATCAGTGTAGGCAATAAACATCTAATATCGCTCATGAATAACTTACCTGCATTAGAACAGGAAACCGGTGTGATATGTTGACATGTGAGCATATTGTCCTACGTGGGTAATGCAATGACACTGCTCATTTTCAGACTCAGTCAAACACATTAGTTTCTGAGAAATAACAACCTTTTTGCTAGCATGTCTTTGAGACTCTCCAATGATTCACACCAGCCGTGAAAATGAGTTAATTTTCTCTACTGTACCCTTTCTGATGGAATTTGTATGAGTTCTCCTCTGGACTGAAACACAAAAGATTCAACAAACGGTACAATGTGGATCCCACACATTCACCTTGCTGTATTCAACCATAAATTCATTCATATTCAAGGGCATTTTTCTCTGGTTTGGAGTGCTCTCTTCCTTTGTGTGTGTACAGGATGCGCGTGTGCGTGTGTGTGTGTGTGTGTGTGTGTGTGTGCATGTTTGTCCCACTGTTAGCACACTGTTGGAACCCAGGAGAATTTGTCTGGTATTAATAACAGAATTTGGCTATGAAGCAATCGTTCCGACAAGACAGGCAGGATCTTTTAGACTCGAGAGGACAGATTATAATCACAGATAAAACAATAATCAATCACGGGGTCCCCAAAGTAGAACTAATCCCAAATAATGAAATTCAGAGAATCAATAGACATCCAAAGGGCGCGCATTAAGTTATTTCGCTGAAATAGTCTATTATGGAGTCACTGAATGGAGCTGATTTTTATCGGTCTTCAGCATACCACACATTTTATGCAAAAAGCAATTTGTTTGTGTATTAACGGCAGCGCACTGTAACACTCGGGTAGAGATAATTCATACAGTACTGCAGCAGCCTGCATGCTTTGCAAAATGCCCAGGCCCTTTCTGCTTTCTTGCTTACAGAAAGAAGAGTTGTTCAAGATGTAATTTTCTCGCTTATTCCCGTGGGGTTTCTCTTAGGATTCCCCTTAAAGGCACAAGTTCACCCAAAAATGAAATGAAGTTCTGTTTCCACTTACCTGGAGCGCTCTCTATCCACCGAGATAGTTTCGCGGAGATTTGACAAGTTTTCTGGATATCTGCTGCAGCTCACCCCGATACAACAAACCTCAATGGGGCAAAGTTTTTCTGGTGCCCAAACTTTACACAGGAAAAACTCAACAGCAACATCTCTTTACAGTATAATGACATGGTTCCTTACGAACATCCACAGACCTTGCTGTGCATGGTTTCCCACGAAAACATTGTTTTCAACCATTGTTGAGACCATTCTTCGCCCACCTGCGGTCCGCTGTATTTCATCTTCGGGTGAACTGCCCCTTTAAGCTTTAGGGACGGAAATGCGTTCAGTCACCTGCCTTTTCCTGTCACCTGCCCTCTTCGGCATGCGCCTGGGACACGCGCCGCCGCCCCTCTGCGCTGTCACGGCGATGTGCGCGCGTGCGGACGGCTCTGACACACCGCCCTTCAGTCACAGTCACACCGTCTCCTTTCCATGCCGAAACGCGGCAGGCCAGTGAAAATGGCTGGTCTCTCGTGTACCCCAGCTGCGCTGGTACACCCCGTGAATCCCACACATTCGGCTTGCTGTATTCACCCAAATATTCACGCATAATAGAGGGCATTTTTCTCTGGCTTTGAATGCTTTCTTCCTTTATGTGTGCATATGTATGTGTGTGTGTGTGTGTGTGTGTGTGCGTGTCCCATTGTTAGTGCATTGTGGGAACACAGGATTTATCCGGTGATGTACACAAGTGCGGACGGCTGTGCCACGCTGTCCGTCAGTCACGCCGCGTCTCGTTTCCATGGCGAAATGCGGCGGGCCAGTCAAAACGATCCGTCTCTCGTGCAGCGGAGCTCCTCCGGCTCGGCCCCCGATCTCTCACTCATGTTTGAGGGTCAGATTGACATTCCCCCCCCCCCCCACCCGCCGGCACGATGCAGGAGTTTGACCACCACCGGCCCTCGCATCGATCCGCTCTCACGCGAGTTAGCCCTTTCTGCTTTTCGCTCTAAACTGACTTAAGATTGCCATTGATCCCCTCCTCGGCCAAGTGCGTGAGTCACTTTATAACCGACAGATGGTGCATCGAGTGGCTTAACAAACCCCATCCATCTCGCGGGCTTTGATCCCAAATTCAAACAAGGATCATATGAAATCACAACAATCGCATTACTCAAAGGGGTAAATGCCTCCAGCGAAGGACAGAGGCCAACGCGGGCCGCAGAAAATCCCTTCGGGGGATTGAAGACTCTCCCCCTCGAACGGGATCAGAACAGACGTCTCGTCCGTAGCGTTCCAGCGCTAAATTAACTGCCGCTGCTCGTTTGGAAACTATGATTACGTCCCAAACTCGGAGAAAAGGGCAGAACGAAGGCGAGTTTTTTATTAATGGCGGTGCGGTGCGGTGCCATTTATTCTCGCTGCCAGATCGGTATTAGCTGCCCGCTCTCGTCTGGAGGTTCCGTGCTGCGCCTCGCATTTGTGCCTTTTCGGGAGCCGCGATTTCCCAGATTGCTCCCTAATTGCGGGATTTTTTCATTCCCCAAACGAACCCGCCGCCGACGCCGCCAAGCCTGGCTCTGGGTAGACGCTCGTGCTGAGGAGCGGAGACGGAGGGTGCGTGTGCGAGCCTGTGTGTGTGTGTGGGGAACGACGATGGCATTCTGTGGGTGTGCGTGTGTGTGTGTGGGGGGAAGAGGTAGCCAGGGTATGTGTGTGTGTACACATATATGGGGACGGGAGATGGCATGGTGGTGGGTGCTTGTGTGTGTGTGTGGAGGTAGTCAGCAGTGTATGAGTACGGGTCTGTGTGTGTGGGTAAAGGACATGACCATCCCTTGTGTGTGTCGGTCTGTGTGTAAGCGTACGTGCTTCTGCTGGGAGGCAGCCAGTGTATAGTAGGTGTGCGGGTATGCGAGTGTGTGTGTGTGTGTGTGTGCGCGTGTGCATGTGTGTGTGTAAGTGTGTGTGTGTGCGTGTGTATGTGTGTGCGGGTGTGTGTAGGTGTGCGTGTGTGTGTGTGTGCGGGTGTGTGTAGGTGCGTGTGTGTGTGTGTGTATGTGTGTGCGGGTGCGGGTGCATGTAGGTGTGAGTGTGTGTGTGTGTGTGCGCGTGTGTGTACTCGAGTGTGTGTGTGTGTGTGCATGCGTGTAGGTGTGCGTGTGTGTGTAGGTGCGTGTGTGTGTGTGTGTGTGCGGGTGCGTGTAGGTGCGTGTAGGTGTGTGTGTGTGTGTGTATGTGTGTGCGGGTGCGTGTAGGTGCGTGTAGGTGCCTGTGTGTGTGTGTGTGTGTGCGTAAGGGCACAGGTAGCCCGGGTCCCTGCGGTGCACTTGAGCAGTGCACAGAGGAGAGGTTTTAGCAGGCAGGCTCCGGCCCGCGGCCCCTCAGATGTGAACTCATTCGTAAGAAGCGCTGGGTGCGGGCGGCCGCCGGCTCAATCCAGCTCCTGGATGATTAATGTGCTATCGATCCCGCCCCCCAAACCCCCCCCCCCCCCACTGCCAAGGGCCCGGAGTCTCCAGGCAATCTACAGGTCAATTTACAGTTCTCTCTCAGACCCCCCCCCCCCCCCACCCCCACCCCCTCCCCTGGGGGGTCAAAGGTTACCGGCCCGTGTCCGGCGAGGCCCTGCGCGCGGCGTAACCCCCCCCGAAAAGCCGATCTCCGCCACGCCGAACCGTGACGCCCCCCCCCCCCCCCGTCCGTTCCCGCTTCCCCTCACCTGAACCCCGCGTGACGGGCGAGCGCCGTCGCGCCGCGATTGGACGGCGTCTGCTCGGCGAAGCGCGGATGATTTATGGAAGCCCCCTCTCCGGTCGGGGCTCCTTCTTTCCGCCGCCTCCGAGATTATCATTCATTTTTAATGGAAAGCCGAGCCGAGCCGTTTAGCGCTGGGGAAACACTGACGATGACGAGGATTAGCCGCCATTAACCCGGGGCCTGCCGGAGACGGCGTCAGGTGCGCCTGATTTTAAATTTACCGTCGTCGTTACGCGGAAAGGTCGGACGATCACCGGCCGAGCGCGGGCGTCGTTCATCTCTGACCGCGCGGTCTGCGGACGACGCGTAAGGGCTGTAGTGGGATGTGGGCGGAGCAGAGCAACTGCGCCACCGTAAAAGGAAATCTGTCACCGCGCTGATCTACGCCGTGTCATTAGCGAGGGGGCGGGGGGAACGGCCTGGTGCGCCATTACGGGCCGACTGGAGCGGAAACTGAGCCTTCCCTTAATTATTCCACCCGGATTCCACCCCCGCCCGCCCGCCCGCCCCCCCACCCCCGCGTCTCAGCACATCTGTGCGGTCCGATACGCACCGCCAGACACCAGTCAGAGAATCTGAGAACCCGTCCCATTGGCCCCGTGCGCAGCCCCCGCCGAAGCGAACGTCTGGTTTCCGTGACGACGCGGGGCGGGAGGATTGTTCCGAAACCGCCCGACCGCGACCCCCCCGGATGTCCGCGCCACCGCTCGGTCTCTAACGAACGGTCCAAAACCGGTCAGGCCCAGTGGTCGCTCCCGTCCGCCCGCGGTCACGGTCCAAGCGGCTTCCGTTCCTTTTTTTAAAAAACAGAGTGTGCGGCTTGTCTCACACATTTATCCTCTCCGTCTCGCCGCTCGGTCACGGAGGAGACCGGCTGTCAGGCGCCCGTCGGGCCGAACGGGGCGTCGGCCCGGGGTAGAAGCCGCCGCGCTCGCGTTTCAAATCCAGACCCGATCCGTTCAGACGAAAAGAGACGCGGCGCCGACCGGCGAGAGAGAGAGAGAAGTCCAATCGCTCCACGCGCTTTTTTGATCGATAAACAATTACGCGCGGCCGCAGTCAGCAGAAGCGGGCCGGTATGATAGGGGGTCTGGTTAAACTACAAGGGCCGCCTGACGTGTTTACGGCCAGAAATATGAGCCGCCCGCGGCTTTTTACCGCTAAATCGGTCGCGGGGTCCAGCATTTTTGTAGGTGTTAGCCCGATATCTAAAGAATTCTGACTGTCTGGTCTTTTAACGCAGGCCTCTATCAGGTTAAACCGGGTAAATTCTCGGACAAAAAAAAAGCAGAGATCCTAAATAATTTTGTTTAAAACAAGAACAGTCATGGAGAGACCTCCGGTGTGAAACATTACGCTCGGAGTGTTTCAGGAATTATGTCTGAATTAAACTGTCACGGCTCTCCTTTGATAGCTGAGGAGAAAGCCCCGGAAAGGGCACTGTGCGGCGAACAGCCGCGGCAACAGCCTGCGAGAATATTAAGTGCTATTTAAGACGTTTTAATATAATCACTGAACCTTTGAGTGTCTACACAATATTTTAGCCCTTGACCGGACGATCTAGTTCACATCTTAATATCTCTTACTTTTCTCGACTTCCAAATTCCTCGTTTTCAAAATTTAATGGAGTAAAACACATTTTAAAAAATGTAATGTGATAGAATAAAACTAATGACAAGCATGATTATAAATGTACAAATTTTAGAACGATTTTGCAACAATAATACACACAAAACATTAAATACTGCGTAGGAAAACCAACAACACATTAAATCCCATCTGGCAGAGAATGGAAAAATAAGCTTCAGAACATGCATTACATTCATGTGACTTGTCAAGGGGGAGCTGGGTGCTGTGTTTTAATTATCACTTAAACAGTTTCATCTTAATTAATTAGCTGGTTCAAATTACTTCCTGTCACTAATAATCTATAAATGAGCAGAGTTATTAATATAATGAGTACTGGAAAAGCCGGCATTGTCATCGTTAAGATATAATCTGGCCATGATCTACAGCTGACTTCGCGGTCCGGCACAATGACATCCTAAACGCGGCCGAAATAAACAGCTCGTTGCGCGGAGACGGATGCGTCGCTTGATTTCGGAAACAACGCAGATCACAGCGACCGAGGAGAGAGCGGCGCGACGAGGAAGGGAAATAAAAACCCTTAACGTCACGTCGGCCCTTTTTAAACCGTTCCGCGCGTTCGCCACGCGAACCTCACCCGGCGGCCGCTACGGGGACGGGTTCCGCCGCGCGCGCGGTAAACAGCATGTAATATTTAGCGGCTGCTTTTTTTGCGAGGGAAAGCGAGCGCTTTTAATGAGCTCGTTCATTATTCAAACGCGCGCGAGCTTCGGACGGTTAGCGTCGGGGAGAGGCTCCGCTGGGCCGTAGCGAAGGCTTGTCATAACAATGGCCGCCCTCGGAGCTTTGATGGCGAGAGCGCGCGCGTTAGCTTATAACCCCCCGGGGGGGCCAAACGCCTCTGCAAGGGAATCGCAAGGTAACACTTTCAATTAAGGCTCCATCTGTACGCAGCATGAAAGGCCGTACACATTTAATCACATAGCACGCATGATAAAGAAGCTTTTTAAATAAGTCATACGGTTTTTCTGGGATTTTTTCCATGATTTATAAAACAGGGATCACTGTCGATTAAAACAAAATGAGACCTTTTGCGTCACTGAGAAAACCGAACTACAAGTGACCGTAAGAGAAAGGGAAGATGGCGTCGACCGTTTGATTAAACGCCTGACTTTCGTAGCTAAATCGTTAAAATGTAAACATTCGCTGATTACTTTTCTAACGTTCCGAGAATTTGAATCTCTTTTACGGTCTGCCTTATGAAAACAGTACATAATGTTATTCGGAGTCCGATATTGCCGCGAATGCCACATTATCCCAAATGAAAAAAAGGCAGAGATGGGAGAATTTGGAGTGGGACTCCATGACTCTTATTCATGCGCGGTTATTACAGCCGGGGTTTCAGCCCACAGGCTGTGGGCTCTTTGCTGCTGCATTGCCTGCTGGGAGTGGCGGGGGGGGGGGGGGGGCTTAGGGGGGCGTTCGGCTTTGAAAAATCTCGAGGAGAAAAACACGCTCGTTTCAAAGGAAAATGAAAACGATTCTTATGCTGCTGTTGTAAAAAGCTTGCTTACAAGGACAGCCAAGCACATTCTTGTATCGGGATTTTAACAGCTAAAGGCACTATGGGCTGAATACAGGAATTACACAACAAAAGTTCCTCAGTAAGACCCAGAAAAAGAGCTACAGAACACAATACACACTCACTGTTCACTGTACTGGATAGAAGACCTTACAACAGCATGTCAGGTGACTCATATTATGCCATTTTTATTACTTTCTGTCAATGGGGAGAAAAAAAGCTCTGGCAAGTGTTGATTTTAACAGAGGGGAATATGCATACCTGTGTTCGAAATCATTTTTGCAACGCTCTGCAGGAAATATGAGTGATATTTTCTTTCAACTGTTCCGCCAGCCTTTATTTTCTCACTTTCCACTTTCCAAGTTCAGGACTTCAGGCTCGATCTGCTCTTCTGAGACGCTGCTCCTGCTGAAGACGACTGATGTCGAAACGAGGCCAAAACGAGGCCAGAACGAGGCCAGAACGAGGCCAGAACTCTCCGGTTTCCTGGGGACGTCAGTCACAGGTTCCTGGCTGAGGCCCTGAGACTCGCACACAAACGGCAGACGATCGGGATTTTAAATGACGTTTCTGGAGAGAAATTTCCAGGCGACCCTTCGCACCGATACCTGGGCTTTCGAAACTTTTCTCTACGTGCATAAAAACGCGTCGCTAAAAACCTTCCCCTTCCCAGAACGTTCCGGCTACCTCTCCCCTCCCAACCGACAGTTTTCATTTGACGTGTTTTTCCTTTCTTGGTTTTATTCTTTCTCGGCCTTTGAGGAGATCGCAAACCTTGGACTCCAAGCCCAAGTTCAAACGCTAGGCATATGTCAATGCAATCCACTCTCAAAAGCTTTCTTTTGTACGGAAACGATTGCTATGAAAATAGTAATTAAAGCAGTTCTGTGTATGTATATTGCATATTTTGCCTCGATGTGCATGACTGCCTGTAAGCAAGGTTCTCGCATAATACTTCCATAAGCCAAAATTAATTTCATTCCAACTGAGTCTGTGTTTCCGAGTTATGAAGCATACAAAATTAATGGTGCTTTTGCACACAAGGTATAGGTAGCACAATACATTCCATTAATGAATCTGACACACTGCCACAGCATGCAGAGGTTAGCGAATCTGTGCACAAAAATATTTATTCTCCAATGTGGAAATGAGCTCCGGACCATGGTTTAAATATCAGTATTTACAAACACCGCAGAACGGGCTGACGTGATAAAATACTGCACATCAATAATGTACAATGACATATGTACATTACACTGAACACACTCTACTTCCAGGTTATTAAACAAATCACCCTTGCAAAATGTGAATTAGAGGCGATGTTTTGCACATACACACATACATTTATAGATGCGTATTAATCATATATGTGTGCGTGTGTATGTGTGTGCGTGTGTGTCTGTGTGCGCATGTGAGAGCGTGTGCGTGCATGCATGGGTGTGTGTGTGTGTGTGTGTGTGTACATACTCAACTGCATTCAGTACGTACAGTACACAATGTCCTCAGAAATAGGCCATGTTATTGCCATACGTAGCCTGTCTTGTAACAGGAAGAGATAAGAGACCTGGTTGTCTGAGCTACGTGATTTCCTGTGTGATTTTCTTCATGTCTGCGAGGACGACTGCTCTGTATCGCTGCTCCAATCCCTCCATGTATTCCAGGTAATTACTCACTTTGAAGCCCTGGACAGGCTCTTCCTGTTTGGAAACAGGGGAACACAAGAGCATGAAAATGTGAGTTTGTCATTGAGCTGTGGAAGAGGCCTTTCAAATAAAGATGCTCACGCTTGCGAGTGCCTGCATGCATACACACGCACACACAAAGGCACACACACACACGCACACGCACACACATACACACACACGCAGACATGCGCGCTCACACACACATGCGTGCACACACTCATGCACACACACACGCCATTGCTGTCAGCATTCCCTGCAATTCCGCTGTATTCCATTTTTTGCTGCCTAAATCTAATGAGAACACATCTTTAACAGAAGCTTTCCTCTTCTCCTTTAACACCAGCTTATCGTGCTGAAGTCATCTGAGGTGACGGCCGGCGCGCTGAATGATGGCGGCCTCTCCGAGGCGCTGCCGTTTCCGTGAGGAACGAGGCAGCGGGACGCGCTCGCTGGTCTGATGGGCTGCGGCTCCACTCTCCCGGGCGCAGTACCGGGCCGTTTTAACGCGGGACGCCGTTTTTAACGACCGCGGTTGGGCGAAGGCCAAACTCGCGGGGTGAGACAAAAGGAAATAAATCCATAGACCGATTTGTTCAGTCAGCAGCTTAATGTACAGGTGCATAATTACTCTTGGTGTTACGCTAGTTTACTGGGGACCGCAGGAGCATTATGAAAGCTCATTATGGTAACAAAGCGTTTGAATACGGACAGGAAGGAAAGTTTCAATGTGGACGCTAGGGGTGTATCCAAACCAGAATACCCTCTTGGGAGATGCACAGATAATGGCTCGTAAGCAGATGTTTATGACCAATGACATTTCGGTAAGATATTTGAAAGATGGGTTCAGCAGAGAATTGAGTATGAACATACTGTAAGAGGCAACAAACCCCCTATAGGCAAAGTTGTTTAATGCGCTTCTCGACACGTTGACATTGGCATTTATTAACTGGCGGTCCCAGAGGAAACCCTCCCCCCTCGTACAGGCCGATACAGAAAGTGTCTCCGCACGTCTCTGCATGGTAATAACTGTCTGTTTTTAAAATGTTTACTTATGACTGGTTGTCAGGGCTCTGCGCTAAAAAAATTTTTCCCAAGGAACACATGTGGTCGTAAGCAAAAAAATCTAGAAGTGCACTAATGAATTCCAATTAGTAGATGTGCTCCGAAATTATTTTTCCAGTCAGCGAATGCTACTAAAATGGGAGCGCAGTACAGCCCTGGCTATAGAGTGAAAAGATACCACTTATGAATGCAAAGAAATAAACCCCAAACGAATCCCCAGCAAACCCCCCCTCCTCCAAGTCCTGTCGTCAGGAGCTATCGAACTCAATAACCTTCTTCCCTCATTTCCTCTCCGGATCCCATTCAGCGAGCCCTGAGCTAGCATCCTGGTGTAACCTTTCACACCTACACAAACACAAGCGGTAAATCAGAATGCTAACATCTGGGAAACAGAAAGAACGTGCATTATTAATGAGACGACAGCGGAGCGCTCTCTCGAGCGCACAAGGGCTCCATTCAGCCGAATTCCGTGAGATGTGAATAACGTCGAAAGCGGGTCTGCGCGTTTTAAAAACGCAACGCTATTCCTGCGCTCGAACCGCCGGATAATTAAAAGTGCGCACTCGTCAAAGCGGCAATTAAGAGACGGAGCCGTCACCGGGAATTCAATTAATAACTAATTTGTACGTGCTGGAGCAGAAGTGTGTGAAGTTTCTATGCGCGCTGATTTGTCGAAGGAACGTTTAAAAATATAAATCTTTTTGCCGCGCATCTTCGCAGCACACAGGCCCGTCTGGAGCGCCGTTGGGGAAAAAATCCCGTCCTTTCTCCATTAGATTCGCTTCAAACAGATCCTTGTCTGAATGGCCCGTTTCGTCGACTGCGGAACACCTCCCGTTAAATCGTCCCCTGAAAAGGGCTCGCGCGCGCAATTAATTTCCGACAAAATAAATTCAAACGCAACTGGCGAGAAACTCGGGGCGCTGACGCGTCCTGTCTGCTAGCTGTCAGTCACGGGCGGGAGAAAGGCTCTTCAGCGACCGCGTCTGAGCGGCTCCGTGAATGCGCCACGTCAATTTGCGCGAAATCCCACCGAAGTATTGTGTAGTCACAGGCAATTTCTTTTGTGTTTCGAAGGGAAGAAGAAGAAGAAGAAGAAGAAAAAAAAAACGCTCTATTTCGGTTTTGTTTTGTGCGGCATCTGAGTCATCCCCGACGCCACTCACTTTGTCTCCCACTGCATCCTGCTTTCAAGAACTCCGCTGAATACGATTTTACATTTCCATTTCGGTTTTTTATTTAGATGAAACGCACGTACGAGGGATCTGTGCACCAATTTTTTTTTTACCAGGAACTCTGCCCAATTCCTGCCTGTATGGCACTTATCTACCGGGAGGGACCTTTTTCAAACTTTTCAAATGAACAGAGGACAATGAAATTACTGCATTACTATATCTTGTCTTTTCTGTATGGGTGGAATATTTAATCGCTCCATAACATATTAAAATATCTATTGTATGCTGCACTGTCAAACTGCCTGTCTTTCATGTTGTTGTCACATATGTCCGTGTTGCTCCTCTGGGCATGTGTAAAATAGCACCTGATAGGTTGTGGTGCTCCTCTGGGTGTATATAAAACAGCACCTGATAGGTGAGTTTAAGAGCACAAGCTGGTGACTAACTTCCTCTGGCACAGTCTATTGTTTCTGAGTGTGAGTATACGAGCTGAACTGCAACACCGTCAGACAGGCAAAGTTAAAGTGAGTAAGCACAGATTCACAATAGTGTGGGTAATTTACCTTTAAAAGAATTCGCAGAGGAGTGTGCTGGGTTCATGTGAGGTATATCATCTTAAGGACTATTGACAAAACTACCTGAACTAAACTGAGGATGACTACAGAGGCAGAACAGAACACTCTCACTGGAGTTGACAGTGTGTGGGAAAACCTGCATCCGTTTAACTGAGGCTGGGCCTGTGGGCGGGGCCACCTTCATCGTGGTCATCTGTGATTGGGCGGGGGCGGGGGGGGGGGGGGTCGCTCACCTTGAGGAAGACCTGGAGGTCCTGGGTCTGAGCGTGCTGCAGGACGTCTGGCTGCAGGTGCTTGAGCAGCGCGATGCACACGTACACCTGGTAGTCGGGTCCCATGACGACGCAGGTGGCCACGTAGCGACAGATCTCGGGCCAGTCCAGGTAGTTCCAGAAGCACTGGCCCAGCCACTGCAGGCAGATCTGGGGACGAGAGGTTAGCAGGCGCGTTACGTCCAGCCCCAGAGGGGCTCTGAGCGCTGCAGCGCCTGGGCGGAACCAGGAGGAGCGTAAGAGAGAGCGAATTAAACTCGGGCTCTCGGGACTCTACGAGGGGCCTTCGGGGTCGCTTTCCGTCGCCGCGGGTCCTGCTCGCTTCTCGCCACCGGCGCAAACGCAGTCCCGTGAAAGTCGCGTGAGCGGGACCGCGAGCCAACCGGCAGGGCGGTCGAACGGGGCAGGAGCCGGGCCCTTCAGCCGACAATAACCGCTGATAAAACACCAAGCCGTACCGCGGACCCGGGGAGAATCAGCGTGCGGAGCTAATAAAAGATAAAGGATCAAACATCGCTCTGAAATGCCGTTTAATTAGTGTGTATTTTCAGAGCGAATCCAGATAAAAGTTGGAAGGGGAGAGAAAAAAAAAGAAAAAAGGCGAACGGCGGCGCCATTGTGCGGCGCGCAGATAAACCGTCCGGCGGTTCGCTTTCATCTGTCCGCCGGGGAGCGGTCTATATAAACCAGCTGGGTGCTAATCCTGTAATTAGCTGTCGAGCCCGGCCGCAGAAAGACCAGAACCACACCGTCATTGTGTGTTTTTTTTTTTGATTTATAATAGATTAAAAACTTTTCTCATCTCGGAGAAACGAAAAATACAATAACGAAACCGTGTTCGAGCTTGTAACGAAACCGGCCGATATGCTATCGTTCTTTTAGCATCGGGACACTGGATGACCTTACAGCGCGTTCTTATAATAGCGTCTCAGACGATGGGAGAGTCATATAAAATCCTTTCCTTTTTTTTTGAGTGGGGGGAGGGTGGGAGGGGCAGGAGGGGAAGGGCGGGGGGGGTGCTTTTCAATTACTTTGCAGAAGCGCAAGTGCGGTGCCTGTCAGCTGATCCTATTCATGCGAGCAGTGAGAATCTGGAGTCAGTCAATGCCGGTTTCATCACACCTTTCTCTGCCCAACACCAGACAATTTACCCAGAACATTTCTTGAGGTAACGTCGAAGGATCTGCCAAGGCTGAGTTTCGACAAGGTGCTCAGGTGCACAGAAAGCTCTCCCTGCTCTGATGGGGGTGACACTCCATTTCAACATACCTTTTTTATTTATTTATTTATTTTTACAGCCCCAGTTGCTTGGTTTCTAGATTGTTCTTTTCGCGTTCTGGTTGCCTGAGGACTTCAAGCTGAATTACAGTGACATATGGCCCACAGAATATATAGATGGCATTGAATGCTTACATTCAGAAATGTATACAGAAAACTGGCATTGATTATTTTTTGAACGACAAGCGGATGGGGCAATGAATCAGGATACTTATCTAACTTTGACACCAAGATTTGGCCGTGAAGATTCAAGGTTCAAATTGTCCTCTTGCTCTCTTTGTGAAAAAAAACATTCATGCTATTTCTCATAAATGTAAGCATCATCAGCCTTGAACAGGAAAATGCACTCCACTTGGAAGAATAATCAGTTTGGGTACATCAAGAGTAATGAAACTAAATCGGGCCAAGTACTCAACCTTATGGGACACCACCTGATGTTTGCTAATAGTTATAGAACTCCTGAAGAAAGCAGTGTATTTCTTACTTATATTTCCTGTATTTCCTTATATTTCCTACAGTATATACATACTGACTGGGGACAATTACACTCTGAAAAACTGCACGGTTGGGGGTTTGGTGTTTTTATTTCGACAGATTGTTTATTTTAAATGCATGGGCCCAAGCAGTTTCCCGACCACAGCTCCGTAAGGAATTACAAGCATGTTTAAAAGTGCTGAGGTAATGTTAACATTCAAAGTAAAACTCCTTCCCCACAAATATTTTCACAAGCTGGTCCAGAAAATCAGGGGCATAAATATTTCAAAGACAATATTTAACATAAAATCCTCATTCAAGGGAGGCTAACCAAATATTATTTTTTTGCGATCGACTTTTTATTAGTTTCTGTCTCGCATGCACGTGTTCTCCGTAATCCTCACTGGGTTTTTATGGACCCCCGCCGATCTGATTTCATTTGCGGGATCAGCACGTCGGCCCATAAAGGGAAGGAAGATCGTAAAGCCAGGAAGCGCTCGGAAAAACGAGTCCATATGCGCGAGACCAATCTGACGGGTTCTGCCGCGAATGAAAATCTGGGGAGGTGAGAATGGCATCATGCTGCATACTGAGCAGGATTTGCAATGTGTGTTTTAAGCCGTGGTTTTCTGGATGTCTACCGCAAAGAGGCTGGCTTCGTTCACCATGGCTGGAGAGAGTCCCGTAGGCCTCAACCATTTCACTGCAGGCAGTTGGTGTGGAGGAGCTTCCGGCTGCATAGGTTTCTTAGCATCTGTTAGCAACTGAGCCTTTTTTACGCAGATGTTCAGTCAGATGCGCTTCATAATCATCACTAAGTAGCGTTATCAAAGGATCTAATGAAATATCCTAATCCATCCATCCAGATATGATCTCAGTCACTTTTGTCCGGAAGGTAAAAGCACCGGAACATTCTCATACGATGTGTCACTACAGTACCCCAAGGACAATGTGAGCCAAGGTAGGCTAATACTCTAACAATACAGTCCATGTAACTCACATGCACCTGACGTTCCCGTTAGCTTTAAACCAGGTGTGTCCAATCTTATCTGAAAAGGGCCGGTGTGGGTGCAGGTTTATGTTTTTGTCCTGCACTATGACACCTGATTCAATTACTTAACTAATCATGGTCTTCAATCAAGACCTTGAGAAGTAGAATCAGGTGTCTTGGGCCAGAACAAAAACCTGCACCCACACCGGCCGTTTTCGGATAAGACTGGACACCCGTGCCTTAAACAGTAAGAACACAGAGCATTTACGCTGCAGTACGCGCAGGCGCGGTTTTCTAGCGTGGTGACAGGGGAAGCTCCGGTACCTGGGACGGGGTGAAGCCGGACATCCGGAAGGCGGAGGAGACGAGCGGCACCTCGGCCTTCAGCAGGAGCTCCACGTAGTGCGCCGTGCACGAGTAGACCGGGTGGATCCCGGACTGGGCGATCTCCCTGGGGAGGTGCGCCTGAGGAGCACAGAGGAGGAGGAGGAGGAGGAGGAGGAGGACCGTTACCGGCATCGCCGCAGTGAGAACGCTGAACGCACGCTAAACCGCGCTAAACGGTCTGTCACACACCACGACGCACAGGAAATAGAGGCCGCGGCGTGCTGAACGCGTCGACGGAACGGACAGACGCAGCCTGCGTGACGGCTGCGCACGCTAACGAACGCGCTTCTCCCTCTTAACGACCAGGCGTCGTTCTACTCGCCCGCGCTGCGTCGGATTTGCCGAGGATTTGTGCCGCCGTCTGAAGAAAACTCTCCCGCACGGCGTTGGTGATGCGCGCCGCCGGTGCGCGCGTCCTGATTGGCACGCGACGCCGCCGTGGAAAGCCGAGAACGGCGGAATCGCAATCAGCTGCGCAAACTCTTCAAGGTCCCTCCGTCTCCCGGACACGCAGCCGAAAGCCCGGAACTCCATTAGCTGCGGGGTATAGTCTGGAGGGAAGGGGCTAGCGGCTCCAAGTTTTATGAGGACAAAGATAATGACTACGCCGGCGTAATCTCATAACGTTCAACATTTCCATTAAGGAAACGAGATTTTAAGAACAATTCTCTACGCGGGTCTGGCAAAAAAAAAAGCGGAGAAGTAAATGGTAATGCAATTTCAACTTTTAAACGATGGCATTTGTTATATGGCAGCGCTTGTGAGTCAGCGTTTGGACGAGGAGGACAAAGGAAACACGCTGTTTGTTGTGCGCTGGAATAAAGCCATTAGCATGTGCTAAACAAATCTCTCGGAACTTACCGGAACGCTGCACAAAAATATCTCCGGCATAGAGCCCTGCTTGCTTTTCATTTCCTTATTTCTGATGATGACCCCCCCCCCCCCCCCCTTCGCTGATTGTAAAGTGCAACGAGAAGGGAGAGGGAGAAAGAAAAAAGAGGTGGGGGAAAAACAAGACAAAGAGGCCCGCGCTGCAAGGTTAGCGGGAGAGCGGACGCGCTAGCGTGTTCGGCGGCGACGTCCTCCGGGGCGGGGGCCGGACTCACCGAGCGATGCAGGCGGGCGGGCCACAGGAAGGTGGACGCCAGGAGGCGGGCGAAACGCAGCAGGAAGGCCAGCGCCCGCTCCCCGTCTCCTAACATCAGCAGGAAGGCCGTGGAGGCGAACCAGTCGTGGCCCGGGGAGACGCCCTGCAGGATGCCTGGGGGGGGGGGGGGGGGGGGGGAGTTAAGGAGCTCTGCTGGAGCATGTCTGGAGCCCCGTCGGGACGGGCTAGCGCAGGGTAGCCGCGACTGCCACGCCCGCTTCTTACCCAACGGCGGCTACAAAGGTCAGCCTCGTCACCGCCCTGTTACTACGGGAGGGCTCGGTGGGGGTGGGGTCAGGGGCCAGGGTGGGGGCGGGGTCAGGGGCTGGGGGTTAGCTGAGTGGCAGCGCCGCTCTCTGTGACTGACAGACGCAGACACTAGGGAGGATGGTTAATGCGTATATATATAATGCGAGTAACATTCTTTCACAGTACAGTACTAAAGCCCCTTTGTAATGGTAATGGTAGTCAAACTGCCGTGATGGCGGTGGTAAGGATACAGAGGTGCGATGAGATCTTGGCTTGCTGTTGGGAAAGGAACTCTTTGCAGTGCTTCATCAGAAGGCAGAACTCCTGCTCCGCATCCTCTTTCAGAAGCCGCAGGTATTTCCCGTACCTACGGGAGCACAGAGACGGGATTCAAATCCCAGCATATCCCGACAAAATCCCACGGATCCTGTACCGAAGCTTACTGCAAAGACGCACGGCATTACAGAGAAGCAAAACACGCAATAGGTCACAAACTAGAGCGGCTTCTATCTAACGAGCAGTTATTATTAGTCTAATACTTAATACTCTGCAAAGCGCGCATTTTAAGATAAGTGCTTTTCCCCATTGCCCTCAGACAATACTTTAATTGAGTTCGTCGTAAGTTTAGTTCCACTAAAAGATGTGAGATTGCGCATCGTTGTGTAAGAGTGTCCTTAATTTTAATTAATTCGCTCGTAATTTTCATTATCGGCTAATTACGAAGCCTCTCGGAGGAAAGCGGCGAGCTCAGGCCGGTGCTTTGTCGTCGGAGGCGGTGGCGGTGGCGCAACACGGTACCTGACAGACATCTGCACCCCCAGCTGCTCCACAGGTGACAGGCTACGCGTCCGGTCGCCGCTATCCGCTGCTGTAAAACGGCAATAAAGCAGGAAGGAGTTACCGGGGGGTTTCCGGCGTGTCGGCCGGTCATCAATAATCACCATCATCAGTTTCAATCCCGCGGGGCCGGTGTAGCGTGGCGAAGCCGCGTTCGGTCCGCGGTAACGGGCGCCGCTCGCTAACGTGTCGTAAGGCGCCGTAAAAGCGCGAAATAAATGGCGGACGCGGTTTAACAGCGCTGTAAACAGAGGCTTTAAACACACGAACGCCCTTGAAGAGCGTGTGAAATCAACCCTGGGCGCCTCTCGCTGTCCTCTCAGCGCCGAGGGTTGCCCTCGCCTCCGCGTCTCCGTCTTAAAAGCCCGCGCGACCGCAATCACGGTTTGATGGAGACGAATGCACATCTGTAATCGGCCGTTTATGGAACTCTGACAGATGATCCCGCGAGGAGTGTTCAGTGGGGTGGGGTGGGGGTGGGCAGACGCGCGTAAAGGGTTAACCCGCCCCCCCCCCCCCCCCTCGCGTGAACGGCTCCGCGCCGCAGAATGGCAGGTCTGGTCTCGGGGCCCTTTGAGAACGTCAATCACGGGCGATGACACGAGCGGGTAGAGTGGAGCAGGTAGAGTGGAGCGAGCCGAGCGGGCGGTGAAGGCTGCTCCCCCGGCGGATCATTTAGGGAACGGAGCAGAGCAACGGAAGAGCGAGCGAGAGGGGGAGAGATACGCAGACGCAGACGGACAGAGAGCAGGCGAGGCGGGCGGAGAGGGAGTTTCCCTCCGCAGGTTTCCCGCCTCTTTCCATAACGTCCGTTTCAGCCTCCCCGGAAAAATACAGCAGCGCTTTCGAACCCCCAACAGGCACCGCGCTGCCTCTCCGCCTTCCCTGCTCGGCCAGGGAAGCGCAGAATGGAAGAGAAGAAGAGAACAAATGCAGTACATTCCTGTTATTGATTTCGATGTCAGGGCTGGTGTCTGAGCGCTACGGGGGAAAGGGCCGGTCTGACCCGCCTAATGAAGTCATTCAAACACAACCCCTGGTGAGAATGCGCTCACCGGACACTGTGTGCCCACACAAGGGAAAGGCTGGGAGTTCAAGAAAAGTTGTCTATTACTTCAGACCTTCATGTGAAATTTCAGGAATGCACAAAGTAATTCGATATATAACAAAGTCACACTTTCTGGGTATTGTAAATTTTAGTCTTCACTTCATTGCAAAAGTAAAAATATCTATGAAGATATCTATGAAGTTTACAAAATCCCGTTCGCATGAATTAATGACGGAATCTCGTAGGCTCTGCATTATCTCCGTGGAGCTTTCAAGCTTAAATATATGTTGATGCCATCACTGAGACCCGCAATGATGGAGAAACAGCCGTGTTCTTTCATCACGGAGCTTTGAGCTTCAAGGGGACTAAAGCAACTTGAAAGATGAGACAGAACTAAGTACTTCGGAGTACAGATTTTATTTTTTTTTGCTTTTAAAAGGCTCGCTTTGCCGTACAAGTAAACAACTGGGCTTGTTTTTTTGAGGCTTTCTGAAAGTGCAGTCTTGGTTGTGACTAAGCGTAAACACGATCACGTTAGTTTTTATTTGGCAGGATTGTTTTTGTCTGATTCTGATTAGGCAAATGTGATTTCAGTGCTAGTTTGTACTTGGCAGGATTGTTTGTTTGTTTGCTGAACAGGTTACTCTACAGGGTTGGAGTCCTGATCTATGTGGTCACTTCTGGCACTACGATCTTTACTTCACTCTAGTGTGTTTCTTTTGCACCTCTGCACCTTGAACTAATGCACTTGCTGTACGTCGCTCTGGATAAGAGCGTCTGCTAAATGCCTGTAATGTAATGTAATGTAAACGATAGTGCCACTCAGACTTACTGATTGACTGCCTGAATTAATAGAGTATCAGAGTCGCTAGACTAAAAACGCTGTGCTCTAATTTAAATTCCCAAAGGACAAAGGCACTAATATGTAGAGCATTAAATGGCTGTGATTGAACAGTATGTCATCATCTACAGTATGGATGCCATCTTCCTTAAAAAAAACAGGGCTCTCAGTAGCTAGTGTCCTGTAGACTGGATTTAGCCGGTTTGGTAACAACATTATTATTACTATTTTGTTTTTTTTTGGGGAGGTGGGGTGGATTTCTATTAGTTTTTCACCGCTAAACAAAACACTGAGATAATTTCAGTAATTAAGAAGTGAAAACTCATCATTGATAATGAAGCCAAAGCTGTGCCAATGATCAAGTAAATGATCTAACCAGCAGCTAGTCTAGGATAGACTAGCTAATATGCGCCTATGACACTGCCAAGTTTTCATAAGTACATGAGACGCGTTGCATAATACTGCAGACAGGTCAAATAAGCTCCTGTAGCAACTAAATAAGCTCCTATAGCAACTGGCATAACTGTAAACTTGAGAGGACACAAAAAAGGTTGTTTAGCAGGCCAAACTTTCCCAGTCAGCAGGTCTGCCAATAAGGAGACCAATCAAAGTGCTCACGCCCCCAGGCTGTGCCCGTCGCAGCTCCTGAATCTCAAATGGAGGAAGTAAAAATAGGACATATTCATCAGAAGGCTTGCGGTGCAACTAGCTATTACCAGGATTTCAAACGAAGGGGAAAAAGGCTCGGAATAAATTGGAATGATTGGTCAGGGAGGGAGGAAAGGACAGCTGCCATTAAGAAGAGGGCAGCAGTGGAACTCAACCAAAGGAAATTTGACAGATTTTCTTCTTCTATTTTCTTGAATTCATTGCTCCACAGGGATATTCTCAAGCAGAAAATGAATTAAATGTACGATATATGAAATGTTTTTCCTTATCCAGAACCAAAACTGCTATCTTCAATAAATTAAAGCCCGATGGAGTCTGTGCTATCTGTATATTTTCTAAATAATTCTGTTTGTGGAATCTGCTGATTCTGGATTTTCAAGATGAAATAAGTTTTTTTTCCTTCTATATTGCTGTTACTTTCAGAACCATGTAGCTTGCACAGCATAACATTTTCTATAAGACTACAATTCTTTAAAGCTAGAAATAAAATATATTGGCAAGATATTGTAACTCATCACAATGGGCAACTACACATATTACTGCCACATTTATATTGCAATATATTTATTTTATTCAAATGCCCTTATGTGTTATTCATCATTACAAATGAAAGACAGCCCATGTATTTTCAGCACATTGCAGTGATGGGTTAGGGTTAGGTTTGCCTCTTTGGACTGACCTTTGTATTCCACGGGTGGAAAGAAGCAGTCAGTTGGCGAGGCGGCCAGGTGGGAGACCGTCTTCTCCAGTAAGTCAGCTAGCACTGCGGGGACAGAAGAGCAGGGCTGGCATTTATGAACACCAGAGCGTCGCATAGCATAGCACAATGGGTAAGGAGTTGGTCTTGTAACCTAAAGGTTCCATTCCCCAGTAGGACACTGCCGTCGTACCCTTGAGCAAGGTAATGCAAATGCTATGTAAAAAAAATTTGTGTAATTCGCTCTGGATAAGAGCATCTGCTAAATGCCTGTAACGTAATGAGCCTACGCAGATAGATATTCCAGCCATACACTTGGCTGTCCTAACACAGCTACACCGATGCTGACGCTCTCGAGGCCGGGGGATACGGGAATGCAATCAGCTGCTTTTTTTCCCCCCCATTCACTCCTGAAGGAGAAAACAAACAGCCACGGCTTCGCAGCGTGCGCCTCTCCTCTCGTAACCGCGACGACACCGGGAGGCCTTCGTATTCAGCGCGCTACTGTCGATGAACGAAGAAATTTGGTGGCATTGAAAAACCCAATTCGGGTATTGTGTACGCTAGTCGTTCAGGTTTTCACTCGTTAGCTTTCGCTACTCGCGAGCGGGCGAACCTCGCTGAGAGTTGTGTTGGCGAAGCGTTCGGAGAACGAGGGGCTGTAAACCCGCAGCAGGTTCACACAATCTCAACGAAGTGGAATCAACCTGCCCTTAACACAGACATCCTGTTGCATGTACTACACTCATTTCTGGACTTTTATGCATTTATGCACTTCTTGGTGTGTGCTAGAACATTCTGTACTGTGAGTAGCCAACATTGAGCATTTGCACAAAAGGAGGCACAACTCAGTTTGTAATATTAGTCAAGAGAAACTGGGGAAAAAATAACAAATCTCATCAAAAGATAGATATCCATCGTATACTGAAGAAAGGAACGTCATCCTTTCTCCAAACTCATAGCGCTACAATGTGCTTATCGTTAGTTAGCAGATACGCAGAGTCCTCGTGTAGCATCAACACACGTTCACATGAAGACTAACGTCCCTGCTACAGAGTGCTTGACAATGGGCTAATATTTCATCCGCTAAACAATTGATTGTCCATTCGTGAATAGTGCAGACGCAGAAAGAGCATTAGCCATGAATTCGTCGAACGTTTAATGGACTTTGAAATGTCAACAACCGTCCATTACCACGGCGCGAATACGAAACCTACGGTTAATTACACCGACATCCCTCCGCTACAGCACCCGATACGCGGAGGCGTCTCGAGCCTTGACCTCGGACTCGGGCTCTGGAAACTCCGGGGGGGGGGGGGGCAGGAGGTCGTGAAGTACCCGCATACTTACACTCAACCTGACCGTTAGAACTGCCTGCCCGAATGAGCCATGGAACGGCTGATACGCAAGACAGCGGAAAACCTACGGGCCATATGAACAGCGAGCTGGGCACGTGAGCGCTGAAATATGTTGGCCTGATTCACTTCAAACGCTCTTTAATTCAGCTGTAATTTGGCATCGGTAAATGTAAAGCGGCCTTCTGCTTGCAATTGTACAAACCATCACATTGTGTACATGCTCACAAGATTTCACAAACAGACTCATTATCCATCTGAGGCACGATGTTGAAAATCCCAATTATAACAATCATTGTGATGATGATGATGGTGATGATGACGAAGCTGAAACCCACCGCTGCCTGAGACGATGTTGGACTTGCTGGTCATGGCTTTGCAGAACAGCCTCCTGCAGCTCCTCATCCAGTCTCCCTCCTTCTCCTCGTCCCTCGGGGCGCCAGCCAAAAAGGCGCTCATCTCCGAATCTGGGCAGGGGAGAGAGGTTCGGGGGAGAAAACGCCTTCATTCGTATTCACCGCAGCACACCCTCTTTCCTCTGGGCCCCTACCGCTTTTCAAGCAGCCAAACGCGAGGTGCTTCTAACAGCGCTTCAAAGGTCAAGATTTAGATTTGAGGCGGGGAGGAGCTCGTGGCAATGATAGCTCATTAGGCCTGCCTGTGACCCCGCGTGTTTCTTACAAACAGCGAGCCACTGTTAGCTTTTCAAAAACAGGCAGCAGCACGCCGTTTGTATTTTCAGGCATTTTCAGCAAGTCTCCATACAGCTTCAAAGCATAAGGTGCATTAGAGTTAACTGCCGCATATTAATGACTGTCTTCTATGTTTGGCCCAGGGGATGAGGAGTATTTTCTCACTGTTTTGAGAAGCGGGGGGAAAACTGTGAATAAATCAGCGCGCGCGTTATCGCCGGGGAAACCGAGGAGCTGACTCAGAGTGACATCACGGAGCGGCGCTTCGCCGTGGCGAGGAGGATTCGTTTCGCCCGCGAGAGATCGTCAGCTCGCTCCGTCGGCTCCGGCGGGTTAAGCTTCGGAACCTCTCCTCAGCCCGCCCTGCTAATGACTTCCGTTCCAAAAACCCCGGCCGGCGCTCGACGCCATTTCAGTTTCCGCTTCGACGGCCCCAAATGCGCGCGACTCAATCGAGGGCCGCTCGTAAAACAGTCAGGACACCCAGTTTTGAGTCGAGTTGCAGATTAAGGCTGGTGTTGAAACCAAATGCTGTCCTTAACTTCGGCTGAGCTGACAAAAGCGAGTTTTACTCTTACCGACTGAGCTATTTACTTCTGTGGTGCTTAAACAACATTACCGACATGCCAGTTTATAATGGATATATGGTTTATAATAAATGTGGAAAAAGTAACCATATAAATATTCTGTTACACACTGCTATGTACCCATTATAAACTGTTCATTACTTGATATGATTAAAAAGTGAAACATCCCAACAAAGAAATGCAGGCTGCTCTTAAGTTCTACTCTCTATTGTCTTCTTTAGAGAATTCCAGAAAGAACCGACATTGAGACCGATAGCAGGACTAAAATAACAGCGGTGCAGCCTTGTTATGATGTCACAATGGATGATTAACAAAAGGGGGAGGAGATCTGTTCTTACCCTGTTTGCCGCGAGGTGTCCTGGGGGCATCGATGATGTAATGCTTGGGCAGCGGGTATGATGAGAACATTGGCCAAGGATACGGGTCAGTGCCCTAAAAGGCAGAAGCACAGCGTGTCCAAAGGGTCATAGTAAGGTTCAGTACCCTACACAGAAATACACTTGGCATGTACAATGGAGTCAGTGCCTAAAAGGGGAAATTATATGGAATGATGGAACTACAATAATAATAAAAATAACATGGCAGTCAGACATTGGTGATGATGTGCTATAGAGTAAATGGGGGAACCTGCACTCTGGTTCGGTTTCTAGGAGACACTGTGTAACCTACTCCAAGCGTTAATGGGCTTTTCCACACCACTGTTTATCTTCCTGACTTCTTGACTGTCACTTCACAAGTGCCGTTTCCCCCGGCGACGGCGACAAATGTCTTCCCCGGCAGCTGACCCGTGCTCAGCGGTCTTCGTGCGAGAGCGCGCCCTTTGTAAAATGGCGGAGAGACCCCAGGCACCCGCGCGCGGTCCACGGGGTGCGGCTGTCGAGGCTCAAACGCAGCCGGCCGTATCCGTGGAAACCGCGCGCGGGTGCAAAATGCCGAGCGGAAGGGTTCGAGAGATTTGCTGAACAATCTGCAGGCCGAACGGCCAGGTTTTTAAAATTTTTTATTTTTTCACCGTTGAGGAGATCGATCTCGACGACGGAAACCCGGGGAGAAGACGTGTCATGCTGTTAAATTGAAACGTCCACGCGCTTTCATAGCTTCGCAGCGAGAAACCTGCAGTAAAATACAGCTCCCCGGTTATGAATTTCATCCACCGGCCCCCGCAATAACTTATTCATTACTTATGCACCTGCATGGTGGAATAGGAGCAGAGGTAGAGTCTTTCTCCCATAACATGGTGCAGGCAGCATGAATTGAGAAGCCATTACTGGTTCTTTGAGCAAAATGAAACGCGGTGACCATGGCAATACTACTGACAATCAATAACTCTCTGAACGTGTTTTACCCTTCCTTTTTCCCCAATTAGGACTGAGAGAGTGAGCGAATTTTGAACCAACTGTTATGCTAACCATAACCATGTAAGGACCCTCGCAGCTGAAACACATTACGCTCCTCTGACGCACTCTCCTAAAAATCCAGTGACTACATTCAGCACTATACAGTGTCACAGAGTGCAGCAGAAGAGCGAGCACTTATCCTTATAAAAATACCCATATATCAACTGCCCATAACCGGTAGCCTGTGGTCGCTTTCAGGAGGAGTTCAACCAGTGGTCCAATCAAGGAAGCCACCTCAAGGAAGTTGAACTCACCTCTTCCATATAAGGCAAAGACAACTGTGTCCCAATGCTACAGTCAAAGCTGCATTGCTGGGCCGGGGTTTGAACGTTTCTGACAGAGTTTTAAGAAGGGCTGAGATGGGACAGAATGGGCCTGGGGGAGTGGTCTGAGGGGGGCGCTCACCTTCTGCAGCCCCCGAGGGGGGAGCCTCCGCTCGGACGGCCCCCCCACCGTGCTGACGCGCACCAGGACATGGTTCCTCTCCACGGACAGCCCGTCGATGATGAAGTCACTGCGGAGAAACAGACCTAACGTAAATAATTTAATAGAACCCATCAGGAAACGCGGCAATGGTAGCAATGAACAACGGCAGCCATGACATCGTTCAGATCGCCATTAGTGCGCCATCATTGAAATCTACGCTTTCTCATCTGCAAAAAAAGGATGCTTATTAGCACTTTGGCAAAGAAGATAGTTTGTAGCCGGCGTGTAAAAAATAAATAAATAAATCGAACAGCACAAATAATGTCAGTACTCCCCCTCCCCCACCAAGAATAGATATCTGGAATAGGCTGATAGACAAGCACCCTAAAGTGCCATTCATTTCCTGTTATTCCGTCAGAAGGACAATTCAGCACAATTTAAATTCATATCCAGGGAAGAGAGCAGCAAAATCCATTACTGACATATTCAGAAAATCGCGCATTTTGAGCTTTAAAGGGCTACCGCGGTTGCTGTGGCCCCATTTCAAATAATGTCATTCGGCAGCCATAATTCTATAGTTAATTTCCTGCTGCCATTCGTTTCTAAATAAAACAGTTGGAGGCAAACTTTAAAAATGTCACTCCAAATGTCCCGGAGGAAGAAATGCTTCAAGTGTCCAAGCCAAATGTGCCATCAAAGTGTGTTTATGAACAGAACTATACTTTAAAAAAAGAAATGCAAAAAAAAAAGAAAGAAAGTGCCAGGCCAAAGTTTTGTTTCACAAATAATAAATGAGTTTTTCCACGCTTCCGGAATTGTAATACTTTAATTACAAAAAGTTAAATTACTTTATTTTATCTTTGCTTTGTTTTAATTTTAACTTCATACCCACCCCTCGCCAGCAGCAGGGTCGGCGATGTTGTCCCTCTGGCTTTGGAGCAATATCTCAGAGATCTTATACTGCGACTCCAGCAGGAGCAGAGAGTCCAGGTTACAGCAGGTCACACTCAGGAGTCTGGAAGGGGGACACAGAGCGCACATCACCAGATAATAAGCTAATGCTGTTAAAATCTGACACTGACGGATAGGCCGCCGCACGCTCCACAATGCCTACGAGACTACTGAAAATCCTGCTGGTAATCCCAGACATTCTCAACTGCACAACTGCGACTCAGTTCTGATCCACGTAACCCACAATTATGAGCCCTTAATGCTGGGAGACTTCAAACGCTATTATTCACTTAAAGTCCGTTCCAGGAAGAAAAAGAAAAAGGAAAAAAAGAAAATGCCACTGCAGGAAGCCACTTTATAAAAAAACCGAATAATGAAAAATCTCTGTTGGCGCTTCGCGAAGGTAAATTGTTTGCCTTGAAATCCACAGCACTTAAAGAAGTTATAGCGGGAACCTGCCCTTCGAAACATTTCATTTTTAATACCTCGCTTAAAACCACTTTGTTCTCATCTGAAGTCTCCTCCGATAAGTAATGGAAGTCGTCTTTCCGAGGAGCCGTGATGCGTTTCCGCCGTCCTGACTTATCGCCCGGCAACATCGCGGCGCCCCTCAGAGGAGTAAATCAAATTTGCTTTGCATAAATAGAGAGAACGGAGCCCTTAACCGAGCCGCGGGAAACCGGGTTTCTGCATTAGCTCCGCGGCGGAGGGAGTAATAAATCACGAAACAAAGCTCGCGTGTGGGTGTAACGCTAGCAGGAACTATCCGGGGAAAAAAAGAACGGAAACAAGAAAATACATAAACGCGACATGAAAAGGGTACGAGCGGCCGCGAAAAGGTTTGACGCTCCTCGAAGCCGTTAAGCGACGCGGGTTCCCGCTCCGACGGTGGCCCGCGGACGGTCTCGCGTGATTGGCCGGTTCCCTTCGGCGCTCGCTGCACCCGCCGGCCGCTTCGATCAGCGATAGGGATCGCGAGCGGCGGACTGATCCGGACGGTCGAGACCCACTTTGTTCTCAGTAACGGCCGGACCGATTTGACCCGACGCGACCGAACGACGGCCACGGAGCCGTTCGCACATCGCGTTTCGCGTGAACGATTCCAAGAAACATCGACCGAGCGACGGGGGTGACGCTCAGCATTCGGCTGGGCCTCTGCCAACGGTGATTCTCATTCACTGGAACCTACAGCCAACTCAGCAAATGAAAACAAGGTGAACCTGCAGCCCACCGAACACATTACACTACAGAGCCTGGTCCACAACTCCACACTGCCACACATCTTATGGAGGTCACACACAACCGTAAATCATATTTACACAACTATACCTGCGATGTGCGACTGAAAAAGGCAGTCTAGTTACCCAGTGCTCAGCGATGCGGCGATTTCAAAAGCGCCTGACAACAGCGGTGCCTGAATTGCTGTTAAATACGCGTAATCATTTCTTAAGAGTGAAATAATAACTGCAAGAGTTTCCCAGCAGGCACTCTTTAACTGTTGAAGAGTCCTGTTTGTATAGTGTTTGCACAGAGGACAGGAAACACTGTGGCGCAGCCCTTTAAGATAATGGAGAACACAGCCTTATAAAACAAATGAACACAAAGCCTTTCATGTTTACCATTAAAATAAGGCAGAGCAAGAGAGAGAGAATGAGAGAGAGGGAGAGAGAGAGAGAAAGAGGGGGGAGGGAGAGAGAGAGAGAGAGAGAGAGAGAGAGAGAGAGATATCTCCAAATATCAAATGTTCAGCAGATCAATGTCTCAGACAAGAATAAGTATTCACTGGCCAGCAGAGGGCGCTCCTTCCATTTAGCCCTGAGAAACCCATGTCACAGTGATGAATAAGAACCAAGGGTTCTCTTAGTGCACGCGTGTCACACACCGCCACTGAACTCTTCCAGTGAAGACACTCGACCGTCTCTGTACAGCAGCGTGGGTTCGAAGGCTCAGCAAAGCGAGCCCCCGCCATCAGGCTGCGTCTGAAGCCACGCGGTGGAAAACGCGCCGCGAGACTCGCGAAATTAAACCCGAACGGCGGCTCATGCAAATCAGCCCTCCTCCCATTTGTAAACAGGAACCATTTCTCTCCGAAACAAGAGCTTTTAATTGATCCGTTTTGCATATTTCGCGGAGACCGGCTCTCGGGAGGGAAATTCCGCATCTTCCCTTTCATCCGACGCCGCTCTACTCCCGCCGGTCTTCGCCGCCGGCGTCCCGACCGGGGCGAGAGAAACGCAGGATCCATTTTCGTTTCAAAATCAAACTGCCCCTCAGGCAGGGAGCAGGCCCAGCAAAGCACGCGTCGATCCGTCTCTTCTGGCGTTCCCGTAATAGAGACTGCTTTTTAATAGGCGGCGGCTGCGCCCGTGCGCAGACGAAACAAATTTCGCCCGCGTTTCGGCTCGCTTTGTTAGACGCAATCATTTTATTAAGCGCCGATGGGGTCGGCCTTTCGATCAAATTAAGGGATTATTTTCCCCAGACGTTTTCTCCAAAGCCGCAATCATCCGCGAGGCTCAAATTGTGCTGAAAGCAGAATTATCCACGGGCACTATGGGTTCCGTCATTACCAAATAACGCAGGCGAGAAAATGCATTTTCTGAGGTCCTGCTTGTTTGGCTACATTTTCATTTTAGACTTGAAAAAAAGACGGCACACATTTTCCCCCCACTTCGTTCAGTTATTCTCCCCGGAGAATGACACCAGAGCACAACAGGTCTGAAAAGAACACTGTGTACTCCTTCCTCCAAACTCTTTCTTTGGCACAGTCCTCGAATGTGCACCGGAGACCACTGCGAGAGCTACCCTTCAGTGTGATGAGAATAAGCAGGCAGAGACGCTCTGCTGCAGGGAAACACCACTACAGAGTGACAGCTAAACCCCCAGAAACACTCCGTGCACGGAAACCCACACACACTACACCATGGAGAGCCACTGAAACCACAGGAACACTCCACTATAGAGACACTCAACCCTTCAGGAACACTGCACTACAGAGACACTCAACCCCTTCAGGAACACTGCACTACAGAGACACTCAACCCCTTCAGTTACACTCCACTACAGAGACACTCAACCCCTTCAGTTACACTCCACTGCAGAGACACTCAACCCCTTCAGTTACACTCCACTACAGAGACACTCAACCCCTTCAGTTACACTCCACTACAGAGACACTCAACCCCTTCAGGAACACTGCACTACAGAGACACTCAACCCCTTCAGGAACACTGCACTACAGAGACACTCAACCCCTTCAGTTACACTCCACTACAGACACTCAACCCCTTCAGTTACACTCCCCTACAGAGACACTCAACCCCTTCAGTTACACTCCACTACAGAGACACTCAACCCCGTCAGTTACACTCCACTACAGAGACACTCAACCCCTTCTGGAACGCTCCACTACAGAGACACTCGACCACTGTTTTTATCACTCGGCACGCCCCCAAGTGAGAGAGCGAAGCGGTGGAGGGCCATGTGATGCCGTCCTCTCCACGAGGGCCACTTGTGAGCCGGAGGAAATAGGGAGCGTCTGAGTGTGGAGTAATGTTCTCAGAGCCTGCGCTCGCAGCGCTCTGCATTATTTATGCCCCAGCTCTCCAAAACAAAACACCCCGCTTTAATGGCGCCGCTTTACACCGCCGTAAACGCGCCAGCTGCCGCGCTTCCGCGCCGACGCCGTAACCACGCGCATAATCGCTTTTGGCCTCCCCCCCATCTCTACTGTTGCGTTTACTGTCTTGGCAGTCCTCGGGCTTTTAGCCGCGAGGTGTATGTGGGGCATCGGGGGGGGGCGGGCGCGTGACGGAGCTTTAAATGTCGCCGCGGGCGTAGAGGCGTGGCCATGTGCGCTCATGCGGTGGCTCGGCGGTCCTGCGGCGGCGCAGCGTGACGCCGAGCTCCTCGCCACCGGGCCGGAGCGCCCGCTCGGCGATAACGAGCCGTTTCGCGAGCAACTCGGGAGGCCGCTGAGGAACCTGCCGTCCCGCTCGCCCCACCCCCCCCCCCCCCACCCCCCTGGGGACTGCGGCGTGACCGGTACGCGCCCGCGCGTGGTACCGCCGGGAGAAAAGGGCATTACCCACGGGGGGAAGCGCAGGAAAATCGCTTCCCGCCTGCGCTCGTCGCCACGGGAACTGAGAGCGCACGGCGAGCGGCCGCAGTCCTCCAGACAGAAGCGCACAAGTCGTTTATCGGCGTTTTAAACCGAAACAGATGAAGAAAGTTTCGTCTCGGAGAGTTTCTGGGGGGTCCCCCGATGTTTCCTCAGTGCCACCTTGTTTATTTTAAGCATCACGCTGCTTGGTTGCAAGCACACTTGCCAGACGATATTCCGTTCGCTTAAAAGAAAACCAGATATGCGTTCGCTTTCCTGGCAATTTTAGAGGGTAAAGTTTACTTATACATACTGAGGTGATTATGCCATTTTATAATTTCCTATCACCTTTGGGGGAAAAAAACTAGGCTACATGCACGATTACAGACATATTATATGTTCTATAAGAACTAAGATAGAAATAGGTGTACTTAATACAAAGACAATAATTATTATACCAGACGGGCGCTTCAATACAATCATGCCGGCACAATGAATCCCATAATGATCTGGAGAAGAATGAGCGCAACTCACAGAATGCTAATCAGGAGGTCAGTCTTTAAACGCATGTAGCATTCAGGGTTCAGGCTCTCTGGCTATCTCACTCTAGAAGCACAGGGAGGACCAGCGGGAGAACCTTACCTCAAGCCGAAGGTGTGGGACTGCTCGTAGTTGAACAGCGAGTGGATCTTCGCATCCGAATTGATTATAACCAGCCTGTCCATTAAGTCCTATCGGGAAATAAAAGGGGAAATGAAAACCCAATCAATCCATTCAATCCGTTTAGCACACGGATTATGGATTTGCTATATTGAAAACAGGTAACAGGTACAGTTAGGGGGAAAAAATCTGTATACGGTTTTAAAGTAGCAAAAAAAAAAATGTACTAAATAGTAAAATGTTGACATGCACATGGGTAACAGCTGAGACCTTTTGTTCACAGTATCGAAACGGTGCACATGCATAACCTACAGTCATCCATAACCAGTCATCCATTGCACAGGAACTGGACTGAAATAAGTTACTAGGCCTTCGACACTGCTGAGATCAGTTGGTCAAAGCACGCCCTCTTTTGGTGCAAACCGATTCTGCAGCCGAGAGAGCAAAAGCCCTCACGTTTCACACGTACCGAATCCCTGAGGTTTTCGCACAAGTCAGAACACAACTTGCTGTTATGCAGCTGATACTGTTAGCATCGCTGCTTGCGCACAGTTAGCATCGCTGCTATTAAGCGGCAGGCTGCCAGCCCCGGCACTGAATTGCAGGGCCCAGGGGGGAACCGCGGTGTGGTGCGCTGGGCCGGAACTCACGGTGATGGAGGTGGGCATCTCCCTCAGCGGGTACTGGGCCTTGTTGGGCAGCGTCTGGCGCCCCAGCAGCTCCCACACGGCGTGGGAAGAGGACAGCAGGTTGACCAGGGCCAGGAAGGACTGCGGGGGGGGGGGAGGAGGGGGGCGGAGTCACAGAGTCAGCCAGGAGTTAAAGCACGTACGGGTCGTCTGAGTCAGAGCCACGAGGTTATCATCGTCATCACCGTCCACAACTCTAACGCAATTCCAGGATTTTTCATTCATTTGAAAGTGCATGACTTTCCTGCTTTGACAGGGAATGGATATCTTGATGGTATACCTTAAACCAGTGGAAACCAACCCTGTTCCTGGAGATCTACCATCCTGTAGGTTTTCATTTCAACCCTAGTTTGGCACACCTGACTTAATTAGCAGCTGAACAAGATCTATAGCTGTTGAATAAGGTGCACTAGGTTAGGGTTGGACTGAAAACCTACAGGGTGGTTGATTTCCGGGAACTGAGTTGGTTACCACTGCCTTAAACTAAGATAGTCAAAAAGATGTCATATAAGGACGTCTCCTTACAAAGCTTTAAGAAACTATTTTGTGATTAAATTCAGATCGGATTTATCAAAGTTTTGCCGACACATAAAACACTAATGAAAGCTGAAAGCAGCAGACATATCAACCAAAATATTTATGAAGACTTGACTAAATACGCTTTCATATAAGGAGACTTTTTTATGAGGTTCAATAAAAAAAAGAGACGACATTAAAACTCCAGAGAACAATGAAACATTTATCAAAAACCATCACCCTTGATTCAGACGAAAACAAATCAAAATAAAACGCTTCAATATTTTCTACTTTCTTTTCTGTCTCGAAATGGCGGGAAGAACAAAAGAAAGGAGGAAACCTTTGCTCCCCTCACTTTCAACGCGTTCGCTTTCATCTCCCGCTCTTTCCGAGCCTCATTAGCATGCGCAGCCCATCAGTCTCGGAGGGGAGCGACGTCTGGGACTTCACTCAAACAAACAGGCTGTGTCAAAAAGACGCCCTCGCCGCCGTGACGTTCGTCAGATCACAAAGGCCCGAGGTGCGCTGATTAGCACTGTGGCCGCGGGTTACGCGCCAATCCCGAGGTATTCGCTTCTACCCACGATGCCGCGGGGCATCGGCGATACCGTGCGAGGAGAGGCGCTTAAATATGCGCGAGGCGCTACCTTCTGGCAGCTCCTGTCGATGGGGTCCATGGGGGTGGATTTGGGATGGACCACCCTCACGTCCTCCCTCCCGCACTCCAGAGCAGACCACAGCTCCACCACTATGGCCTGGACAAAACCTGAAGTGAACGAACAAGGCTTGCAATCGGGTCGAATCTTTAACAAACCCTCGAAAAACAACTTGTAATAACAGTGGGTCGTTAATTGCAGAAGGTGATATGAGTCAACCGTGACTTTTTCTCTTGCTGGGTTAATTAAGCAGAAAAATATTCACTGCAAGATATTCATATCAGATACGGGCAGATACATTTGTCCAAATTCCTGAGAATCATTTCAAAAGGTGCTGTAGATGAATGTAAGACTGAGATAAGGGGCGTCACAGCAGTAAGTAACAGCCGTGCCAAACTGAACACATGTAAACACGAAGACGTGTTAACACCGTAAAATGAACCAAAATCTTGTCTGTTCTCCTGTCTGATTGGTCCAGTCACGTCACGTGACCTCGGCCTTTTCCCGCTCTGAAACACGGCTCGGCCGGCCCGCGGTTTTTACCCGAGCTGCGCAGAGCCGCGATGCCGGGCGCGGTCGCCGCCACCTGGGTGACCATCACCCCGTACCCAAACTTCTCACACCTGCTGACCTGGAACGAGAGAGACGGGGGGAAGACAACACAACGGTTCGACAGAGAAAGGGCGGACAGTGATTCATACCGGCCGGCAGCTATTTGCTTACATAATCCGAAACCAATGCATGATTAATGAAAAACACGCACGGCGAAGGCAACAGAAACAGATTGTAGAAACGCGGAGGCAGTTTCCAATTAGCATGTAGCTCCATCCCCAGAGAAGCACAACGGTGGAGAGAAAACGCAGGCCAGGACTCAAGATTTTCTGCGCCTTCATAAACAGACGGCGCTTTTTAAGTGCACGAACGCAATAAGGAAAAAAAAAAACCAGACGAATAAGGAAAGAGAAATCGCTTAACATCAACATCATGGAGAATTAGAGAATTATCAAGGTGATTTTTACATCTCAATTTTTACTTTCATGCAGCACCTACGGCGTACAGTAATGAGCCTTAATGGCTGCTTGTTAAGTACAGTGAACAACAGGGATTTTAAGACTTGTGCGCGCGCGCGATAGCAACGTTAAAACAACAGGCCTTCGCGGAATACATCCCGGTTAACCGAAGCGCAGAGCCATGTAAAAACGGATGAGAATAATTACCGCTTTATGGCGGACAGCGAGCAAAACCGACGCAACGATTAAAAATTCATCACCGCGCTCGTGCGAGCCGTTCTCGGCGGTTCAGTTGAGGACGAGCCCGAGGGCCGCGTCGAGCCGCGGTGAAGCGGAAGCGGGCGGGCGGGCGGGCGCCGATCCGGGCCGGATCGTGCGCAGGCAGCAGAGTCGCTAAATCAAACATTCGGATTCTTGGCAGCCGCGCGGGCGACACGCCGAGGTCGACATGGCGTCTGACATCTCCTTGCGAACAGGCCGCGCTGGCCCTGCCAGGAATATCCGCTTCTGGGAGGGAGGAGGGAAGCAGACGTAGGAGCTTCTAAAATTCAGTAAAGGAGCTCGCCGTGAAAGCCTATACCGGAAGTCTAGACTGCTGGGACACAAATGCCCTCCTTCTGACAGGGGTGGGGGGGCCTAAACTCCCCTATTACTCAAATCACAGCCCTCAAATTTCCAACCTCCCTTTACCTGGGAGTCAGGTGTGAAGGCAGTCTGGCCAATCAGTAGCACTGTTTGTTCAGTTAAGTACATGGGAGAAAAGAAAACCAAGGCCGAATTTGGACTTGAGGGCCAGAATTGAGTATCCATGGTTTAAACTGGGCAGGGTTCCACAGGTTACTATGGCTAACTCCCATAACTCCCTCGGTAATGCGCTAGCCTCCAACCAGTGCCCACAGGCTACTGAGCTGTAGTCAGTGAGATACTGTATGGCTATCCTCCAGCTAGAGCAAAATCTCTCTGAGTCACTGGCCCATAGGGGACATAAGAGTGTGCACATTCACTGCTCAGGACAGCAATGCTCACTCAAGGGGCATTCCGGGTATTCCAAATTATGGAAGAAAAAAGCAAAATAAAACTGGATCCCTCTACTTAAGTCTGTTCCATATACTGGCCACACTGACGGCAGAGTTTAGCGATGAACACATAGTGGGGGCGCTAGGCGGCACTCCCATGTCCCAGCTGGGCCACCATACCTGCAGTTTCTTGGTGAACCTGGTGAACATGTAGGTGACGCACTCGTTGATGGCCCCCGTCTGCTGCAGGAGGAGCAGGCCCTTCGGAGTGGCGGCGAAGTTCAGCAGGTTGTCCAGCAGCGCCTCCTCCCAGACCAGCCTGCGGTCGCCAGGGAGACGGCACGGTCACAAGCACATTCAACCGCTTTCATGTAAAACGCTTAAACCACACGCTACTCCTTCTGTCAACATGAATCAGCCTATGCACAGGCTCCATAATGCACAAAGTGTAAACATAAACACTTGAACACGTGCGTTTCCCAAACGAGAACCGTCACAGGCTACGCTATATGTATATATATATATACACATATATATATACACTATATACGCAGGTAACACATAGTTACGCTATGTCGGCGTCCCCGCTGCGCCGCGGCTCGCTATCTTTAACGCCGCGCGCCAGACAGCAATTATAACACTCCGAACGGCAGCCTGTTCTAAATACGGCCTCTCCATTATTTGTTGGCCTGAGGGAAAGACTCGGGCGAGTGTCACTCACGCGTTCTGCCGCTCCTGAGACAGCGGGCCCGGGGTGGCTCCGGGGACGGGGGTGGGAACCCGCTCCGACAGGCGGCTCGTCTGCAAAAAAGAAAACTCCAGAATTATTTATTACGTTTTTCGTCTGAGCCGTTTCGGTAACAAGGAGTTCGGGGGGCCAGGGCCCCTCTCTCGTCCCCCCCGCGCCTCTCTCTCTCTCTCTCTCTCACTCTCTCTCTCTCTCTCTCTCTCCCTCTCTCTCTCTCTCTCTCTCTCTCTCTCTCTCTCTCTTGTTCGCAGGCTCAGCGGAGGGAGCTCCCCGCCTCCTGTAGCTGTCATTTCGCCCTTCAGATAGCTATGAAATTGGAGGCCAAGGTTTTGTTTTCTTTTTTCATGTTGTTTAGTCTGCGTGCCATGCTGGGAAATCGCAATTCTCAGGGATGCTGCCGTTTCAAGTTGTCAAGCTGAAACCCTGCTGAAGATTCCATTAAGGACTTTCCTAGTGATTACTTGGTTTACTTGCATGGGCGACGGGTCACAAGAGCATTTCGCCATTTCACAATTAGGCCTGTCTCTTTGTCAGGACCTGTGGCTTTTAGGATTGTTTTTTACCGCTTGCTGGAAGCCCAAGTACTTCATTAACACTGTTTCCATAAAATTCTCTGTATATCATAAACAACTCTGACTTTGACTCATAAGCAAATGCAAGCGCTACACTTTTTTTTTGTTAGGTTTTGGCGATCGTCGAACCTGTCACACTACGTTTCTGAAGTGATTTTGCTTTTAATTGTCAGTCAGAGTTAAGGCGTGATGTTAACTGAATGGCATCACATGTCTTTACAACATGCCTATGCACAATGTACAGCTGGCCCCTTTATGTTAGCATAGCATGTACTGACTGAGAACTCCATTGGTCTGCTGTAACCACCGGTCATCAATTCAACACTTTCAGCCTGTCACAGATGAAGAGTGACCTGTCCCGCTGCCCTGGTGTCGTCTCGCTGTACGAGACCCCGTGTTTAAGTCCTTTTGAAAGCACCCCCACGGACTCGGGGAATTTACATTTAAAAGGGAATCGTGTTATCTCTCCGCGCAGGATTGTTAAAATGTCAAACAGACAAAATGCCTCTTTTTTTTATAAAGGTGCGGGCAGCGCGCCGGACAACTCGAACCGCGCCGTCTACGGTACAAGCGGCCGCACGCCGAGAGGAGCGGCGGGGTCCGACAGCCGACGGACGGCGGGGCGCCCGGGGTCCGCTCAAGGTCGCCGTTTTTTCCGCGAGCGACCGGGGCCTTTTATCTGCGATCGCGCGGCGCAACAAAAGCTCCTCCGTTCGGCTTTTTTATCGACCGTCTTTTCTTTATCCAGAAGGAGTAGGAGCGTTCCTTATCAAAAACATGAGGTCATTTTATCGAGAAAATGGAAAAACGTGCGTGCGGGAGCAGTCAATCTTTTACCCGACTTGGCCGGGGCGTTTTTTGTTAATCAGAAATAGCCGGTTGGGGCGTGGAGCGGACAGACGGACTCGAGACCGCAAAGGTCTTGGATCCCTGGGAGAGAGGGAGTAAGACGAATGAGCTTCAGACAGTTGCTCACTCCCGTTATCCATGAGTAAGTCATGGGTCAGCACGTAATCCGTCTGCTGATAAACCACACTCGTGGTCTGCCACTCCCTGTATGCTCGTGTCCCCAGTCATGTACATCAGAATGTATTACAAAGTTTATCATTCAGTCTGGGTGAAATGGAATCAATACAATAGAATGCTGGTCCTTAAAGGCCCACAAGAAAAGAAATGTCCCCTTTAACCTGAGTTTTTATATTGAGGCTTCTCTGCCACACACTAAAACGAACTTATTGTGTCATTCCTCTGTGCATGGGCACTTATGCTCTCTCTCACACACACACGCACACACACGCACACACATACACACACACAGGCACACAAACACGCATTCACACGCACACTACACACACACACACACACACGCACACACATACACACGCACACACACACGCACACACACACACACGCACACGCACACGTACGCACACACACACCTTTCTCCACGCCTCTGCTATGCACTCGTGCAGGCCGTAAGGCCTGAGCTCCTGCAGCCCCTCGCAGGTGTTGTACATCTGTCTGCAGACGAAGATGAAGGCCCCGCTCACGCTGGGGGACGTGTCAGACTCCGTCAGCACCGCCAGCTCCTTGGCCAGGAGCTTCTGGGTGAACTGGACTATCACATGGGCTACTGATATACTGGAACAGGGAGAGAGCCAATCACAGAGGACATTATTAACGTATGAAACAAGGCCAAGCCAATCACAAAGGCCATTATTAATCTTACGAAAATGAGAACCAATACTATAATATTGGGATCCATTGGTGGAATGGTCAGTGGTGAACTGAAAATGTACAGTTAAAATGGAAAACACTGAAACTGACTTCCACATCATAAATATAATCGTAATAAAGATAATACAATTTTGCATTGGTACATCATATATATAAGTTAGCGAAGAATACCAGGTTAACAACAATGCTTTGTAAAGGGAAATTATATTGCTGTAATAAAGAAACAGGATAAGAGAAGTGTTTATTGCCTTTGTCCCTCAACGGAAACTAGGTTCCTGTCGAACAGAAAAAGGGACAGTCCCCGTTCAGTGGTGGCGATTCTTGCCAGGATGTCAGCTATGTGGGTCAACGTGGTTTCAGGGGAGTTCAATTTAGCCTGCAGCATAAGAGCATAATGAATTGGCACAGAAACGCGATACAGAGGACACCGAATCACACTGGACTGCTTCTTATAACTGCACTGAGAGACCTAAGATGCACACCTGAGAGATGGGCATCTTCAGTGTCCCATAAAAATTAAGATTTACCAACATGCTACAAATAGCTTCCAATTGTCAGTGAGTACTTTTACCAGATAGTGGTAGAGATTCAACTAGGAGATTCAACAG
The DNA here is from genome assembly GCF_013347855.1 of Anguilla anguilla. NCBI lineage: Eukaryota > Metazoa > Chordata > Actinopteri > Anguilliformes > Anguillidae > Anguilla > Anguilla anguilla. The sequence goes on along the minus strand of NC_049206.1, from coordinate 51,774,140 downwards.
AACCCTATTAGTTCAAATCTGTGACTAAATCTAACATCTGTATAAGATGATTTGCCAAAGTTCATAAGGGAAGTTAATGAGTGCAAATTTTACTGGAAGAAATCACGAGAATTGAGATGGGTGAAAACTAAGCTGGGAACTACTGTATCTTGAATGGAAAGTGCGGCCTCCGAGAAAGTTGTGTTTGAATCCCGCCGACCTGTTTTCCTTTGAGCAAGGCGACGACGGGACACAGGAGCGTCTCGATCACGGAGGTCTGGTACAGGCACTCGACCGCGCACTCCGTGCGGTCACACAGCGTTCGCAGCACCTCCATCACCAGACCGGTGGGCGACAGGGAGTCTATAAACGTACCACACATGGTCTGCTCAGCTTCCTGATATTCTCACTGAGCAAAACTCCTGAGGAACGTGTTCCTCAGCGTTGCACGAGGATGTGCCTCATTCGTCACACGTCCGTGTGGTCCACACCCAGTTAATGAGAAACCTTTCTTAGTCATACTCTATGTTCGTCTGTCCAGAACCGGTTAATGAAAAACCTCTTAATCAATGTACCTAATTAATCTGTGTAAGGAAGGAAGAGCAGGGTTTGCTTCAGGTTATCTGGCCCTTTTATGACTATGAGATTCCTGATGCCAAGCCCAGTGATATGGCACAGCCTATTTCACTATAGCAGCGCTGAACTTAGAATCACTGACACAGCCCAAAGCTGATTGCTACTTGTACTCATTGGCATAAATAACTGCAATAAAGTGCGTCATTAAGAGGTGAAGTTTTCCGATCATTTTTCCTGCTAAACCAGAGAGGTGTGTTAGGGTGGGACGGGGGACTCCACCTGCGTGCGAGATGTCACAATGTGCCGGTTTAGGGTGCTGGTACAGTGTCCTTATAAGGATCGCAATCAAGTCTGTAAGAGTCACTGGATCTGCAAAGACATTATTCAGTATCAATGTAATGTTCCTCATGATACAATACTGTATAACGCAATGGCGTGCATGCTACTTTAGCGATAGCCTTTGCTCAGGGCCGCCTCCATTTGTAGAACTTTAGTAGAAGGCCCAAGTGCTCGACACCAGTGTACTGGCAGAGCCCTGGGCAAGAGCCTAGGCCCAAAATTGGCCTACGTCAGCTGCGCAGAATCCAGTCCACCAACACAACGACTGCGCAGCTGAGCTGGAGGACTGCATAGTAAAACTACAGCGGTGTCTCGCAGTGGTGGCAAATTTTGTGGAATTTTGTTCTTTTCTTTGAAAAGGGAGTTATAAAGAAAGCTGCAAGCAGTAAAAGAGCATCATGGGAAGGCTTACCTTTCCTTTTCTTCACTCTGATGGGGAAAAGCTTCCTTCCGTTGGTGTACATGAGGAGCCTTCCCAGCAGGCAGAGGGAGTGGACGAAATACATGTACTCCAGCTCCTTGGCCGTGTACAGCGTCCTCTGGGCCCCACCTGGAGACACTGAACACTTAATACTCTGAACGCTTACAGCACTGTGCACCGCCAGCAGTGGGCCTCCCGCACACAAGGGGGCGCTGTCTACATTGCTTTTTAGCCAGTACATAAGACACAAGGCACGCTTTTGTTTCATTTCAAGCTCGTTATTGATTTGATTAGTCGACATCCTTGGAAGGGGGACTTATGTGGTTTATAATGTTATCAATATGAGCAGCTGGACATTCAGTGAAGTGAGTTAAGGGTGCAGGGTTATTACAGCGGCATCCCCGGCTGCAACGCTAAGCTGTTTACACCCAAAGCCGTCTCGTTACGAGCCCAGCACTGTACTAAACGCCCTGCTGGCGCTCGGTAAAACGCAATCTCCGATGCGCAGCAGCGTGGTAAATAGGCAAGGGCGCGTGTATGCAGAAAAACCTTATCGGGGGTTACTGTGACTGAACTAAGAACTCTCCCTCACCTTCCCGTCTGGAGAGCAACGGCGCGACTGTTCTCCTGCTGATAAGGCTGGCTCTCAGCACGGGAGCGTTAAAGTGTGAATCCCCTCTAACCCCCGCTAACCCCCCTCCAACACGCCGCTGATGCAGGACCGCTACATCTCTCTCCACCTGCGCTCTATCTCTCCCTCGCTCTCTCTCTCTCTCTCGCCCTCCCGACCTCGTCCCCGCAATCCAAGGCTGCTGGTAACGCCCACTGCTGCTCCCTGGATAACACACACTTGCATGCACGCACACTCACGCACGCACGCACGCACACACACACACACACACACACTGTTCTCAGGCAAAACGCCCCAGTCCTAACGATGCCAAAGCCACCTGGCTTTGATTCCAGGGGGGTGGGGTGGGGTGTGGGGTGGGGGGGGGAAATTAAACAGCTTCAGATACGGGCACGTTAGCAAGACGTCCTTTGGTTGGGCTTCTATTAGTTGTCCAGCTCCACTATATCAGATGAGAATGGGTGGGGGACGCTAAAGGCGGGAGAGACGGTGATGGCGTGGTGCGCCGTCGGCACGGGTTCGAGAAACCGCGCTCGGGCCCGCCGGAGGCCCCCCGGGGACGGCGAGAGGGCCGAGAAAAGCCATTAGCCGCTCCGAACGGGGACGCGCGCCGGGGGGAATAATAAGCCATTTTCTTTTTTAGGAAAAAGCACACCTCCCGGCAGCTCTGGGACGCTCGCATTGATTTGTGCGAAGGAGCGCTGAATCTGTTTTTTTTTCTTTTCTTTTTTTTTTTCCCCCCAACGGCGCTGCAAATGAATTCCGCGTCGTCGCCGTCCGGGTCGGCCAAACTGCTTACGGAGCAAACAGAAAAAAGAATGAAATAAACCTTGTGCATAACGAGGAGGGACACTCAAGAGATAAGACAAACGAAAAAAACACATTTTAAAAATGTGTGCTGCGTTCACATTTTTAAATCTGAAAACCCTCCCCCTCTCGGGGAGAAACACGATGTGCGTGTGGGCGGACGGACAGAGCCCGAATCTCTTCTCTTCGGCTCAGAAGCCGCGCAATGTTAGACGGTCCTCTGTCCTTCACAGGGGACGCCGCTGACTCAGGCCCGGTATGAACCTCCCCGCCCCCGACCCGGCACCCACAATGCCCCTGTCCCCATGCAGCTGCGCCTGGTCGCAGACGGTCGCTATCTCCAGGGCGAGATACTCTCGACCCTGACGATAGCGTGGACCGGGGGCTGGAGGGGTGGGTGGGTGGGGGGGAGCGGCAGTGTACTCTGTAACGGTCCAGAAAGAACAGAAAACCAGGCCCAGAAGGACAGATGTCGGATATGGTCAGATACCAGCGAGATGTCCCTCTGTTTAGCCCCTTTTCCCCAGAGCTCCTGGTGGTCTGTCAGCAGTGACTGAGAGCCGGGCGGGAGGGACCTCCAAGAGGTTACCGTGGAAGCCAGCTGTGCAGCTGTGCTCAAACCTGCCTCTGGTGAACTCAACACAGAGCTCTGGGAAAGCTAGCAGCCATTCCAAAACTGGAAGGGTGGGGGGGGGGGGGTTGTGTGGGGGCAGGGCGGGCCAGGGGGAATAGCAACCAATTTTCTTTTTAAACACTCGAGAGCGCGTCGTGTATTTCCAGCGATTGCGATGGAACAGAGCGCTTTTGCTTATTGAGAGCAGAGCCGTTCGACGAGCCTTGTTTCGTTTGCTGAAATCCACTCGGGCCCCCCCATAAGACATTCAGAGCACAAACGAAAGTCATCACCATTTATTTGGGCCTGAACAAATTGCCGCTATCAGGCAACGCGAGTTTCAATAATCTCAATGTAGAGAGACAGGTAAGGGATACGAAGCCTGAACAGCTTAGTAATGTATATTCACATAAATGAACGCAGCTTTGGAGACACATTATTTGCATTTAGTAAGATAACCCACAGATAGCCTTATCTGGGTGTTTGTGACTTCCATGTTTACTCTGGAAAATGTACGGTCTACACTGAGATCTGTTTATTGAATATTAATGTTGGGATGCCTGCAGAATACTTTTAAAAAAGGGGAGGCTTCACTTACGAACAACTGCTGCTGATACAGTGTCTTATTTGTTAAGGATTTTAAACTGAACCTTCTCAGCAAAGCTATTAGCTTAGGTATTAGAAAGTTCGTTTAACCATGCAGATAATGGTCAAAATGGATTTTGGCAAAATAACACACTGTTAGGGTGGGAGCATATAATGGAATGCTGCCATATTTATGAAATTCACATTTTAAAATGTGAGGCTGACAGTTAATCTAATAGAGTTAGCTCAAATATGTTAGTAAATGAATCCCTCCACCAAATGACTTAATTTACTGATAAAATGAACAGAATTAACATATCGATAAGAATGAACAGAATTAGACATGTTATTTCTGCAAGAGGGCACAAGAAGACACAAAGAAAAAAGTTCACACAAACCAATCAGCTGGTGCTCCACGGAGTGCGTGACGTCCGACGCCTCCTCTCGAACTCGGTCGCAGGACTCGAAGTAATAAATGCACTGCTGAACCGCGGCGGCAATCTGCGGAGCAAGGACGCCGATTTAAATCGTCAATGTTAGCGTTTCGCATTATCTCGAAAATAGAAGAAAAAAGTAAACAAACACCATTAGACAAGGAAGTGATTAAAGAAATTATCTGAGAAATGAGTTCTCGGTCACCGTTCGTAATGGCAAATAAAGACCGCCTCGGAAATTGTTTACGGCGAAGCGGCTTTCGGATTTGTGCCGAGCTGCGCTACCGAGTACCCGGCGTAGAAAATCCTAAAACAAATTTGCGAATCCAATTTTCGTCCTCGTCGGAAAGCGAGAGGGAGATACGCATGACAAACAGTGGATGCTCTAAAAGGTAAACTCGGGGGAACTGATAGGCCGAACCATCAAGTCATCCTCCAGGTATTCGCATCGGCAGTCTACCACTGCTCTGGCGGTGAAGACAAAGCCCGACTTCGTGTTGAGTAAAAGGGCCGTCAAGACTGACCCACTCACCAGAGACTTGTACTTCATCTCCAGGAGCCTCAGAACCACGGTTCTGCTGTAGTAGCCGTGCTGAAACACAGGGAGATGGGAGGTAGACATGTTCCATTTGTGCGCTATACGACTGCAACTGGAGCACAAGCTGACATCGTTGTTCCATCTAGACAAGGGGTGGAGAAATCCATTCCTGGAGGGTCGGTGTGCACGCTTACTTCTTTCCCCACCAATTACCATGGCCAAATTAGGTCATTATAGGTAGCCAGCTCTGCTGCTTGTCTCATAGATTAAACTACAGTAATGAGCTTCATGCAGGGACACAAGAACAGTCTTCAGCTGACATTTTAACTGATCAAGAAATGTAGCTGAAATTTCAAATCATGTAAATGATGACTCAAAATGGTGAAATGAAATGAAAATGACTGGGCTAATTAAATCATTAAGGGCGGGATTCGGCTTGAAATCCTCTCGCACTTACTGCCCTCTGTCCCTACCCACTGTCTGGACCTTAACTGCAGCTCTGCGCTTGCTCCTAAAATGGAGACAGCCTCATGCTCACCATCCACTTTTTGAACCACGAGGCTTTGGTGTCCAGCATTGTGATCAGGTGGACGGGTTCCAGGGGCTTCTGGGAGGCCGGCGTCCCCAGACTGTGCTCCGAGTGCACAGAGAGGAGGCACAGGGTGCTCTCAATGATCTCCTCCATATATCTACAGCGGCAGAAAGACACATGCACAGTCAAAACAAACAGTCAAAGGCAGTGTATTTAACACCTGGGACCTGTACCACAAAGCAGGAATCCAGCAGAAGTAAAGCCCGGAACAGCACTTTTTACTTCAGTCCATGTTCCAGGTTTGGGAGGGTTCCGGGTTTTACTCAATGGAGTTATCCGGCTAACTCAGCAATCCTGCTTCGTGATACAGATCTCTGGAACATCTCGTTACTTAAAGTAGCAAATGACTCACTTTTCTGGGTGGCGAATCCAGAATGATGTCACTTCCTTTTGGAAATCATTCAGTAATCGCATCTACATTGAAAAAAAACGTGTATATTAATTTCTTATGTATTTATTTACTTAGCTGAACATTAGCATCAATGCAGATATACAGTAATAATAATAATAATGACAAATAGCATAAGCAGAATAACATGCCTGTTTCAGGACGCGTGTCATTTCCTGTGTTTTTACATCAACACCAGCAGATCCCACTGGAAAGGTCCATTTCTGGAGGAGGAAGTCAGACTCCAAACTTTTGGCTACATGACAAAATTCAAGAAAAATGGAGACACACTTTATAATATCAGAAATATAAATTGAGACAATAAAAGTATTACTGCTCACATACACGGCCAACAAAATATGATCGATCAAAAAGGAATTATAACCTATTTTATTATTAAACTTTAATAACAGCATTTTATCACATATTACGACCTAAAATATACAGTTAAATTTGTTCTAAGGAAATAATTGTATAATAAAACAAGGCTTAGTAAGACATATATTACCTAGGCTGGTGTAAATTTCTCTTGTTACATTCAGTGGAGACGAGGAAAAGGTTTTCGCAAAAAATCTCAGGACCTTGTCCTAAGAAAAGGTACATTTGAGACACACAACCATGACAGAAAATTTCAATTTTTCACTGTTGATAAATTAATACTTATTTTCATACTGAAACCCCTCCTCAAATGTCATCTTTCATGTTGATTACCTTTTTCATTATTCTGCACTTGTCAGCAAGTCGGAAAACATATTTCCAATTTCAGATCACATGGTACATTAACAGGTGACCAGAGGAGGGTCTTATCGCTCAGTGAGGACAACTGGTAGCCTGTGGGACATCTTTTATGAGGAGCTTACACAGATAATCCAAGGACCCCGGTCCAATTAACACCCACCCTACTCCAGGAGGGAAAAGGCTAATTGTCATAGTCTGGTGTGACACAGCTCAGGGTTGTACCTGTAATCTCTAGGCCAGGGCAGCCCAACCCTGTTCCTGGAGGCCTACTGTCCTGATGATTTTCACTTAGACACCAAGAGGTCACCAGTAATACGATCAAAACCTGTGCATTCAGCTACCAGCAATACAATCTAAACCTGTGCATTTAGCATCTGCTTTTACTAACTGAGCTGCTATAGCGCAGCCCTAGCGCACAGTACAATAGAACCTGGTCCATGCAGAGAGACCCAATCCCGAATCAGGAACCGGGGTGGCTGGTTTCGGGGGGGGGCTCACGCTCAGGCTGGGGTCGGGGTCTGCCAGGGCTGCGGACAGGTTCCTGCGCAGGCTGCTCCAGCTCTCGCAGCTCAGCACGTCAGAGGGCGGGGCACAGCACAGGGACTGCAGGGCCTCCCAGCGCACCTGGGGTCAGAGGTCAATTTCAGATACGGCCGCGACGCTCCCTCCACCACCGGCTTCCTGTTTCTAACCCTGACCCTGTCGCTATTGCCTGGGAGTACACTTCCTGTTTCAGGGCAGGGCTCAAATCAAGGTCAAGCTCAAGGTCAAATAGATCCAAGAGCGTGTAAAGCTTATTTTATGTCATCCCACGCACACATCCGTCACTGCGGAAAGAGGAAACCCTGAAATCATGCTTCCTTTTAGCTGAAGCTTATGTACTGAGACAAGGTGAGGGAAAACAATGATATCCAAAAGAATGCCGGTAAATGAAAAGCAGTCACACTACCTCTTTTGGGCGGCTAGGGTCAAGTTTTTCTGCGATAACCTGCAGTTGCTCATGTTTGATGAATGCATAGCTCTGTGAAGAAAGACAGAAACAGCAATTTATTTTTCTTGTATGTTCAAAACCAGAACATTTGACAGAATAACAATGCAGCATATTTATCATTTCATGCGGATTCCGTTTGAACAAACAGATTGGTGAGCATTTCGGAAAAGGAAGCCCACCCCATTTTATCGGTCAGCTAAGGACTAAGAGATTAAAAAAATAAAAAAAACATGTGCCAATGATCTTTGATGAGAGAATAAGCGATACCACGGCAGGAAGTTTCCTCAGACTGATGAAAAACAAATGCCTCACAGCATATCGCAGAATAACAAACGCAGCGGTTCTCTAAAGAGCAGGTCAGACATTTACGGTCCAGGGTTTGGCTTTCCTTTCAGGTTCTTTTCTAAGCTTCAGGTTCAGCAGAATCTATGGGATCCGCTGAGTCAAAAAACCCCACATCTAAAGTGCCTAACATCTAATCTATGTTACAGGTGCCACATAACTCAGAGACACCGAAAGGAAAAGCATCTCAAACAGTGATGCTTCATTCGGAAGCCTGAGCGCCGCCATGGACATTTGAAAAAGCGTTCGCCGTAACGATTCACGCAGCTTCTGGCAGGGTAATGGATACGCGCGGCCAATCTGAAAAAGGCATGTGTAATGTATAAATGCCTATCGGTCGATGAAGCACCTGGTTGAAAGAGGAGTCGCTGTCGGAGCAGTTGTCCGTGTAATGGCTGCCAGACTGCTCTCGCTGGCTTCTCCTCTGCATCTCCTCCTTCTTCAGCTGATCCTCTTCAAACTTATTGATCAGCGATTCCACCACCACCATCATGGTATTCTTAAGCGTTAGCATCATTGCTTTGTATCTATTGATTTAAAAAAGTAAACGAATCAAAATAGAAATATCAATATGTTATTTGTTGTTTGAATGCTGAGGAATTATACACTTTTTCAGGATAACTGCTCACTATTCACATTAGTTGAGATATCATCTTGTGGTTGGCCATGATGATTGAATGAAATAATGATTTTATGGAGTTCAGCTAAATTATGTGGATGAAGACTAAATTAAATTGAATGGAATACAAACAATTCAGTGACCAAGAAAAAGCAGTTCTCCAAATCATAGGTAAAAAGTTGAACCTCTCAAATCCCAGGCTAAATTTCAATCATATAAGCCAGAGTCAAGGAAAACAGGAACCATGACTAGAGTCTGTGTAAACTCCATATTATGAGGGTGACCATGTTTTTTTAGTGTTGAGATGAAGGCGGAGTCTACAGTACTCACTGGCCAGATTCCCGCGTTCTCCGCGTGACAGCGTGGACCAGGGTATCTTGACCGGAGCCAATGGCATGGCTGTCGCCCCTAGCGCAGCTCTCCGTTTCCTCGTCGATGACCGCCCCAAGTGAGCTCTCCACATACTGCCGCAGGTACTTTACAAACTCATAGCTGTCAGGAAGACATGGACCACGTGTATTACATTACATTACAGGCATTTAGCAGACGCTCTTATCCAAAGCAACTTACACAAGTTTTTTTACATAGTATTTACAGTGTTGGATATATCCACTTATACATCTGGATATATAGAGAAGCAATGGTACAACGACAGTGTCCAATCTGGGAATTGAACCTGCGGACCTTTAGGATACAATACCAGCTCCTTACCCATTATACTACACCGCCGCCCGCATGCATGTGTATATGCAAACTCAAAATAGCAAGGCTAGCATGAGACGCAGTTTGCAGCCTACTTGTGAAAGTTCTTGTCCGTCTCCTCGAGGTGCAAGAGGATTTCTTCGGCGCACTCGACCGAAGGCGCCCCGGAGATTCTCTCTTGCACGCTCCTGAGTAACCTCCTCAGCAGAGCCTGCAGTTCTGCCTCGTCCTCTGCGGAAAACTGGGACATGCTGCTCATCGAAAAAAATGCCAGCCTTTCCCTCCTAGCACCAAATCAGAGAGCACGTACGTTTGATATTACAGAGCCCATCACATCTTGATATGCAATTAAGCACAGAAATATGAAATTAAGGTGAACTGGACATTCAGGGCTTTGCCAGTTGAGAGCCTTAGAGATTATAGTTGCTGTCACATACAGCCGATTTACTTCAACACAAATGTCTCAACATTCAGACAAAATTGTTATTTACAATATACACTCTACTAATTAACAACTCAGCAAGACCTCTAGGTATTGAATGAGGTGTGCTTTGTTAGGGTTGGAATGAAAACCTACAGGATGGTCGATCTCCAGGAATAGGGTTGGTTACCAAATGAACTACTGTACATAGCTACTGTACAACTGATCTGTCAATTCTCAAGATTTGTTTTGTGCTTTTAAGTGTGGTTCTGAAGTTCTATAGAGGAAGGTATAACGTTTGGGTAAGCTTGTACCAACTGCATTTGAATCAGGTTTCGGTTAAGTATGTGAAAAGTACATTTTTTTAAATCACAGTTTAACTAAATGAATTAACGTTATATAACATAAATCAAGTATCTGTTCGTCCATTACATGTATGGATGTAAATTAGATGGACTGGGTGGCAGTAATTCAGTTTTAACAATATAGAACAATACATTTTATTAAAATATTATGTTTTCATTTAGCTAATAAATGCAATATTTAAGCCTTTTCCCAGCTTAGTAGCCTGTACCAAATATAGCCTAGTTATTCAAATAACAAATGTTTAATCAGGCACAAAATCTTAGCAAGCTAGTAACAGTTAGTTAGGTAATACATATTTGATACAGCTTATACACGTCCATAATATTGAGTAACAGAGTAAGATGTAGCAATTGGTTTTAGCAAAAACCGATACCGTGTTATGGATACCAACGTTATATTAGCTGTCATTTGTATAGCCAATCCTTGTATTAACTAGCTAGCAAGCTCAATATTTTTTGCAATGTTTAAAATTAATTGGACAGAGAGTATTAAATGCAAATTACCTCCAGCATTTGCTGGCCAACTAGCGATAAGCTAGCCGGCAAGATTCCAGACCAATCTCTCTACTGGAGAAATGCTCAGCACGGCCAGTTAGCTGTTATCGCTAACGTTACTGACTGACGCTACTGTAGCTAGCTATCCAATGTTGTACAAGTCATTTAAATGCATTTTGAAGTCAACAAAGGTCAAAAAGTCTAACTGCATTGAAAATTTGCAATCCTGGAAACATGTATAAGCATTTATTAATACACAGGTTCGCGTGCTACTCTCCGTTTTTGGAGAATATGACGCTGACCAAGCAAGATGCTTGCAACAAGTCCAGTCTCTATGGAAACGAGGAAGCTGTTGCGCACGCGCAGTATTGTGGACCCTTCATCGTGAAACAAGACTGGGGTTTCCCAAAAGTATTTGCAGTTCTTCAGAGCGGTTTGTCAATTAACAGTGGTGCAGATTTAATCGTTACGTTGCACACAATTCAGTGTAGCAAACTAACCAAGCCCTGCTTCGGAAATATACAGTTATCGTTTTCTAAGTTTTCTATCTTCGAAAATATTGCACCATGCCTTTAAATTTTATTCTCATGAGTGTGTCACATGATCACTGACTGTCAGAATTCCTTCCGGATTATTTCGGCGGTCAGGAGATCTGAGGGCACTAGTTGAATTAGTTAGTTTGCATTTTTCGAATCAGTTTTCCTCGTAACAAATGTTTAGTAGTTGTTGTTGTAATCGGTTAAGATAGTGCCGTAGTTAACTTACTATTGAAATTAATACAGCCTCAGAAAATAAAGAGGTCGTCCCTTGCTAAAGAGCCAAATAACCAAAACTCGTGAGCGCCATGGCTGCTGTCGACAGTTTTCAGCTATTGTATCGAGAAATTGCTCGGTCATGTAATTGTTATGTAGAAACACTGGCCTTAGTGGGCGCATTTTATACGGCTAGTAAAGCTGTAGTCTTTGTGCGGGAATGTTACAGCTTGATCAGGCTACACTTTATACCGCGATTGATGTACAACAGGAATCTTGTTCGCCGGTTTGGTGAATGGGCTGTCATCTATGGTAAGCTGGTTTGAGACAATAAATGTTATATGTAGCCACACACACACTCACACATGCGCTAATTGGTAAATCCACGATTCGGACTGGCTGATGACCATAAGTACAGAACATATGAAAAAGTTTCATATAAATTAGCCCATACATGCTGACTAATAATAAGCACAGAAACATTCTACTAAATCTGTTAAAATTACCCAGGCATTACTCAACTGCTTGCCAACCTAACATTCCAGGGTGCGTCTTGTGTCATTCCACCTCATATATTTTCACTTAATCAAAATATGAAACGAGTTTTCTTTTTCATGCAGGTGCGTCAGAGACCGTTGCAAAAGCTTATGCAGAAGAGCTGGCAACCCACGGCGTCAGCATCATCCTCATCAGTCGAGACAGAAGTAGTGTGGAGGGCACTGCGAGGGCCATCGCCGATTCACACGGAGTTGAAACTGTTCTGGTTGAGGCAGATTTTAGCCACGGCCACACGGCCTGCAGATCAGTCCAAGACGCACTGATGAATAAAGACGTAGGCTTTCTCGTGAACAGCGTTGACTCGTCTTTGGACTACTCGCAGAGGTTTGCCGACCTGTCTGAAGACAGGCTCTGGGACGCCATCAACAGAAACGTCACGGCGGCCACGCTAATGGCCCGCGTCGTTCTGCCCGGCATGGCGGAGAGAGGAAGGGGGGCTGTCATCAACATCTCCTCTGGAAGGTGTTGTAAACCCACACTGAACAAGGCAGCCTTCTCCGCATCCACGGTCAGTCAATGACAGCATTTTAGGATGCACGTAAATGACTCAGGTTAAAATAGCAGCATCATCATTTGGTTGCAGTTTTTTATGGGAAAGTTGACATCTATGTGGTTAAGATGGTAAACTTGTGGTCTGCTGGTTCTGGTTTCTGATATAAAGACTGAACTGAAGCAGGTCATCAGCTAGACCATCTTGAAATGGTTTGTGCTGAATTTTCCAACAGGCGACCAGGCGATTCCTAGGCAGTCAGTTGGGCCTTAGGATTTTGGGTCATCTGAACAACTGGGTACATAATGGGAACAATTAATCTAATCCAGTGTGGCTCCATCTCTCTCAGGCCTACCTGGACCACATCAGCCGTGCCCTGCATTATGAGTACAGCCGCAGGGGCATCTTCGTGCAGAGCCTGGTCCCCTTCGGCGTGGCTTCCCCGGAGACCGAGGACGGCGGCGCCAGGGCGGGGTGCAGCAGGTGGCTGGTGCCCCACCCACGAGTGTACGCCCGCCACGCCATCTCCACCCTGGGCATCTCCCACAGGACCACTGGGTACTGGCCCCACTCCTTGCAGGTACAGTTAGACCATACCTTTTGAAAGTAAATTAGCGAAACTGGGCTGCACTTAGGCCGTGTGGGGCACTGTAGGTTTAAATTGCGGCGGAGGGCATTTCTCCCATACCCTGGAGGAAAGCTCCTTACGCAGACTTAATTTGCTTTGTTAAGCTGATGCTAGCATGAATAGCTCTCATGATTCTTAGACGCATTATAGCCCAAAACAAAAGCAGTATAATGTGATCCTTTTGTACGAGCCTCATGTCCAAAGTGATTTCATTTTATAAGTGGTGGATTCTTGGAAGCAGAGCCTTATGTATGGCTCTGTATGGGTTTGTACCAAAGGTTAAGACCTATTACATTATTTTGCTGTTTTTCTTGTAAGAGGATCGCATTTTTAAATCTTTTTGCTTGTTTTTCAGTACGTGTGTGAGTGACCTCTATGAAAGTACACTGAAGTGTAGTTGTATACTTGATTGAGTGTAGGGAACTGTGTGTAATGTGTTTTTTTGTTTGTTGTTTTTTTCCAGTTTTGGTTTCTGCAGTACATGCCTGAGTGGATGTGGATCTGGGGAACGCACATGCTCAGTGGAACAGGTTGAACTGGTACACTCACTTCCTGTGTGCTGTTATACTGACAGCCACTTATACCTGACAACAACTCTATGTCTTACTTTGGTGTGCTGACATTTTTAATATATGAATTTATGAAAAATGAGCAAAAAGACACGTGCTAGAGTTTGAATGTTGAAAGGTTGCACTGGGAGCCGGAAAGGGCTTTGCTTTGCTCAAGATATGTAGAGTGATTTCTTGAATTTATTTATTTTTACAGAATTATTTTGTGAGCACTTTCCAATAACTTCTACCATATATAAACCCAAATCTATATTTGATGCTGTAGTATAAATACCCAATTTGCCAGTGGGATGACTACGGCATATAAATGTAGACTTCACAACTATGGCTGATTTCAGTCTAGCAATGCACTTTGTCCTTAACTGTGAGACATTTTTTGTGACATGTTAATAATAACATTTTTGAAATTTGATTTCAATAACCACAAAAATATTTTGTAACTCCTGCTTATGTATTGAAAAAATGTCAAGGGCAAAATTAAGTTGTACTGAATTTCAGCCTGAATTCAAGAGTCTTGCAAACAGTTTTTGCAAAATATATATGAAGTGGCTTTTCCCCACTGTGTTAAGATTGGTTTCTTTTTTGGAACATTGTTTTATCATTCTATATATTATGATTTCCTTATATTAATATAGGAAGAACATTGTGTTACAAACAAATTGTACTTATTGTGAAAATCTAAGGAGCTTTATGACTTTGTCGGTGTGCTGAGGTTGTGCAATCCTACAAAATACAATTGCTGATAGTGAGCAGTGAATAACTCTTTGTTACATGTGTGGTAGTAAAGTGTGACTACTCTGTATTACTGCTGCTATGCCAGGTTAGGGTAGTAATAACATATCATGATGTAATGTGCACTATACATTATGTAGACCACACACACTCTTGGTTTATTTCATGTCTTTGATTCGATCATAACACAAGTAAACTCTTAATATACAATAAATATCAACAATAAAATAACACTGGTGACTCGTTGATATTGTCTGTTGTCCTTTGTTATGTAAAAGAATGAATGTATATTTTGCAGACTTGACTGCAGATATTGTTTTACTGCACTCCTGCCATAAAACAAGGCCAGACTTTCAAGCCTGCTGGTTCCTTATGTAAGAAAAGATGAGATACAGATATTTAAAGGTCTGTGCTTTAAAGAAAATGTCACTACTGTACACAAAAATATTTTAAATAAATATATTTATCACGTGATATTTATGTCAGGACAAGCTTCAAGCTTCACCATTTATTTTTTGCTTTGATCTCATTCACAATGACATAAGACCCTTGTTTAAAAAATGTGAATTTATTTATTAATTGTTTTGCAATGAAAATCAACATATTAGGTAGCATGTGCGTACGTTTAGGCCCGTGAAAGAGGTCAATCATTAATGCACACAAGATTGACACAGCCATGTTGACAAACTAAGTTTATCTGTGCTTTTGGAAAGAAATATCAAACGTTCCTGAAGCCTTTCAAGGACACCAGACGCGTGGCCTACAATTGGTGAAAAACAAAAACTAACAAAAAAAAAAAGAAAAGTGCTCAGGAAGGGCTTCAGGCTACTCGGTAACTGACCCATGTTACCAAGTTTGATTCTGGCTTTAATATTCCATTTGAAGTCTGTTATTGGTGTTTGCCAACATGAGGACCAGAGTTGTGCAAAAGAAAATCAAGGAAGCCATTATGAGTCTGAGAAACGATTAAAAAAAACAAAAAAAAAAAACAGTCAGGGACCTAGGCCAAACATTAGGCTAACCACAATCAACTGTTTAAAACAGTATTTAGACGAAAGAGAGCCCTGATTGAGCTCAACAATCACAAAGAGCCACTGACTGTTTTGTCATATTTCTCAGCCTCATAATTGCTTCCTTGACTTTCACTGGCATAACTCTGGTACTCATGTTGTTAAATGCCAATAACAGTCAAAAGCATCTAAACTAGGTCTAAGCTGTCATACCTGCATTAAGGAAGCAATTGTACACACCTGACTAATCAGAAGCTCCTGTGATGCCATTTATCCCAAACATCATGACGCCCTGAAATGGGGGGACTGTGTGTAAAAAGTGCTGTAATTTCTACACAGTGAAACCAAAATATATAAAAATGTTGAGAGTCTGCACTTCAATCACATGTGAGCAGTTTGATTACAAATATAAAATGGTGGAGTACTGAGCCAAATCATAAAAAATATGTCTTTCTCACTGTCGCAAACATGATTACATTACAGCATGAGAGAGAGGGGACATGAATTTTTAATTCCATTATGTTGCTAGTTAGAAGTTTGCATAAGACTATTACAAATATTTAACACCACGTTTATAATATATTCTATTTTTCCTCTAATTTTCTAATTTTATGGGTCATAATAGAGAAAATGAATTGAAATTGTGCATTGCTCCACCATTTTAAATTTGGGAAACTAGAGATGTGGAACGTTATCTTGCTGTGATGGTACAACACCTCCTCATCTATTGGGGGAAGGGTTTCATAACTCCGTCCTGTCTGTACTTCTGAGACGTCTTTAGTGTGAGCGTTTGAGAGCTGATGAGCCTCCGGGGGAGCATCATCTGGTTTTACAGTCGCTTCTTTGGTGAGTATGGGACCATTCCCCTGATTTATGTGGAGTGTTTGAACAGTTGGAAATTAGAGCAAATGCAGCGTGTAAAAATGGGTTTTTAATAAAAAGCTGTGGTCACAGGCAATGCCTTGTTTTGTCTCCATTTCAAAATAAATTTGAATTGCATAAATTCCTTAATATGTTCTGGTGTTGGTCAGTAGATATTATAGCTTGTTGTTTTTCAGATTTCAATCCAACATATCTGTGGCACTGCATTTTACAATTTTTCAGCAAAGCATGTATGAATTTGTTTCTGTTTGCACATATAATGCTTGCAATACTGTATTTAGAAAATACATATTCTGAGAGGAGCAAAAATATTGGGGGCTTTGTTTTTATTTCTTACATTTTTTAAAATTCCATTTCATTTCTTAATGGCAAAAGTTATTTTTTAGACAAAAAAAAACATAACACTTTCAGTTATTGATGATTTGAGTAACTGATTGTGTTGACGGGATGCAAGAACATACTAATGCTAACGGAATTAATTGCATAGAAATAGAAATGAATTAAACGGTTTTAATTTAAGTAACTGCGTACGTGATATGAGACATTGTTTAGGAGTTGAATAAGGTCAGGTCCTTGGTTCCCACCACATGGGTAAAGCTGTGTTATTGATGCAAGGTCTGGAAGCCACTGACGGGTGCCAACTTATCAATGTTTGCAAAATGTGTTCAAACCTCTGGCCTTGAAAGAATTAAAATATTACTGCACTTTTTACTGCTTATTTGGTGGACAAAGAAATGGCAGCAAAGGTAATGAAGATAATAGATAATGATGGAGGTCAGTGAATTGAAGTGAACATCACAGTTAACACATTTCATTACATTTTTGCCTAACAGGTAGAACAGGTATGACCTTGATAAAGCTACTTAATCTGAATGGCTTCCATAATGTTTCAGCTATATGAAGTAAATGGATGATGTGTCAACTCTGGAGGGAAGTTAATTAGTAAGGGATAAATTGATCATTATGCCCCTGATTTTAATAAGTGCTTTAATCTCTAAGAGACATCAAGGCCTTTTACCATACAAGAGGTCCTAAGGGGAAAATCTTTTATAGCTAATACATTGATGCCTCCTATTCTGAATTGGTAAGGTAAAACTTATAAACCACCAAAACCCTTGTGGCCCTCCTGGAGCAGGATTACAGGCATCTGGTTTATGTTAATATTCTGATTTGCGTGTTTTGTCCTCAGCAGCTCGACAGACTGGAAGAGAGAATGGGAGAGTGGGACTTTCTGGGACGGCTTCTGGACAAAGTCCAGACCCACTCCACGGTCATCGGGAAGGTCTGGCTGACCGTCCTGTTCGTCTTCAGGATCCTGGTCCTGGGGGCCGCGGCGGAGAGGGTGTGGGGGGACGAGCAGTCCGACTTCGTCTGCAACACGGAGCAGCCCGGGTGCGAGAACATGTGCTACGACCACGCCTTCCCAATCTCCCACGTCCGCATCTGGGTGCTGCAGATCGTCTTCGTCTCCACGCCGACCCTGGTCTACCTGGGGCACGTCCTGCACGTGGTCCACATGGAGAAGAAGTACAGGGAGAGAACGCGTAAGCAGGCAGAGGAGGAGCTCAGCAGCCTGATACTGAGGAACGGGTACAAGGTCCCCAAATACTCAGACAGCAAGGGGAAGGTCAGCCTGCACGGTCGACTCCTTCAGAGCTACCTGGTGAACCTGCTCTTCAAGATCTTGCTGGAAGTGGGGTTCATCCTGGGGCAGTACTACTATTACGGCTTCACCTTGCAGGCCCGCTACGTCTGCAGCCGGTTCCCCTGCCCGCACCAGGTGGACTGTTTCCTCTCCAGGCCCACAGAGAAGACCATCTTCATTTGGTTCATGCTGGTGGTCGCCTGTGTCTCCCTGGTCCTGAACCTGGTCGAGATCCTCTATCTGTGCACCAGAGCCGTCACCAAGTGCATGGACAAGAAGCAGGGTTACATGGTCACTCGCGTAACTCCAGTCCTGCAGAGAAACGAGTTCAAAAACAAGGACCTGGCCATCCAGAACTGGGTCAACCTGGAGCTGGAGCTACAGGGAAGGAAGCTAGGCAGTGGGGTCACTAAAAGCCTGGAATCAGAGGACGTTAGCACCAACATGGAGGAGGTCCACATCTGAACTGCTGCTTTGAGGCACAAACTTAACTGTAAAGCACTTTGCCCTGAAAACTGGGTCCTGTGTTGGCAGGTGTTGTAGGTTTAATTTCTTACAGGGTGAATAAGATTTCCGTCACTGTCAAGCTCATTCTGTAAGCTGTTAAAAAAGTAATATTTCCTCAGTTTTTATTAAAATTTAATCTTGCCCTGTTATTTTCATGCATCTAAGTAGTTATGAAATTACATGTGTCTTTAAATCATATGACACCCTGTGCCAGTTTCTGTGAGTTATGTTTCCATTTCTTGTAAGTTCTTATGTACTTTCATGCGCACATGCAATTTTTTTCCTTTTTTTTCTTAAGATCTTTACCATATAAAACAAACATATAGTCACATTATTGCCAAATATCTATCTCAGAAAATATATGCACTGTAACATTCACTTGGTTTTTTTACCGTTATTTCAGTTGCTTTTCAGTCATTGATATTTTATAATATGAAGTTGGTAATTTTTTTTGTATACTTTTCCTCATAAATAAAATACACAACATACACTCATAATGGTCTGTTTATCATTTATCTTTATTTGGAAAAATGGAGAATACTGTTTTCATGCTTCCAAGATAGATTATCTAATGGCACTTAACAATTGGTTAGTTTGTGACTTATCTTATTTTTTATATTATTAATTCTTTATAATGTTATTTATTTATAATCTTACTTTATTCAGGAGGATCTGCTGAGAAGCCAAGTATTTCGCAATGATAACCAATTAAATTAAGGTGGGTAGGAACCAAAATATGGCTTAAAGTATGTCAGATATTATTTCTCCGCACTGTGTCAATTTTTATCTTGACATAATGAGTAAAAAGTATGTAACTCGGGGAAGGGTCGTTTGAAGTGCCTCTGCTTGCTACGTGTGATTGCAGTGGCCCGTCAATCATTAATGGCTCTGCACCCGTGTGGCTCTCTTCGGAGTTTAAAACCCAGGCAATTTTATTTGCTGATTGTATGAAGACGTGACGGTCCCCCGGTGTTGCGTTGCACAACTCTCTGACCAAAAACTCAAGGTCCACTTTAAAATAGCTGCCAGAGTTTCAGCGGTGGTGGCTGACGCGAAGGAGAGGTGGTCATTCCTCAAGGTAAGAAAAAACTTCTCGTTTTAGCAAATTTTGTATCGACCATTGCTGAAATTTAGATAATAGTCTTTAGAATACAATTATATATACATATATATATATATATATATATATATATATATATATATATATATATATATATATCAGTTTCCCATGTGTGAAATTATAATAGAAATTGGCTCCATTACATTACAAAATTATATTCAATAATATTGATATTTGGGTATATGTTTCACAAACTATTCAATTCCATGTAGAAGTTAATGCTGCATCTATTTTGTTTCAGAACATTAAATGTGTAACACTGTTGCATGCAGCATATCCTGGAACAGTATAGATACTATTTGGTTGCAGATGGTACTGCATGATTTGAATATAGGCTGAATTTAAGGTAGAAAAAGGAAAATGTGCCAATGACAGATAAGATTATCCATATATCCACTGACATATTTCCATAGGCAGCGCAATGGTAGACTATTAGGAGAAATATATACACCTGTATTTTTATGTAATGGTCCATAAATAACTGATTTCTAACAATTTTACCAGTTTGAAACGCACAGACCGAAAACACGCTTTTGTCCGTGTTTAAGTAACAGCAAACAGATTAATTTTTAAGACACACCACTTGGTGAACATTAATATCTGTACTCATTGATCGAACACATCCTATGACTCTGTGACCGGGTTCACCCATGGCCAGCTAGTTCAAACGGAAACAAATCAATGTAGAACAGGATGTTAAGTTAAGTTTTGTTGAAGAAAAAGCATAGCAATAATAACTATAATTATAATTATAATACCTTTGATGATCCCAAAACACTTTATCCCTTTAAGTGGCATCTCAACCGAGTGGTAAAACTGCCAGTCAAAGCTGTCACCTTAACTGCTTGGTTGAGGTATGGGTTAAATGACTGTAGTGAACTAGGGACAAAAGTTAATCTCAACCACCATCAACGAGTACTGAAGCAACGCCTGGGTATGGCATGGCACCCATTTGACATCAGAAAGTCTTCAGCAGAGGTGAAAAATTAGTCCTACTTTTGTCAAATATACCGATGGATGGTTTGATAAGATTGAGAGGATTAGATTTGGTATTTGGCTAATACACTATGGAACCATGTGCCCCAAAATCATGGTGCTGTTTTTTAAAGTTTCTCCTTGTAGTAAGTGTCTGTTCTTTTTTGTACTCCTCCAGGAAAGTCCTTAAGAAACCAAAGACAAAATGGGCGACTGGACATTTCTGTCAAAACTGCTGGACAAAGTGCAATCGCACTCCACGGTCATAGGGAAGATATGGATGAGCGTGCTGTTCATCTTCAGGATCCTGGTTCTGGGGGCGGGAGCGGAGAGCGTGTGGGGGGACGAGCAGTCGGGGTTCATCTGTAACACCCAGCAGCCCGGTTGCGAGAACGTGTGCTACGACCACGCCTTCCCCATCTCCCACATCCGCTTCTGGGTCATGCAGATCATCTTCGTCTCCACGCCGACCCTGATGTACCTGGGCCACGCCATGCACATCATCCACAAGGAGAACAAGCTGAGGCAGCACCTGAGCCAGAACGGCAAGTGCCCCAAGTACACGGACGACAGGGGCAAGGTCACGATCAAGGGGAACCTGCTGGGCAGCTACCTGACGCAGCTGTTCTTCAAGATCGTCTTCGAGCTGGGCTTCATCGTGGGCCAGTACTACCTGTACGGCTTCATCATGGTTCCCATGTTCCCCTGCTCCAGGAAGCCGTGCCCGTTCACCGTGGAGTGCTACATGTCCCGCCCCACCGAGAAGACCATCTTCATCATCTTCATGCTGGTGGTGGCCTGCGTCTCCCTGCTCCTGAACGTGGTGGAGGTGTTCTACCTGATCTGCACCCGGGTGGGGTGCCGGACCAGGAGGCGCACGCTTCACCGCACCTCCCCCGAAAACCCCGCCAGCCTAGGGTGGCAGGGCCGCGAAGAGGCGCTGCGGCAGAACGCGGTGAACATGCAGTACGAAAATGGGCAGAGTCCGAGCCTCGGGGGCAGCCTGGAAGGAGCCAAGGAGGAGAAACGCTTACTAGCCGAAAAATAACTCTCTATAAATCTCTCTATTTATTTACCATCAGAATTAGATGTTTACGCAAGTTATGAGTAGAGTGTATGACTGGAGTCTCACTTGTAATCTTTTTTTTAAAAACTAAAACATTTGTATAGGTCTCATGCATTGGCTCCAAAGCTTACCTGTTGCTTTTCAATGGAAACTGTTGTTAAAACACAGCACATAGCTTTCTTCCAGGAACCTAGTGGTGCATTGTACATTCATCACAATGTCACATTTTAATACATTTTTGTATGAAAGAAATACAATAGACATAATGCCAAAATATAAAAGCACTGAAGTTAAATAAGATAAGGAGCCAGACTGAAAATAACCAAATGAAATAATAGAAAAGATAACCCATGATCACAGACTCTGTGGGTGATGAACAGTCAATGTCTAGAACCATGTTGCAATGTGTATTTCAGTAGATTCATTGTAATATATTGAAATGTATTGATTGTTAAGTTATATTAAATATTTATGATCTCAGTATTGTTCGCTGTTGAACGTTCCTTTCAAGGAAAATGATAGTGACCTTTAACCTATGAAAATATTGTATTGTAAATTTTCCCTTTGTAATGTTTTTTGGTTTTGTCATTTTTATTATAATAAAAGCCATAGATAAATCAAAAGGTGTTCTCTGTTATACTTACAATAAATACATTTCTATAGTTATGCTTCCAGACGGACCTCCTCTGGGAAGTAATTTATCTTTCCGATGAACACATCTGACCGTCCTTGATTTACCATATTAATTAGAGTGTTGGTGACATATCTGGTGAAATAAGGACAGACATTAGGTGCGGCTAAGACAGAATGTCTTTCTACCACCTGCAGTCCCTTTGGAACGACTAAGCATTTGAAAATGATGCAGCTCTCACGGTAGCACACCCCACCATAACCTTAATTAATCTTTTTCTTTTTGATTAGATTCAAATTACACTCTGAATTTATCACCTAGCTACAGCTCAATTGATTTTCTTTAAAACTGAGAGGCCAGGAGTGATCGTCCAACGTTTGATAAACGCTACAGTCTGTGATATTGTATACACATTTCATTTCCCTTTACTATGTTCCCCTTACAACAACTCATACAAGTGGAGGTGCCTGGCAAATACAGGGATAACCAGGCTGGGGGAAACTAACTGTTCTCTGAACTGGTGGGCAAAACTGACTGCTGAAATAGTCTGAACTAGTGGACCAGGCATCAGTAGTCTAGTTATATGTGAGCTATAGGTCTTCATCAGCTCAGCCAGTGAGCCAATATTTATTTATTCCGACACAAACATTAAAACATTGTTTTTATCCTGAAATTTGCTGACCTATTAAGCGGTTTGTGTCCATTACATTTAGTTTAGAAAGAAGAAAAATATCATTGTGCCATCTCTTTGGTTATTCTTTTTCAATATTTGTAAGTGGTAAACAAATATTAAGAAATGCTAACGTTAAAAGAGAAGTCACATGATCTGAATGATAATGAACGAAATCCTTGCGACAGTTACTGCCTGAACTATCCTCTCTTACGTGCATCAGTTTAAACTTCAAAATAAGAAAGAAGGACTGACCATTTGGGAGAAGTTTTTATTTTTAAAATGTAGTTGTTACTGGAGGTTGGGTTTGGCATGCTGTCAGCTTCCATCAATCATTAATTAATTTTTCGTGGTCATTCTTGACCAAAGTTCCTCCCAGTCCTATATTTCAAAGGTATCACGTATAAAGTGACAGTCAGCTGTATGAAGGAATTACACCATTTCCAAGAGATAAATCTTAAGGTAAGGCATACACTTGATCTTTTTGTTCCTGTGGACAGATGTGGTGTACCGGGGGGTAAGGAATTATATACGTATACTTACATGTTATTTATTGAGCATGTACGTGTGACAATTGTGAGTTGACATATATTTTTCTTGCACAGAATTTAAAAGAAAGATCACTAAATTCCTGATATTCATTGGAAACATTTGTTTGAATTTTTATTAAAATTTAAGGCACAGTACGTGGTGGATATACTCTATATAGAATAGCTGTGTTTTTGGCTCTCATCACAGATTCAGTTCTCAGATAAATCAATATTAAAAGTATACTTGTATACATTTATGTAGTGTCCGAAGATATTATGTACCTTTAACAGCATTCAGGTTTATCATTATAGGTAATAAGTAATTTGAAAATGAGATAGAGGTAGCCTGTCTGACTCGCATTATTGATAATGCACACTGTGTGGCCTCAGACTGAGCCAGTTAAGATGAAATGGGAAGCTAAACCATATAATATGCATGTTTATGCAGAACAATTTCTTTCTTTCTTTTTTTCTCAAGCCTTTTCATAGATTGGAAAAAAAAACATCTTCAAAATGTCCTGAGATGTGTCATATATGCTTTAAAAAAAATTGAATTATTTACCTTCAGGTTTAAGATCTGACAAATGTTATAAAGTTCTTTGTGTTATCACATTATTTTTTAGAATTGTTTCATGACTACGATGTATTCATCTTTGATCAATTTTCTCCCCGTTTAGCCCCATCGATTTATTAAATTATGGGAGACTGGTCATTTCTTGCAACGCTGCTGGACAAAGTCCAGACCCACTCCACGGTCATCGGAAAGGTCTGGCTCACCGTCCTCTTCATCTTCAGGATCCTGGTTCTCTCTGCCGGAGTGGAGAAAGTGTGGGGGGACGAGCAGTCGGGGTTCATCTGCAACACCAAGCAGCCCGGATGTAAGAACGTGTGCTACGACCACGCCTTCCCCATCTCCCACATCCGCTTCTGGGTGATGCAGATCATCTTCGTCTCCACGCCGACGCTCCTCTACCTGGGCCACGTCATGCTCATCGTGCACAAGGAGAACAAGCTGAGGCGCCATTTGCAAAGCCAGGAGGGCCACGCGCTGAAGGCGCCCAAATACAGCGACGAGAGGGGGAAGGTGAAGATCAAGGGCGATCTGATGGGTAGCTATTTGGTGAACGTGTTTTTTAAGATCTTGTTCGAGTCAGCTTTCATCGTGGGCCAGTATTATCTTTACGGTTTTATGCTTGTGCCCATGTTCGAGTGCTCCAGAACTCCCTGCCCGTTTACCGTGGAGTGTTACATGTCACGACCCACGGAGAAGACCATTTTCATCATCTTCATGCTGGTGATGGCCTGCGTGTCTCTGCTGTTAAACGTGGTGGAGATCTTTCACTTGATTTGCACCAGGTTCAAGGGTGGATCTCGCAGACACCGGAAAGATCAGGTTATTCCAGTCAGCATTCGTCTTCAAAGCGATGCAGTTCTGCAGAATAGGGAGAATGCGCTGCATGATAAAGTCGACCTCAGCTTTGGAGCTGGACAGAATGATAATCAGAGCACAGCGTAGGATGAAAAATGTGCCTCAATTGGGAACTCTGTAGTGTTCCATAGAGAATTTCTGAAAAACAACAAGCAAAAAAGACAGATAACGAGATTGTAAATTCATGCAAATTGACTGAATGCATGTACTAGGCACACTTCCAAAGACCTTTTTGGAGTTTACTGCCATTGGACTGCTTTGATTGTTTTGGTGAAAGCTGTTAAATGGGTCTTAAATGCTGCCATGACCTTGTTCAGCCAAACAAAAGAGATACATTTTCATATAAATAGCACAATGACATTATTCAGAGATAAGTTGCCATTTTGTGCAAACACATTAAATCAGCATATTCTTTGTTACATTTCATGTTTAACTTATCTTCGAGTGTCTGAATTTCTGTGTTTTTTCTTAATGCTATGGCCAAATATTGTTGTATGATGTATTTCAGTGAAATTAAAAATGTCATGTCCAACCATTATGAATTAATCTGGATGATGTAATTGTCTAGGCATTAAATACATAATACACACAAAAATTTTGTAAACAAAAGCCATTTCAAGTTTCAAGAGTAATACAAATTTTAAACATATTTACTTGTCATTCTGGATGTGAACAATATGTTTTTTAAAAGTCATTGAACAACAAAACAAAACAAAAAACCGCTTAGGACAACATAGAAAGATGGAGCAAGAATTTTCAGACCACCCTCATGCATGTTAATAGAACTTATTGGGGGAATGATATCCCAAAAAAGTATTTCTATTCCTATTCCTATTATTCTTCATAAGCAGTAAGATGGTGTATC
This sequence comes from Anguilla anguilla, assembly GCF_013347855.1. Lineage (NCBI taxonomy): Eukaryota > Metazoa > Chordata > Actinopteri > Anguilliformes > Anguillidae > Anguilla > Anguilla anguilla. The sequence continues at coordinate 51,748,505 of NC_049206.1, read as the reverse complement.
TGTATGGTAAATATGTAAAAAAAGAGAACACTTTAACAAAAGGCTAAAATACCACAGCTTTTTGTTAGCGTTGAATCAGGTTCTTCATTAAGTACAATGAAAGAGAAGGTTAACCAGTCTAAGCTGAAACCGACAGCCACTTACTGTAAATGTGAATGTGGCACTATGGGTGATCTACAGCTAAGCTATGTCCAACCTAAGTGGATTTTCAAAGAGCATGCTCATTAAGCACGCCAAAGTAAGTAAAATAAGAACAGACCCCGAAAGGGACAGAACTGCACTCTCCCACACAACAAACAGAAGCATTTAAACATCAGCCTGAACCCCTGAACAAGGTCTCCCTCAACCACGGCCATGCTAGTAGTATCCTAGTCACATGACCTCTGCCTGGTCTTGTGTTCTATGTGGTGGCAGACATTCAGTACCTGTTAAAATGCACATGATTTATTAGCACATCATGGTACTCAAAGGCCAAAGAGACAGCAGGCCTGGTATGAAGGATATCTTGAATGCATGAGCCAGTCAGGATCGTGTTCAATGAAAGAGAAAGGCAACAACACAATTTGTATGTATTAATCTAACTCAGATCTTCATTGGACAAGAAAGGGTTTTTTGACATTACCTTGTCTTACATTTGAGTTTTTTTAAGGTGCTGTCAATCATTGATCTACAATCCAGTGATAGCCTGCTATTTCCAAATGCTCTTGGCAGGATTTATCATTTGCTAATGTCTGGAAAAAACATTTTCTGCTTGTCCTAAGGTATTACGCAACTCTGAAAAACACAGAGCTCAAAGAAAACACAAACAACATTTGAAAATTTAATTGAAAAGGAATAAGTATCATGTTAAAGAAAATAAGTTCATTTTAAAAAGCAAGGCAGCTGATACCAGTCTTCCATTACACTTGTTAATATATAGTTTTATATCAAGCTATGCATATTAAGTTAATGCAAATTTAGGTTAATACACTTCATATGAATTATACCTTCAGGTGTTTATTATTATAATAATGTCTATAAAAAAAACCTCTTTGACCAGCATAGAGGTGTGTGTGTATCAATGTGTGTTTGTGTGTGTCAGCGTGTGTGTATGTGTGTGTGTGAGTGAGAGAGAGAGAGAGAGAGAGAGAGAGCAAGAGAGAGTGAGGGTGGGTGAGGAGGTAACACTAACCAAATTAATAGAATATACTTACAGCTCACTACAAGGTTCTGTCTCTGACAGATGCTTTTATGTAAGAGAGATAGAGCCAGAGCCAGATAATCTTATAATCAACCTCAAATGACATCTTGGGTGCTTAGCTATCAGGCTCATACAGCAGGTAATCATTATATTGCTCTGAAAAAAAACTACAATGCAGCATATTGCACCAAAGGGGGAAAAAAAACTTGTCCAAACGGTTAATAAAAAATCCAAGGAGTATGTCCTGATTTGCATGATTACAAATCAGAACACAGTGTACATGATTGTCCTAGGACTACCATCCTCCACGATGCATAAAATCATCACATTTTAGATATGAAATATAAAGAGTGCGGGAAAATGTGAAAAACTACAAACGAAGCAGTCTTTCGACCACATTAAGTCTGGGACAATTTGTTTACTGCAGCTCTTAAATTCAAAAAGCTACATTAGTTGTCGTTTCTTGTTACTGGCTGGTGGTAATGATTTATAAGGAGGACTAAGGGTGATCACGGCTGTTTCTGTCTGTCTGGGATAAACAAATGCCAGCCTCATACATTTTTTCGAACCAAATTGCATTGTGTGCATGTTCAAGTTTTCCTCTTTTAGAAAAGCTTATAAAATCAGTGAGTGATGGGAGACTGCTCAATTCTTGCAACACTGCTAGACAAAGTCCAGACCCACTCCACGGTCATCGGGAAGGTCTGGCAGACTGTCCTCTTCATCTTCAGGATCCTGGTTCTCTCCACTGGAGTGTAGAAAGTGTGGGGGGGACGAGCAGTCGGGATTCCTCTGCAACACCAAACCACCTGGGTGCATGAACGTGCGCTACGACCACGCCTTCCCCGTCTCCCACACCCGCTGGGTCATGCAGTTCATCATGCAGTTCATCTTTGTCTCCACGCTAGCCCTGGTCTGCCTGGGACATGTCATGCTCAGTGTACACAAGGAGAACACAAGGACGCAAATGTGCAATGATAGAGGAAATCAGGAACGGACAAATATTTTCTTTACGTCACAGTATAAACAAGTTTGTGCCTGCACGCATGCAAGAATATAGCGAGGACATTTCAAAGTCCTTCAGGTGTGACATAAATTATATTTTTGCACGTACACAGCCTACTGTGGTTTATATCTTGTGACACTTCATATGACACTTAAGACAGTGAAAAAATTTAATATGGATCTGCATTTTTTTATGAAGAAATCACCTAATTTTTTTTTTTTACCAACCTCAAGTTGTACTGGTAACTGCTAATCGGTAACATTAATCACAGCTTTAATAAAAGTCATTCAATAAAAGTATTTAGATGTATGGATATGTCATAGTGTGCCTTAGTGCTTTCAAGAAGCAAGTAAAGACAGCAAACCAGATATGCATGCCGTTGCTCCTTAAACACATAAACAGAACACAGTGCTTCAATCTTCCAGTGGATTCAACAATTCTAGTAAATACCCAAGGGAATGCAAGCAATGTAGTGTGTATAAGGCAGAGGGAGAGCCATTTAATCCCTGAGTGCAAAGTCTCGTTAATTGACCACTGGTCTATATTAACCATTCACAATGACCTGCTCTTCTCAGACACCTCCTGTCTGAAAGCCGGGAGTACACTGCCCTCTAGTGGTTACCAGAATAAAATACATACCACAGACTCCAAGTAAATGAGGTCAAATTACATTATACACCCCAAAATGGAAACGAGTTTGGTCTATGGGTGTTTTTCTAAAATAAATAAATAAATAAATAAATAAACATAACAAATAAATAAAAATAGTGTACACACAGTCTTGCATGTGCACGCACTTGGGTCTGCTGATATGTCTTCCCAGTCAGGGGTGTTGTCGAGGGAGAACAGTGATCTTAATAACCATGGGCCGCAAGATCCTTGATCAAAGGGGTTGGAGTAATAAGTTTGCTTCAGGAAGTGGCCACACAGAAACTGCATTTGCACAGGGCCTCGAGTTTTGTGCTACACCCCTGTTCGCTAGTTTTCCGGTTTTCCGCTGCAGGAAACGTTTAATTATTTATCCTGGAAAAGAAAGAAAATACAGGTGAAGAATTAAAATGAAAAACATCTTACACCATAGTTTTCACACCATATTGTATTATTTGAAAGTGGCCTGTATTTTGTTTTATATATTAGGAATATTAGCCTTCTTACTGCCAAGAGGCAACACTGGCAAATGATATCAGCTGAAACACTACCAATAGCTATTTCATAAAATATTTCTTCATAGTTTCTTTATAGCCATCATCATTGAATTGGAGATATATCAAATGCAAAAACGCACAACGAGCCCGAGTAACCTACAGCAGATGGCGCAAAAAGCACGCAGAATATTCATTTTCCAAATTGGCTCGAGCCAGTACCGTTTCCTTTTCCTATTCTCAGATGGGTAAAATGACGATCACAGTGTCGGACACACAATAGGACACGTAAGCAGTTATTAAGTAATAATTTTTTTTAAAAGGTCAAATACAAGCAATAGTATAATAGCACAACAATGGTTTACATAAGACTTAAATAACTAAAATATTATATAACCATCCTTCGCCGTATGTACAATAAATGTAAGGCCTAATAATAGTTTCATTATATACAAATACACATACAAATTAATATAATAAACGCCCAATTGCTTTTATTGTGGGAAACTTTTAACATTTTGATCAGTGAATGAATTAAACATGTATTCATTGTAACAACACGCAGAAAGTTCATGTTCTGTTTGGTTTTATAAAGAAACTCATTTTAAAATAATAATAATAATATATTATTGATAATATATAATGTATATAAATATTAGGAGTCTTGCCAAAACTGTTGGACATTAAAATATGCATAATTATCTTCCCATGCATCACTTCTCAAGAAATTCTGAAGGAAAAAAAAAGAATGTAAGGAGGTCCTCTGACGTAGGAATCAGGTGACAAACTTTTCTCCTCTCTTTTCATTTTACCCCAGCCCCTATGAAGACTCTTATAAGCAAGAAAGTTTGACAAGTCTGCCTCAGTTTCACCGTGGTCCCAAGCTTGGATTTCCAGAAAACAGTGACTGATATCAAGACTTTTACGGAGAAAGTCCCTCCGGGCTCTCTTCCCACATCTCAGAAACTTTCCAGGTGAGCCTTCAAGCTAAAACGATTTATTATTTTCATAATAATAACTTGAATGTAAACTTTTATGTTATGCAGCGCAGTAGCCTACTTTTGGTTATTGACTGCCAACGTCTTGGAACAGATGAGAAATTAAGATTGAGGATTATAACGTGTGCTCTTCTGTTCTTTTCTTGCTTTCTCAAGTCTGTTTTTATAACATATTATGCATTCATGCTAGGACAGCATATTACGTAGGCTATCAAAACATTCAAACGGTTTAATTCGATTGCTGAATATTTTCATCCGGATTTTCTTTGTTAGCCCGTTATAATTGACTCAAAACTTTTGACACAGTTATGTGAGGTATGCGGCAGTTCTGTGCATTGGGGATACAGCTAAAGCAAACTGGAAAAAATCACTTTCTGTACTTTTTGTCAGGGTAAAATAACAGGTTAATTCTAGTGGTCGTCCCTTTTGCTTTTTCAAACTGCCATAATTTTACTCTGCGATTCTTCAATTCCACAAAAAGACCAAGAAGACTAGACATGGACTCTAATTTATGGTGCATGGTTCGCATCTGGAGGGCACACTTCAAGTATTAAGCTGCTCCGCTAGCAGTAACTTTGAAGGAATCTAAAAGATGAAAGCAAACGGTGGCTGTACCACTGCAATATTAATTTAAATTTTCACGCAAGTCCGAGTTTTCATTCTATTTATTCCTGTCATTTTGCGATTATATGGAAATAACGAGGAGAGTCGAATTAATCAATTTAACAGCAAATTGTTTACGACGTGTGCATGTTTTCTGCTATAAATGTTGTTACCAGTTATTTGTGGAATGTGAATGCATTCTGTCGCCTCGGATGTCAAGACATGAAAATGACTGTACGCATAAAAACATAATGAATGTGTTTGAGAGGATATATAAAACAGTTACAATCTGTATATTGGTCTGTTAACAGTATATCCTGTTTGTTGTTCTTGTCATGGCAAATTTGTTCAGATAGAAGTTCCATCACTATGTTTATCACAACTTCCATCACACTGCAAACGCTTAAGTATATCCTTAAATACAATATGGAGTCAAATATCCTTGAAAACCAGGTGATTGCATAACAGACCCAGCCAACATTACTGCAGCCTGTTCACTGTGAAACTATTAGTCCATCAATGAAAATACTTTTACTGCAGGTTCCTCCATTGTTTCCTGGAGGAAAAATTAAATGTGAAGCCATATAGCAATGAGTGCTAGGCCAAAGCTCCCAAACAGCATCACTACCTTTAAGACAGTTGTGAGCCTGCATACAGCGAGAGCACCTGGTTTTCTTTTTCTTTTTTTTCAAAATCAAAGAAACATTTTGATATGTAAGGGTCCCCATATCCTGTAGAAACGGGCAATTAATTTTTTTGTTGTTGTTGTAAATCGCTCTGGATCTTAATGAGGTGTTTTCATGTGTACAGTGCAGCGCTGTGTGCCTTTTATGTTACTCTGCATTTGAGCTGGGTTAATGTCTACTGATGGCTTCCCACAGTGCCTATGACTCTGTGCTAATTTTCCAGGGGTTTTAATTGTTTCGTCTTGTTTTTGTAAGTATGTCAGGGTCCGACAACCGCACAGACGCCTGGGTTCAATACGTTCAGCTGAATGGTCTGATTCGCTTTGTAGCTCAGTGGCCGAGCTGAACTGTTATCTCTGTGAGAAAGTAACGCTTTCTCCATGAGCTGCAAAGAACGTCATGAGAGATGCTTGCTCTCTCTCTCTCTCTCTCTCTCTCTGTCTCCCCCCTCTCTCTCTCCCCCTCTCTCTTACTGTCTCTCTCACTCACTCTCTAGTTCGCTCTCTCTCCTGTGGCACTGTTATGCCAAGCTTCAGCAGGCTATTGCACTGCGTGAGCGAGTGCCACAGCCCTGCGGCACCGTGCTGGAGCTCAGCCAAACGCTGGCACCTACATCAGCTTAATAGCAGGCGCAGAGTACGGGGGCTCTCCCTGCCACTGTGGGAACTGGGGGAGGGGGCGGGGGGGGGTGGGGGGGGGTCAAGGGGGGGTCTCACCGCAAGTCTTGTTCCAACAGTCTCTCATAAGTCCATCTGATATCTGGGGTTGCATTTGAGTACATCTGCAGTATTAAGATTTTGAAACAGGCAGCACAATTCACCAGGAGTTCTTGGGGAGAGCAACAAACCTGGTATAGGGACAAAAGACGAATTTCGGCGTGTGAGCAATCCTAACACCTTGGGGTTTTGCCGGTGAAATTGTGCACATATATTTCATATTTTTAGAAATGCTAAATAACTTCCCTTGATAAAAATTTAGGCTTTTTTAAAAACAGAAATATTTTCGCACTGCCATTGCCATAGACAGAATATCACAGCTGCCAGGTTGCTTTCTCAGCACATTTCTAGCTACTTCAGGAAACTTTCATTGCTCAACATTCCCATATAGTACACTACACGCTAGCCCTGGACTTTTCCTTTCAGTCTAATACAGACATTCACATGACGTGCTCAAGTCACATTTTTCATGGTAAAGAGTTATGGATCAAATTATTTGCACCAATGCCTAAGAAAGATGTCCTTGTTTCAAATAGTTGTTTCAGAATCTGCATTTATTTATTTGTCATACCTGTCCAAACAGTTGAGGCAAGATTGAGGCATACAGCGAATCATTGACTTAGCTAGCAGGAACGTCCTCCTGAGGCCCAGCAATTTATTTTTGTCTCCTATAGGGGACATGAGTCTCTAGTCTTAATCTGATGAACCATATATTCTATTTCCATATATTAAATAAAATAAAAACTAAAAACATATTTTCATTGCAACATGTGTTTTGCCATCCAAGACACACGTGTACTGTGTCAAAAAAATTGAAGTACATTTTTCTGCAGGGTTTTAGGAGAATATGTTCTATCAATAGGAATCACTGTACACTGTAATTAGCCTGTAGAGGTTTCCATGATCAACATAACACTTCTAGGGAAGAAAACCCTATTGTATGCTTTTTTGTGATTTTTTGTTTAAATGCATTATGTGTAATCACAGAATTTGTCCTAATTGCAGCTAGGTCTCCCTGAACATGGGTGACTGGAGCGCTTTAGGGAGACTTCTGGACAAGGTCCAGGCCTACTCCACCGCTGGAGGAAAGGTCTGGCTCTCTGTCCTCTTCATCTTCCGCATCCTGGTCCTGGGGACGGCCGTGGAGTCCGCCTGGGGCGACGAGCAGTCGGCCTTCAAGTGCAACACCCAGCAGCCCGGTTGCGAGAACGTCTGCTACGACAAGTCCTTCCCTATCTCGCATGTCCGCTTCTGGGTCCTCCAGATCATCTTCGTCTCCACGCCAACGCTGCTCTACCTCGCCCACGTCTTCTACCTGATGCGCAAGGAGCAGAAGCTGAACAGGAAGGAGGCGGAGCTGAAGGTGGTGCAGAATGACGGCGGCGACGTGGACATACCACTGAGGAAGATCGAGCAGAAGAAGGTCAAGCACGGGCTGGAGGAGCACGGAAAGGTCAAGATGAAGGGCGCCCTCTTGCGCACCTACATCGTCAGCATCTTGTTCAAGTCCATCTTCGAGGTGGGCTTCCTGATTATCCAGTGGTACATTTACGGCTTCTCGCTGGCCGCCGTCTACACCTGCGAGAGGGACCCCTGCCCCCACAGGGTAGACTGCTTCCTGTCCCGCCCCACGGAGAAAACGGTCTTCATCATCTTCATGCTGGTGGTGTCCCTGGTGTCCCTCATGCTGAACGTCATCGAGCTGTTCTACGTCTTATTTAAACGGATCAAGGATCGCGTGAAAGGGAAAGATAACCACTACCCCACCAGCGGTACCCTGAGCCCCACCCCCAAAGACCTGTCCCCGACTAAGTACGCCTACTACAATGGCTGCTCCTCCCCCACCGCCCCCCTGTCCCCAATGTCACCCCCCGGGTACAAGCTGGCCACTGGGGAGAGGACCAACTCCTGTCGCAATTACAACAAACAAGCCAACGAGCAGAACTGGGCCAACTACAGCACCGAGCAGAACCGGCTGGGCCAGAACGGCAGCACCATCTCCAACTCGCACGCGCACGCCTTCGATTACCCCGACGACGGCCAGGAGCACAAGAAACTGACCGCTGGCCACGAGCTGCAGCCATTGGCCCTGATGGACCCCCGGCCGCCCAGTCGGGCCAGCAGCCGCATCAGCAGCCGGCCGAGGCCGGACGACCTCGACGTCTAGCCCCGCCCCTCCCTGGGCGATTGACATGGGAGAGAGCAGATAGCACAGGAGATGTTCTCGTGTGCCGAGGGGCGGTACTTCCCCCATTCACTGTCCTTACTACAGACTCTAGTGAACACAGAGAGAGAAAAATTTAAATAAAATACTTACACTGCTGGAGGTACTATCCATTAACAATGACTATGAAACTAGTGGAGCTAACAAGCTTTAACAATCAAACAACTAGAAGGCGACGAGCACAAGAATGTGTTCTGACAGTGCCGACGGTCCCAGATCTCTCTCTTGAGGAGCATGCCTTGGTGAAAATGCTTGGTTTTGTCTTTCCTGTATAGGTTTTTGGTGTTCCCACACAATTAACATTCCATTTAGAAATATTGCACTTCAAAATCTTCCAATGTGTCTTTTTTCTGTGTCTGGAAAGTGGTTTGAAGAAACAGTTGTCTCTTTTTCCCCCTTGTTTTCATGACCACCATCTTTCTGTTGTCAGTTACATCTTGCAAAACAGGGTTATGAATAGGTTACTTGTGCTCAATATCATGAGTTAATATTTATTTATTAGTATAAGTGTGCAGGACATCCACCACTAGACGAATGTTGACTACTACCCAAGGTCATATCCATATTAGTACTATATGAAGTCACCAGACCCAACACCATATTTATTGACAATAATCCAAATTTCAGCAATACTTTTTTCACTGCAATTAAGAGTTACTTTTATTAACGATAGTGGACTGTCATTTCCTGATAAACTTTGAATTTATGTGACGTCAGTTGTATTATTTTATATATGTTGTCTTAGGATTTTGTTGGGAAAGTAGAAGTGTTTGGAGTGTGGTTGCTGTAAGACAGATACGCAGCTTGACATTTTTTTTATTTTCCTTTTTTTGTTGCTAAAATGTGTTCCTGAAAGAAAGGCTTTATTTTATCTCTATTTTTAAGTTGTATGTAATTGTGTTTTCTTTCCTTTTTGGATGGGAGAGGGGGGCAGTAGAAAGAAATTCTCGGTTTTACACTTGGCGTGAATGATTTTTTTTTAAACAATGTAATCATTGCTGCTTGAGAGATAGTTTTTAGTACTGTAAATCAAGCTAACTGAGTCACAAATGTGAGTTTTTTAGAAGACTGCTTTATAGAGCTGGACTAATATTTAGTCAAATATATTAAGAGGTATATGCCATTGTAGCTTCACAACTACCAAACACTAGTAGATGGAATTTCAATTTGGACTTTTTTGTTTTGTTTTGACATTGCACCATAGAGTCTTGGTACTCAAACACAGAGGTTCATGGATTTTTCAGCTACAATGGTGTTTGCACTGAGACTTTGGCTAGGGTGTAATATGATGAAAAAAGTGGCAAATGTTTCCTAGTATGCATGTTACTAATTTATTTTACAATACACCAGGCAGAAAATCACTACATTCAAGCAGTACTTCCTTTTGACACCAGATCTCACTCTTGAAAGCCCAACCAAATGCAAGGTCTTCCATTCACAGAACAAACAAACTGGGATATATATTTGCTGGATGAAGAGCAGTGTGGTCATGTTATTCCATGGAAATCCACTGTTGTACAGTGTGTAAGTGCATGATAGCAACAAAATGTCATTCATTAATCATATCTGTGAAAAGGCTATTTTAACCAATAAAGATTTTTTTTCTTTCTTATGTTTGATTTTTATTTGTTTCAGGGAATGCACTGACATGTCTTCAGCTTCTCCCACATTCTCAAACAAAATGTTTTTGCTCTCAAGTAAGTCCGGTTTGGATTAGTTTGGACATTTACAGCATAATTACAACTGGACCTCCTGCTCTGTTGGATAAGTCCATGTATTCTGGTCATTAAGCAGGTTTCTACAAGGAACAAAAACTCTGAAATTAGCATATCAATATAATTTTACTGGAAGCTGTGGTCAAAGGTGAACTCGAACACAATGGTCAAAGGTTGAGGGCCCTTGGTTTCCATCAAAGGAAACAAAATGGAGGGCCTTGAGTCAACACATGGATGTGTTATTGTTCAATAAAACAATGTGGCTGAATGGTACACAGACACATAGGTGGAAAGACCTTGAAAGAGTTTAGGAACCAGAGGAAGACAATGAAAGGTCGACGGTCAAGTGTACTGCAGACATATGGCAGACATCTAATATGGTTAGGGGCTGCTTTATTGCATTGGTGGTCACTAATTCTCAGGCAGCTAGACAATGTATCAGGAAAACCCCTATGCAGTGAGAAGAGCAATATCAGTTCATGCTTTCCATAAAGGCCAAACCATTAATTACAATCTCTGTTTCAAAGCCTATGATTTGTCATGAAACAGTGAGTTAAAAAAGAGGAAACTGGTCAGGGCGGTAAATGCAAGTCTCAAAATGCTTTAGAAAGGATGAAAATGTCCTCCTCACATGAAAAGATGTAGTCCTTTCTTCTCCTATCCAAGTTTCCTCTTTTACCTCTGCTCAAAACTAAATGAAACCAGATGTTTGGGCTGGGCTCTGGGGCCCATATGTGTCTTGAGCAGAGTGAAAAAAAGGCTTTACTTTGATCTCGTGCTAATTAATCCAGATTTTTAATTTAACCGTCACTTTTTAAAAATCTGAATTATTTTAGAATGTATCATTCAAGGAAAGCACCTCTAAAACATTTCAGCCGCATAATGTTTTTTAACAAGGATTTATTACATAATCCATTTACATAAGAAATCATTAGAAAAAAAAAAATTAAAAACAGCTTGTAGTGCAAACCAATGAGAATGCTTTCTGTCAGAGAGTAGTACAAAACTGGTGGACTAAATGAGCATGTTTGGTTTGTCAGTCATCTAACAGGCTTGATGAATTGATTATGGTTTGTGTAAGTAATGTATAGAGTAATATGGAGGTTTAATTAATCGGTTAAAAGTCAGATTAAGTTGAAATTGGAAGTGTTCCTATTGCAGTAAGCAATTAGAATCTGGTAACTGCCATAGTCTTTGCTGGAGTTTTTTCTCACATTGCCTTTAAAAGTCATTTGTTTTGTCGATTATTGTAGACCAAAACAAATATGAGATGATGCCTGTTAAAAGAAAGTTTGGTTGCATGTTCAAAAACACGTCATTCAACAGGGGTACATGTTCCAGTAGGCCTCATTTCCAAACACTTTCAAAGAACAAACACCCTGCACTTTCTAATTAGAATAACCACAGCATACTGTAAGCAGTCACACTTGAATGATTAAACTGTTCTGATAGTGTGTAGCTGATTTAGCGGGGACTTAAAACCGGTCCCGTTTGAAACGAGAGAACGAGTCTCTTCGGTGCAGCCTGGATGCCTGGATGTGCATTTCGCTGTTTATTTTTGGAGCTCAAGGATGCGAGCGAGGACAGCTTTTATTCTCCCCTCCGACTACTGAAAACCTCAGCCTCTGACTTACGTTTCCTCTGCCCCCGCAACCACTCAGGCCGCATCTTCGGGGTGGTGCCGCACATTAAGGCGTTCTGACCGTGTTAAAGCTGCTAACTTAAAAGCTGCAGCTAAAAAATGGCAAACGGCTTCTCATTTTAACGTTGACCCGGCGCTAATAAAAACAGCTTGTAAATCATTCTTGTAATAACTCACGCAAGACAACAGCCCTTGCGTTACATACTTTTTGTAACATTTTCAGTGCTGTTAACCATTTAGTGTACCATTTGTCAAAATCTAAACTGCTTTATGGCCTTAAAGTCAACATGCAAAGTTTTTACTGTTCAAATATTAGCCAAAAAGACAATTTGGTTGCTGCTCACATAGTGTAGACAATTGTCAGATGGCCACCATGAGTAATTTCATAACTGTCCCCCTACCCCCTCCACCCCCCCTCCCCCCCTCCCTCCCCCCCTTCTCCCATTTTTCATTTTAATCTTGTGCTACACCAAAACAGCTCTGACGCACTCACCCACAGGTGTAAAGTACGTGCCCCCAGAGAAATTGCCCCACAAAACTTATTTTGCATCCATCTGAGCTGGCCTGCTCTCCTGGCTAAGAGAACAGTGGACAGAGAACACAACGAGAGTGATTATTTTCCTATTTATTTTGTAAATGTGTGAAGTTTCTCAAATAAAACAGCATTCACAAATCCAAACTGCTGAAGATCATGGTGACTGAGGATGTTTCATGAGTTACAAAATGTCAAAATCTTCCCAGCTGTTCACATTAGCATAAGTAAAGAAAAACAATAGAACGCTTACAATTTTTTCAAACAGTGTCTCAGCTTTCTTTTTGCGGTTAGAAATTGGATTTATTTCCTTTGAATTTTCCATCACTGGACTAGACCATTCCAAGAGAGCAGAGAATCCATGGTTTTATTCAACAGAAAAAAAACTTGCCCAAAACAGGGTTAATGAGAGCAAAAAGATATGTTGAGTCATGTTTTGCTAATGTAGTTCACTGCCAGTGACAGAAAGCTTGCTGGAGACAGCACTAACACAACAAGTCATATGACCATCTCCCAGTAGGCATTGTGGGGCCAGTATTGATAGGATGTCAGTGTTCAACTGTTCAAATGTGAGTAGCAGCATACAGGACATACATATTTATATACTTCCCTAGGTATAAGCAACTTTCCTAGGTGAAATATTCCTCAATATTGCTGTTCATTTGGATTATCAGCACAAAATGAGCCTCAAAAACAGATATGTTTTATACCCTGCAGCTGGGCAGACATTTTAATTAAAACACACACACAAGCACATGCTCACAAGCACACACACGAGCACACACACATACACCCGCACATACCCACACACACACGTGCACGCCCACAGACTTACACACATGAAAATGTGACTTGATATTATGATGCGAAGCATTGCTTTATTTCAAGGCACATAAACCACTGATTACAAAAAGCTGTCCCTCTCTCTCTCTCTCTCTCAAGAGCTTCCTTTGAAGTTCCAGGGCAGGGCACACACACATACATACACACACACACACACACACACTGACTGCAGCTCCGGAGCCTCGCTCTGACGCCGCTCCCCGCTTCCACGTGCGCCAGCCGGGGAAGGGCAGCAGCGAGCGGCGAGCGGCGCGGAGAGTCTGACACAACGCTTCCCCGTCCCACGTGACCGGGCCGTGCGGAGGACCGTAAACACGGTCCCGTGCGTGCAGTCGGCTCTTGGAGCGGAACGTCCGACATGTGGAACGCTTTAGCTTTGCGGTTCGTCTCGAACAGCCATTGTCCTCTCCACAAAGTCCTCCCCGAGCTCCGCTCGTGTTCACGGCTATCGCGCTGCCAGTATTCCTCGCGTGTCGCGTTGCCCTTTTTCTATAAGCCAAGAACAATCGCGGTAATTAAATCCCTGTAAACACAGCGGAAAACAAAGCAAAGTAAGTTTGTTCGATCAATGTCTGATAGCTCACCTTACTGACAGTTTCCATAGAGTAATACTCACAGCTCTCTGGTTAATGGGATTTTTTCCTCTGCAGTCATCTTGATGAAGAATACTTGGAAAAGAGCCCTGATATAAATTTTTCTTTAACAAGCACGTGTCAGGGTTGCCTGTATGTACTCAATGTCTTTGGAGGTGTGAAATATTTTTAATAATAGAAAGAACCTTCCATTTAAAACTAAGACTTTCATTTGTAAGGAAATGAAGACAATTTGTAATGTGACAGCACCAAACAGAATACTGGTCTGGTTAACGTTTTTGTAATGTTGTACTTGAAGAAGAAGAAGAAAAAAGAAATTTAGTAGGCTATAACTTTGAGGGTCTTGTTCAGCCTAGTGACTATAAATCAGCAATCGCAGTCACAGTATGTTTTTGATTGTGACCAATGTCTGTTTGAGCCAGCCAGGTCAAAACCAAGACCACATGACGGCATTTGTCACCAATGTCCGGGGAATTCAGAGTAAAATGTATACAGAGTACAGCCAATGTCAACAAGTGGGTTGAACTGGCACACGTCAGGCATTTCCACATTTCCTCCTAAAATACTCCTTGTGTTTTCTTGACACTTGCACATGAGCGCCGAGCGGCTACGTCGACCTGTGCGTAGACTGCGGCTGCCACTCTAAATTTAGCCAGCCCAGTTTCAGTTTTCCACTGCAAGATCCAAATCTGAGGGAACAGGCCAAGAACATTCTAAGAGCGGAGAGTAAGTTATATTTCACTTACCTAATTTGAAGTATTTCTGAAATTGGTTCTCTTGGAGAGCATTTTTTTTTCCCTCTCGCTATTCCTACAGGCCATTACATTCATTTTATGGAGAATCTATTTGTCAGCCATGTGCTTGTAACTAACAGGCATTTGGTGAAATGAACTTTAGCACCAAAACCTGAGCCAAAATGCACTGAAAGTCAAACTTAAAGAAGAGAGAGAGAGAGAGAGAGAGAGAGAGTTACCATTTGTGATGGAATAAAGGGGGGTTGGGGGGGGTAGTGCTGTCACAGATCACATCTCTAGATCAGGCTCCATCTGTTTGGCTGTTCTATGTTCTCAGGCACATGCACAGTAAACATTTCTGCGTTCTCCATTTTTTCCACACCGTTGAACAGTCTCCCTCCCTCCATAGCATCTCAGAAGCAGCTCTCACTGGTCATGCCTGTAAGAAATCTGTCTCTGATGCCTGCTGGCCACACATTCCCTTGATCTTATCATTATCACAATACAGTTGGTACAATGGTAGAATAGCGACCGGGAGTGAGAGATTGGGAACCATCTAAGTCAACATACGTGCTAATTCAATCACAACAGGACAGCCAATACACTACGGCCTAATTGATAGGTGTTACAAAACTGACTACATCCGTCTTAGTATGTGTATTCGACACTCCTGATCAAAGCTTTGAAAACAAATGAGAAGCAGCCTCTGGAAAGGTTTGTGGTTCAGTCGGACTCTGCTGAATCCAAAGTGTCATTCGTGCGCTTTGTCACTGCCGGTATTGGAAATAAACTTTGTACATTTTCATCACGTTCCAGAGACGTCCTTTTTTCCTTACATGCCCTGCGATGGGACTGTCATCCTGTTTTGTGTCCTTGCTTCCAGAGCCACCATACCGGAAATGTTTTTAGTCTTTTGCTCCATCTGTGGCACAGCTAGATGTTTTGCTTGGGTGTGATTTAAACTCACAAAAGAATTTCTGTATTCAATACAATCGGACAGGCTGTTTACAATGGCGCCATTCCCAATCTACTCATGTACCAGTGAAACCCAGTTACAGTAACTGCCACTGAGATAATTCATCAGTCAATATGGAGAATGGACATTCCAGGGCATTTGAGCTCATTCCAATTCACTAATATGATCCCGGGCTCCTGGTACTTATTGACTAAAGGGAATCCCCACCGAGATTCCAGTGTAAAACTGTCCATTTTGAGTGTTGTTCCAATTCGTCCAAGGCAAGTGAAGGGAGCTTCACCACCCTCGCAACCCCCTGTTTTTTTTGTCTCACCAATGAACCGAATGACAGGCTATAAATCACAACAAGGTTCAAGTAATTAATTAAGAAATTACCTTCGCAGTCTTGCTAACACGGCTAAAAAAAAAAACAAAGCAAAGAAATTTCCTCACATGCTAATTATGGCTGTATTCAGTGTTGAATTTTGCTGCCTCACGAGCTTTGAAACACAAAGGCAGCTTAGAAGCACGTTGACCTTTTGTTGAAGAAATAATACATTTTTTTATGTCTCGGAGGACCGTTTACTTGCCAAAGTAGCAGCATGGTAGCGAAGGGGAGATGCATTGGAAAGTGACAACTGCAGAGCAACACATTTCAGAACCCATTGCGGGTTGTCAAAGGGAGGCCAGAGCTCTGAATATAATGTAGCACCTATATAACTGCCTGGGACACATTCAACCAAGTATTTATTTTAAGCCAGAGCACAAAATCTTTGTAAAACCATGATGTCAACTTCCCTCAGATTATTAAACCGGACAGCAATGACAGCGTCTTAGAATATTTACCAAACTGCCTGTCCACCACTGGATATAAAAGCCTTTGATTGATGACTTTTTAAAAGAGCAGGATGCTTAAAATTACATTAAACTGACAGACAGTTTCCACATTGAAAGTTTTGTACCTGAGATGAATGAGGACTGGTGATAGTTCCCACGCCTTATTCTTTGTACCTGCCAACTGATTTTTACACACTAATAAGTGAATTTAAATCAGATGATATAATAATAATAATAATAATAATAATAATAACAACAACATGGCCTTTGCAACAATAATGCGTCAAAAAATTCAGAGTAGAATGTCCAAAAATGCATTGTAGCCATGTCAACTGTGTACTAATGAGGATGATATGCTCATTGTCATTTTAGCTGAACTTTATACTGTCATATATTGTGGATAATTGATAAGGGCCCAATCATTTTATTTTTCAAAAGAGCTTGTTTGTTCCTGACAGAAAGGTACATTGGCTAAGGACAGTGTCCCAGAACCATAATGAATGGCTCGTTTCCTGCCTGCTGTTTTTCCCATAAGGGTAATAACCTGCTTAATAGGTCTGACAGCAGAAATGAGAGAGAGAGAGAGAGAGAGAGAGAGAGAGAGAACAGCATATGTAGAGGAGAACAGACAGGCCAGCAGGGAAACAGGAAGTCCAGGGTACTGCATGCTCCTCCACCCACAGCAGAGCCAGTACAGGTTTCCCAGGGCCACATGAAAGAGGAGCAGAGACGTGGACTCCGATGTCTCTGGCTGGTGGCCAGAAATACTTGAGTTAGGCCTCTGAAACCGTTTTACTGATGGCTGGCTTCCAGGACTTGTGTACAGTGAAATCCATCATTAAAACCTAGTCTGCATTGTTCAATTTAAGAAATGAATCTGGCAGCACGATCCCACACAAGACTTGACTACAGTGAAACAAAATTTTTATTTTAAAAAACCTTCAAATGCTAGCGCTAGGAAGTACATGAAGTTCTATGAAATATCTACCATGGTGCTGTTTGTCAAACCCAAAGTTTACTCAATGTTCCCGGCCTTCTCCGATTTCATTGTTGAAGCACTTTCCAGTCTTGCCTTCCTGGATGGCCACATGGTGCTCGGAATTAAGGTTTCCAACCTTCAGAGAAGTTAACGTTAACCTCTTATCTTCCAATACAGAAAACAAATGCTTTTGACATCCCCATTTCAATTCATATCTCAAAATGGCTGTCAGTACTGTGAATGCAAATACTGCAGTGTTTTATTCAAATTTGATAGAAAAGGTATGATGGGTGTATTTTTTAATATGTATCCTGTGGCCCACCTCAGGCCCTCTTACAGCCCATTGGGAGACCCAACTTATAGTCTAGGAACCCCAGTTTTACATATACAGGCCACACACTTTTCAGCCAAGATCTTTTACAGTTCATATTTGATTACATCTCTTAAATCCATCACCCTGTCACTGAACAAAGGTGTACTGAACGCTATAGTACACCTTTGAATACATGTACGTTCGTATTTGTTCTTCTTGCGGCTAGCTTCAACCAAAACATTTAGTATTGTAAATACTAATATGTTTATAGCCCAACAAGAACCGAACAACTGGTGATATATCAGTTTGTAGTGATTTATTTGCTAGGTATACTATTTCCCCTTTATCCCCTGTTTATGTCCAAGAAGTCACATTTACAGGTAATGAGCGCTAGCTTATCAGATAATTAACTTTAATCACAGGCTATTTCAAACACAATGACCAGTTACTGTATTTAAAAGCTTTAATTGTCAGTGTTCAATTGCCTGTCCACGATGGTAATTGCAGGTAGCAGTGCTGTAATGACCCATTGTACCTCATTTTGCTTATTTTCTTAAATTACCCCCATGTCCTTTCCCAGCACAAACCTTTCTTGAGCTCGTTGAGGTGGATTTATTAAACATTGCTCAGCCTTTCTTACTGTAAACACATTCAGCACACACACACAAATAAATCAAAAGCACACAAACAAAAGCACTTTAACATACGTATGATCAAGATCTTTATAAACATAAGCATATTGGTTATGTGCCATGCAGTATTTTAATGTCTAATGGTATGGAAGATGAATTTGGATCAGCATAAATACATTTTGATTTTGTATGCTATTTATTTAGTACATGTATCAGGTGAAAGTGAAATCATTCAACTTACATGTGAAAAAACATTACAATTGTTTGAGAATTCTGTCCTAGCTTGGGGTGTTCCACTCTGTATCTGATAAGTACACATAAATAAATACTTAAAGGCATAACGCAGCTTTCCTTTAACAAAAAATCTCAATAAATAAATAAATACATTTTGCCAAGAGGTGGCTAAAGCCATGATTTTAATTCTCAAGTGCTCATTTTGACCACAAAAATAACCTCTGTCCCAATCTGTGGTTTTAAATAATTTCACTCCAAGTACATAGTCGCAGGTTTAGTGCTTTGTTTGCAGAAAGATGTTGCCACCTTTCCTGATTTTAAAGATACATTTATAGACTTCTCTAAGATGCAATTTAGATTGTTTGTATCAGTTCGGTTCCCTCCTGCAGCCTCCCAGGGGTAAACTAGAAGAGTTCCATGACAGCAAAAGCAGGAAATGTGCTGAAAAACCAGAGGGAAGTGTGAGATTTCAGAAGCCCAGCCATGCGTGAGCAGCAAACAAACAAATAAGCAAACCCAGCGAGACGCTAATTAGTAATCAGCTCACAGGGGAACGGAAGCCAGAAGCTTTGGAAGCAGCGCCTGCCCCTTCATTAGCAGCCTGGACTTTGACACCCACGGCGGCTGTGTCTAAAGTGACTTTCAATGGCCCAGTCTTCTCCTCGTATCCACGGAATGGCGCGCAACGAAAACAATGCAGAACGGGACGGAGATTTGCGTTTGTAAAAAACGGCACATAGCGACGAAGATAATCTCTTTAATTTCACAGCGTTTAAAGTACCAACCAATGAGTTGTTGTTGCAGCAACGTCCAGCATCCGTGGCCGTACAAAATGGATTAGAACATGATGCAATAGCAAATACATAGGAGGATTAGAATCATGGTGATAGGTGTAACTCAAGGTACAGCAGCTAAGGTTCTTAATGACCTCCAAAAATGCAGAAACAGTCTACCCTTCTCTGTGAATGACACGGTAAGAGCAGAAACACGTTCAAGCTTTGTTTGTCCACTTTGGACCACTTTTTGTGGGATACCCAAGACCAAGGTCTTAACTGTTTAAGAACCGAACTTCATGCTGATCATTAAGTCTGAGCTTCTCACCCAGAGAAAGCATGCGGCACAATAGATAGGACCAGTTTTCATTCCCTCCCCAAATGTGTTTTGTTTTTTCAAGTTTTCACCACATGAGTCCGGGTCAGGAATTCAGTTCCTATGCAACCACACCTCTGTTTTGCACGTCTCAGAGCGCCTGCCTGTTGGTCTGTGTGACACTGACAACAGAGGGATTAATACGTGAGCACAGTGAGCAGGAGTCAATAGATGCATTTATGTCAGGTCCAAAACGAACACTTATATTCTTATACTCCGCGATAACCTCGCTTCACTTTCTGTTTTCAGTGTGGTCAGCGAAGGGGCACTCGGCTGTGGGAAGTTCAGGTGCTGCCATTTATGATGAGGTTGAACGAAATAAAAGCTCATTGGTTAAGGTTTGAAGGCAATATGGATGAAGAGCCAAGCCATGTTTGACTCGTGATTGCCCGTGATTGGGTGATGTTGGACTTACGTTTTAGGGCTGGAATTTTTTTAAGTTGTGCCATACGTGCAAATCAATCCATCCCAACTGCAACACAACAAGATTGTATATGGCTGCTACTTAAAGGTTGTATATAAGCTAGCATTCACCCTAATTAAAATTAAATTAAAAGTGTAGCACACAACCATAGTGGGTATTAGTATTTAACCACATGTCAGATTATTATTAATTTAAAAGGCCAAAAAATAAGGATGCAAATACAGTTGGCAAAAGCTGGGAGTACTCACTTCTCACGCACAAGCATCTGTTTGTGCATCATTGCTTTGCTCCATCAAAACCGGATCCAATGAATTAAATGCAAAAGGGACAACTGCTCCCCAGAGGACGCTGAAGTCTTTCATCAATTTTTTGTGTGTCTGAAAAGTACCACAGGAAGACATTAATACAATTTGCTGCACGCATCATTAACCTTTACGTGACTCTCTCAACCACAACTCCACCGTGAAACAAAAATGAATTACGCATGGAAGACCATGTTCACTTCTTAAGTACCATCATGCCGAAAGTCATTTATCCTGGACAAGAGAGTTTTAGATCTTATGAAGATTTTTTTCAAGGAAATTAAGATGTTTTTTAATTTTATTTTTTTGAGTTCAGCTTGGTTTGTTGTCATTTTAGTCCCTTGTACTTGTATCTCCAAGAAATGAATACGAAGTTCAGAGGTGATTCGAAAGTGAGAAGAACGGTAACCATAGCAAAGCTCGAGAGCAACAGACCAGTGTTTGATTTGGCTTGCTCTTTTTTCACTCTCTGTTATGTTCATCTTACCCTCTTATCCAGTTTGGCCTATTCTCTTTGCAGCCCTGTTTTTCTCTAGGTTCTCATCTTCATATCCTAATAGGGAAAACTGACACGGAAAACAAAGGACTGACTGTGAATACGGGTTATATTTGTAGAGTATTATGATTCTGGGACAAGAGGTTCAATTGCAATAAAGGTAAACATACAAAAATACACAAGCTGGCTTCAGTAAGATGCTAAATATTTCAGAACTATTCTGGGGTAATGTTTTTCATACTTCACAGGTAATTATCCAAAAATGTTATCCTGGATAAAGATCCGTGAGATTTACAGATTTCTTATTTTGGGATTTAAGTCATTGTCCCACAGTATAATAATACACGCAACACTATTTAAAGGATTTTATAATATCTTATAATTCTGCACTTTCATAGCATTTTAAACATGTCACAACTCTTAATTACATTTTATGGCAGCAGCATTATGGCCTGAATTTTTTTATGTTGCCCTACACAGAAATACATGCTTTGTGTTCTTTCTTTGCCATGCTCAGCAATCATCAAAATATACTTGCCAAACTGCGGTTGTGAATCTAATACCTGCATTCAGTTTCATGGACAAAATTTGATAGATTCCAGGTCATGGTTTTGAGTTCCTGAATCGTCATATTACGGGACAGGAGATTCCTAAATCGCAAAATCATTTTCACTGATTTTTTTACTGATCATATACCCAGTATGTGTCCGTTTTGCCACGTGGTTTTTTCTTTTTTGCTGGGCTCAGCTCTAAGTAATGAAATTACAGCTGCTGAGGATTTATAAGCTGTAATTACTGAACTGTTTGGGCTGAGCTTTTCAGACCTAGACAGGGTCTAATAACCCTCTCCTTGAGTTTTACAGGCCACAAAACAGCTTAATAAACAGTAGCTGCCCAAATCACCTGCTGGGAGGGCTTTTGACTGCAGAAAGAAGGCTACCGGTGGCAGTGTGGAGGCCATCGGGGTAACTTAGAGTGGCTTTCCCAGATGTCACTCTCTAAAAATCTTCCGTTTCTGCACTGTACTTGACAAAATATGATGGTGTGATTAAACGTGGTTTACAGTGCAGCTGTGTCACTGATTTAAAAAACGAGAGACTCTTAAACAATCTTAAAAGCTTAAACTTATTTATAGCCTCACATTAACAATTGGCCAAAAAAAAAAAAGAACCCGCCAGTCGTTTTTTTTTTTCCTTTCGCAAACTGGTGCTTAACCACACGTAATGTCTACCTCCACTGTCTGTATCCCCACCGCCCATCAAAGGTTGCCCAAACATATTCTTGTAATACCTCAGCAGGCTGCACACACAACTATTACTCATTCACAACGTCTGTGCCATGACAGGCCGCCCTAGACTATGAAAAAGCCTATTGTTAAAGCCTGAAGACGTCCAGAGAAGATGTAACAGCCAGCGGTGAGAAGGACACTGTGTGCTTACTTCTGGGATGGAGTGAACACATCGAGCATAACCAGGCCGGACAGTGGAGAGAAAGGATAATAACCACACGCTGTGCTAAGCTTAATAATTTGTCTTTCACGTCCCTTGAACAGCCTCGTATGAGCGATTGTCTTGCATGTGTGCAGTCTGTCTCATTTAACAGTACATGTCTGACTCCCAAAACAAGTGCTGTCAAACATGCTTATGGTTGCATCATCAACCCACTCTCCAAAAAGAAGATGGTGGTGCACATCTAAACTGGTGATGCACATATTTAGGCATTTAGGCAAAAAACAATACATATTTCTGAGCGTTTGTTCACACACACCATACGTGTCATTAGTCTGAATAAATGTAACTGTAACTGGACTATGTTTTAACCACACCCTCAGGCATTCATCCAATAGCAGGAAGCATTTGGACATGTCAATATGGACAGGATGACATTAGCTTTGTGTTCTCATTTGACTGCAGCGCATTGACTTCCAAGCAAACTGAATGCCTCGGAGACGTGAACAAAATCTGAGCCTCACGGAAATATCCCATAGCGTCGGTCGTTCCTGAGCAGGATGTGACTAATTTCCATGAGGATCATGGAGCGGCAAACTCAATGAACCCAAAACGGCATCTGAGTAAAAACAATACTAGCGAAAAACCTCTGTAAAGCATCAAAATGGACGCTCTCAGATGATGCGATGGGCACCGTGGTCTGGAATCAATCCTAAATACACCAAAGCCAACTGTAGTCAGACTGATTCATAATCGGTCATGACGTCACTCAGGAGGGAGAGCTTCACTGAGTAGGGTATGCCTTGTGTAATTGCGCACCAGCGCCTCCTCTGGTTGACCTGTAATTAGCTTGATCTAGGATGGTAAATGGACTGCATTTATATAGCGCTTTTATCCAAAGCGCTTTACAATTGATGCCTCTCATTCACCAGAGCAGTTAGGGATTAGGTGTCTTGCTCAGGGACACTTCGACACGCCCAGGACGGGGATCGAACCGGCAACCCTCCGACTGCCAGACAACCGCCCTTACCTCCTGAGCTATGTCGCCCGCTTGATCTAGGAGAGCTATCTTCCACAGTAACTGGCACAGCTGAGCTCGTAGATTGCAGAGTGAAGGGAATTGGTGGCAGGCTGGGCACATTTCCGAAGACATGCGTGATAGCGTTCACTCTCCAAAACTGCCAGAGGAAATTTCCAGTGATGCGAATGGGCCAGCAATTATGATAGGAAATTCCGGGAAAGAAGTAAAATACATAATAAAAAGGTTGTTAAAAACAAATGCAGAATACATTTGTTCACAATGTTACTGTTTTTTTATTCTTGGCTACATTTTAAAAAGTCAGATTTTAAAAAGTCAGATAAATAACATTTTCCAACGCAGCCTTCACTCAGGCAGATAATTAGTTGGTTCAATCTATTTGGCAAGATTTTAACAGATTCCTTTAAAAGTGCTTACTGAATCAAACATGATGAAGGGCAATCTAGTAAATAAGAAAAGAAAATGCTGACATGCTTCTGAACATGAAAGTTCATTAGATTATTCAGCCATTACCGGACTCAAAATTTCAGACATTTTGATTTTTTTTCAAGAAAAGGCAGTGCAAGATTCTTGTCAGGAGAATTTGGTTAGCGTTCCTTTTAACCAGAAAAAAATTCCCTCTTCCCCACACTTTCATCAGTTAAGCATTTATTATACTCCTATCAGTGAAAGGCAAAGGATTCACTGAGAGGAGATGGGGTTTTGGTCTGGACTTCAAACACAGCAGTCACATCACTCATGAAAGGCCGAAGCAATCAAGCGGTGATTGCCTGATCCATCCAAGCAGCTATTATGTGCAATCTCTGGTAATGTTGCAGACAACCAAAATATCTGATGTTCTCATTTTGTCCTTGGGTCCTGGTGTTAAGGGAGTCTGGGAGAAACAGAAGTTTCTGCAAGCTAAGAAATACAGTCACACTGCCAATGAACAGTTTCTTTTATCTTTACACACATCTTCTATATACACAGAAAATGAAATGCATGCTCCAAAGGAATGTGATATTTCTAATGTGATTGAAGCACCCCACACAAAAATAAAAAAAATGTTTAATTGACAATGTTTTTTGACATGGGTTGGGTGAAGCAGTAGCCTAAATAAAAGTCAAAACTCTCCCTTGCCAACCAATCTCAGGTTTACCGAACTACCAATCACAGCTTTTCATTCACGAGAATAAAGAAATGTACAACCCATTGAATAATCATTGAATCGTCATAATAAAGTCATCTTGTGATCATCTGGTGCAATTCTTCATCAGCTTCTATACTTTCAAGATAATGCTCAGACTCAGTTTTGTTTGAAAGTTTATGGTAAATGGACTGCATTTATATAGCGCTTTTATCCAAAGCGCTTTACAATTGATGCCCGTCATTCGCCGTTAGGGATTAGGGGTTAGGTGTCTTGCTCAAGGACACTTCGACATGCCCAGGGCGGGTTTTGAACTGGCAACCCTCCGACTGCCAGACAATCGGTCTTACCTCCTGAGCTATGTCGCCCCATTTATGACATATAACATCATGTAAACGTTTAATTTGTGGGTTGATGTTTCATTTTATGGACATACAGTGAAACATAGCCTTCTTACTTTGGATGTACAAATATCTTTGAGAAGTCATCAACAGCCTTTAGGACTCGAGAAGAGGAACAGTGGTGGTAACCCCTATCATAGTTTCATCATTTATTGCTTTGTGCTTTCTCGAGAAAAGGTATTGTACATTTTATATACAATAAATAAATGAATAAATAAATAAATAAAATAGAAATTAGGACTGCACAATAACAGACATTCACATACATTTCAGGCTCTCGACAGTGGATCTGTGGGGGTAAAGCGACTCATTAGCCTATAGTTCCCTGACACCCATGTGTGTACAGGGTTTGGCAAGATTACTGTCACACACAAGAGTGATGGAATGTGTCTGAACTGCATTGTCAGTTCCAAGGCTGGCCGACACTTCACTCCATGGCCCATCTTATCTAGTTCTCGTGATGGAATGACGGAAATGGAACCACAACTGCACTGAAACTATTTGTTGTTGACACTAGTTGACTGATTGATAACTTTACCCAAAAGGACTTTGATGCTGTGGTAAGGCATTGTTTTGGAATGAGTAAAACAACATGAAGGAATTCACACCCCTTCTTTAAATGTCTCAAGACTACATAATGTTTTATGTGTTTGTCTGCTTATTGAAAATGACACTGGCAGTTTTATAGCACACTGATGCACAGTAACGTGTCATTACATACCCTTTCCTTGCGCCCAATGCAGCATATCTTTACACCCGTCTCCCTTATAAAACGCCTACAAAACTTATTTTTCTTGCTTCCTAACCTCTGTCTTTGCCACACTGCGTCACAGTCTATCCCACACGACCAGAATTATAAATAGCATTATTCTGGCCGAAAAGGCACATCATAACTTGAAATTAAACTGCTGACATAATGGCCATTCCCAAGCTAATCGTGATTATTTGTTAAAATTACTGCAGCAGCTGGTGTTATGCCCTCTTGTTCTGTTTCTGTCTCTTTCTTTCCTGAAATCTGGGTCTTAACAGGCAGCCACAATGGAGTAATTTTGGAGTAAAATTATATTTTATAGAATCAAATATGCTCAAAAGCTCATATGTGGACAAAGAGCATAGTACAACATTCTGAGTGGTCTCTGCCTATGTAAGTCGGAGTGTAAATGTTTCCTTTAGCTGAAATGGATTAATAATTGAACTCAAAACATATTCAAGAGCATAATATTGTTGTTTTCCATTAATCAGTGAGTTTCAGCTGTTTATATTCTCATCTCAACAGTGCATACATTTAATTAACAAGTAATTAACATTGATTAACCATTACCAATGTGTTTTTGATCAAGTGTGATGTAGCTCTTACTCATTTATTAAAAATGAATAATAGAAGAAGAAGCTTCTTGATACAATTGCGCAGTGGATATGTGGAAGTCTCAAGGATATGCATGGTCTTCTGTTAAGTACAGAAAGTACAGATCAGCTACTAATACCCTAAAGTACAGACCAGTGCAAATTAACAGTGGCAAAATGTTTTGACATAAACAAACTAGGTTATACTGTAGGTCAATATAGCTCAGGTTTTACCCGGCTATAGCCCGGCTATGCCATAGTCGGCTGGAAGCTTTCACTTTTCAACAAAATGTAGCCGAGTTTTCACCTGAACGCCTACACAGCATTTCACCCACTTTTCACCACAAAAATGCACACAGGCATATTTTACAAATATGACATTTATTCTTAGACAAAGGTGCTTTTTAATTATCATTAATGCAGTTACTGAATTAAAATATTGGGTGTGTGGAACAGATCAGGCCTTCTTTATGAAACCTTGATCACAAATGGGACATTTACAAATGTGTACAGACTTACTGAGTAAATATTTAAATTGAAGTGAACATAGCTGCACATGAATTTTCGTACATGTGCCGCTATGTTTGTTTATGCTTGGTTGTTCCATAGAACTGCAGGTACTAATATTTATTATGATGGTAGAGCCCCATATGAATATCTGTTCTAATTGCCAAAAATAAAATGAACGTGCAATTATGTTTCTCACTTCAGCCATGACCATTAAGTTTGTTCCAAATGTTTTGGTATAAAGTCACAAAAATAGCCTCTTTAGTAATCTCCAGTTAAGTCACATGTCTTCTCCCAATGTCAGAAATTAGACTTGATTGGATTATTTTTCTTTGTGCAGCCAGTAAAAAAGGAATGTGGTACAGAAGGTTTTTGGTCTAGTGATAAAAGTTGAATAGACTAGATTCCTTCCCCCAAACAATTTGTATGTTGAGTCTGGCTATTGTGTATATCGTCTGTTTCTTTCAATTAGGGCTAATTATTTTATTGTTCTCCTTTGTGTTTATACACCTGGCCGTAAACATCCCAAAATCTTGCCAACAAAGAAAATAAATCCAATTTCACTGCCTTGGCTTGACATTCTGTGGTCAACAGAGAGTGTGCTGTCCTGTCTAGAAACTTGTGTAAATATCCGCTATCTACCTTATTTGGGTTCTATAATGGTGGAGCCACTGAGGGATATTATAGTCTAGTGAGTCTTTGCATGAACTTTCCTCTGAGCTTTGACATGCTATTGAGTTCTATCAGAGACTATAAACCACACAGTTCAATCTGAGATGGGAAAGTGACATGCATTAGCAGAAGTTGTCAATGATTTTATGTGGCAGTGAACCGATCTGAAACTACAAAAGTGGGAGGAGACATTCTAGTGAGTCAAACTGCACTTTGGGCAGACACAGTGTCAAATGGCATATGAAATAGCCAATGACAACAGCCACAGAAGCAATTTTCTGCAGAACAGAAGACAGAGTTCCTGTGTGGCCTAGAAAGACTCCTGCCCACTTGAGCTGTTTAGTGTTAAATGGACTCTTAACACCATTAATTAAATCTCTAACTGGGTTTCTCTGAGCCTGGAAGGGCTAATATTTACTCTAACGGTGTTGATTCAACACTGGACCATTTTCTGTGCAGAACAGCCAAACATAATTGGTCCTATAAGCTATAAACAAAGTTGCCTGAGGGATGTATTAAAGTGTCTGGGTTATTACTGCTGCAGAAGGGGATGATGTTCTGCTATTCTTATAGTCCATACAGAGAACACATATTGTACAAGTGCAAGCAGCAGATTTCACATCCCTCTTTGGCCCGTAATTATAGGACATAACTCTTACTTTCCATAACTGACCACCTGACCACATGCTGTTGCTATTTTTGTCAAGATAATATCAGGCCTGCTCACAAGGATAAGCAGACAGAGAGAACATGCTGAATCTTTTTTTCTAAAATGAAGAATGAGAAAGATTATTTTCTTTTATTTTATCTCCAATAGCCTTTTTTATTGGAAATATATCAATTGCTATTTTGGAGAAAAATGCATTTGGAAAAATATAGATAACATCACAGTTGTCAGCAATATTTTTTAACATCTAAAGAGAATATGGTGTGGCAAAGTAAAAGTATGCTGTCTTTAAGTGGTTGTTTGGGTTTTGTATTAGGACATTGTTTGGGCTAAATAAAAAGAAAAATATGTTTTATGGAAAAAAAACTATTGATGCTGCTTCAAAACTTTAAAAAGAGAGGAAAGGAACACCATAAACCACATCACACACAATAAACTATGCCTGCAACTTGTAATTATGTTTGAAATGTGGTATCCAGAAATAATGATTTCCAATTATTTGCAAAGATTCACAAAGTCTTTGGAGATATAAGTCTGCTTCACATGGTTCCACTTTACAGACTTTAAGAGAAACAAATTGCCTCTCGTTTGTTTACCCAGTCCCTCATTTTTTCAGTGTTTTTGGGTTTACTTAACCAATTAATAACAGAGGCTGAAAATGCAATAGAGAATCTAAACTTAACACGTGCACTCTATATTATTAAAAATGAAAAATAGCAGTTCTCAACAAGGAACAGCAGAGGCTATGAACTTGACCGTGATTGGTTGGTTGTGCCCTGTGTAATGATGAAGGAGCCTATCAGTGTAAGAACCACAAAAACCATATTCTATGCAAAGTTAGTTGCGGCTATTCAATTAAAGTGAGGCTATTCAATTTGTGTACTTAGTGTGTGTGTGTGTGTGTGTGCGTGTGTGTGTGTGTGTGTGTGGGGGGGGGTGTTTTTCTTACAAGTTTCATTGTAATATATCCTGGAATACCTTTAAAGGATCCAATAATCACAATAAACTCATTGAGCTGTTACTTCATAAGATGTGATACGTAGGATTTTTCAGGAGCAAACTTCATTCTGCCTTAGTCCTCTATAGCTTTGTAGATGTACCCTACAATGGGGCAGCGTTTATAATGGGGGGTCTACTCTAGCGTTTGTTCAGCCTGCCTTTACATGTGGAGCCAAACTGGCAAGCTGGAGACAGGAGCTCATAAAAGGCTCCTTTGCTGGGGCCACGGACCGCAGGGCGCTAGCGCTACCCTGTAATCGGTCCCTTTGACCGGAGGGCTGCGTTTCAAAGGGAAAGAACTGGAGACGGTTTCTGAGAACCTCTGGCCGGAGGAGAGAGGAGAGGAGAGAGAGCGGAGGGGCAGCCGCGCTGCAGGGCTGACTTCACACCAAACAGAACGAGTTGGGGGGGGTCATGCTGTCGCCCCTGATTTACTTCATGTTTCTAAGAGATCGTGGGACAAAATAGAGATTCCCCTCGGCCTGACAATAAGGAGATGTTGCGCATGGCAAAGGCCCAGATAGCATATTCTTAAATGGTCTACTGCCAGCTGTTTACCAATATCTTTGTGTTTGTGTGTGTGTGCGTGCGTGCGCGCATGTGTGTATGCATGTGTGTGTGTGGGTAGGAGGGGGGTTCATTACTTTTTACAAAAGCGCAGTTAACCAGGTTATTACAGTTCCCAATTCAACACAACTAAGTTTTTCACTTTCTTCTTATTAAAGCACCTTATATGGGGACAGTATCCTTTAATCTAGTAATAAGCTGGTTAATTAGGGGACAGTTCTACATGCTGAAGCACAGCCAATATTTCATGTCATCTGTTCTATAATGATAGATTCATCGAAAGTTGAGAGAAAGCCCACCTTGTGTCAACGGATTAACCACAAAACGTAATACAACTTAGCGTCTAAACTGTTGAACAGAGGATGAAACTCACAGTGGCAAAATATACATTGTTATTTCACTCCTATAAAACTTTATTCGTTTTACACAATAAATGGACCAGTCATGCCAAAGTTTTTTTCAAGAAAACAATAGGGCCCTCAGCCACGCTTTTAAAAGAAACAGTCGGTTAGACACTAAGCAATTCTGAAAGCGGGCTTTGGGGAGGGGGAGTTGGGTGGGTGGTGATGGTGAGAGAGCTTTATTCTGCTTTAAAACAAACTGGCCATAACTCACCAATGTTATAATGGACACTTCACAAGCCCCTTGGTGTATTAATGTCTCTTTCACAGCTCCATTGTAATGAGGAGAAATCACACCAAAAAGCGTCTCTTAGAGCTTATTAAAAAGAAAAAAAGAAAAAAAAAAGGCCAGACAGCCAATTTCAACCAGGAGTCGAATGCCTGCCTCTATGTTTTGAACTAATCCACACTAATTAACACGTGATTCTCCAGGGTAGGTCAGACAGAGTGTTTCTGAATGGGGAAAAACTACTTCCAACTAACGAGGGAAGAAACAGAACTTTTTACTCAGTAATTTATATATATATATGGCCTTAATCTATATGCAAGTGTATAGATGCTTTCAAAATAGACATTTCACAGGTTTAATTCATGTTTTGGAAAGTCCAGTCATAAACTTTCCGGAATGCTACTCTAAGCCTCATAGACTTATCAAGAAGTAGCGATGAGAGCATGAGAGAACTAGCATGCATCGACTTCCCTCAAGATTAAATATGCTTTTGAGGGGTTAAGAGGTTAAATAAACATCATCATTGTTTTGACATACCTGTATTGTTGTGTGGCTCTATCTGTATGCAAATGAAAACAGATCACTGGACATTATGTTTTTGGAAATCTGAGAAGCACTACCCTACAGATAGAATGTACTCCTTTTCACATTGCTGGGAAAGTACTCAGGGATAGCCTGTCCCTTAGATTGTCTCTTTTCTGGCAGACTTGGATCTGTGCTTGTCTCGGTTCAGGAAGTGAGGACAGGGAGCAGCGGGGAGCGCAGCTGTGTTTCGGCAAAGATCACAGGGGTTCAGTCCCTCTCGTGACTGCTCCTCTCATTGGCCCACGGCCGTAAATAATCACTCTTACTAAGGCCTCCCTCTTGGGCGCTCTGTTCCCATGCTAACGCTACTGCGGACAGTCTGAAGGGAATGTATGCCGTGGTCACACTACACTGTAAAAGAAATGTTGCACATACATCAACCTGGACACTTCAGTAGCTGGCTGGGGGGAGGGGGGGGTTCATAATGTATGTGAACCAAGGCCACTTTTATAGCCTTTCAATGAATGTGATTTATTTGATATTTAAGCAAAAGTTTTAAGCAAAGTGCAACCATACATCAGACCGCAAGCATTTCCTGTTGTTGAACTCATGACATTTGGAAAGCCGCATACTTGAGCACTATCTATGGGTTGACATGACCACTAAAAGAGAAGCTTTCGCATGTCATGTATCACAGAGAACATTTACGCCAAGGCGATTTTGCCTCCTCTCATTATCATAATTATGTGTTGTGTACCTTGTGTGTTTAAATGATACCACTAGCCAGGGATAAAATGTATTGATCAAGGGTACAACAGCGGTATACTAGCATGGATACAAACCTGCAAACCTCTGGTTATACCAATACAGTACCAAATCACATTATCACCCTTGAAAATGAAAATGTTGAATCATACTTGCAAGTTGTTCACACGGGCAGTGCAAAATCATGGTCTAGCATTCGTTTCAACGAAGTCTGTTTCTAAGTTGCACAGTAAACACTAAGGAGCTTAAAACAGGTGGTGGCAGCGTGCTTGAACTTAATTCTGACTGAGAAGAACTAATAAGCGGGTTTGGAAATGTAAATCATAGTAGTTACTGTGCGGAGTAAGTACAAGCTCATATCTTGCTCAACAATTCCAAGGCTGTATTTTTGAGGTAAAAAAAAAAAGTTTGAGATGTTAATGTTGCACAATGATGTAACCATTTTGTCTCAAAACATGATTTTGCGTCACAGCTGTCCTTGACCTCTCTTATGTGCATTCATCTGCCATACTGATGGTCACTGTGGTTGATGATACAGCAAAAAAAGAACATTTCTTTGGTATTCCCTCAGTCTGCTTCTAGTATGTTATTGTGTTGTGCTGCATACATGCAGTATTGGGAGGGAAGTCACACATGTATGGAGAGGAAGTCATTATGGACTCAAGGTAAGTGTATCCATATTTACAGGAAGTTGCGCTAATAGCAATGTCTCTGCTCTCTGGCTCCGCGGAAGCTGGTTCATGCTTTAGGCAACCAAGCACGCCTGCAGTCTCAGACATAAAGCAGAGTAATGCCATTTGCAAGTTAGGGAAAAACAAAGCCAACACCATAAACAATGCCAGGGCTGGCTTGCTTATCTTGGCAAGTCTGGGAGAAACAGTTAATTGCATATGAGAAATTATAATGTCTGCCGAACCATAGCTGTTCAGGCTTGAATGCTGCTATTTAAAATGTTAGGAGTGTTGTTTTAAGTGAATCGGAGAGTCAAAATGAAAATAAATATGAGTCCAATCCTTTTTATCCTCATTTTTTAAAATTCCCCACCTGGGAATTCCTTGTAACTGGAGGCCCATCCCTTGGCTGAAAAGTCCTTTGAAAATTTTGGAAGTAATTACACTAGTAAACGCACTTATTCTTTCTACTTTGCAATGGACCAGGTAAAAGGCACAAGAGGGCTGCACAAACTACTTAGCTGGCACAACTTTCAATGGAAGTTTGTAATTAAGCATCAACCTCTGGAACTCCAACCCACAGTCAGCACTGACATTTTCAGTATTCAATTCTGCGCTGTTCCTGGATTTAAAAAAAATTCCAGTTCTACTCTTAAATTAAAATAACATTAAAAAAGAAGAGGAATATCCTTGAATATCCCACATAGTTTACATGGCAAAAATGAAATCTATTCTCTGTTATGTCTGCTCAATAAAAGTACACTGTCAATTCAGTGATAATAACTTCTCACAGTGAAACTGATGGGTGTGAATTCTTCCAATGACAAGCACAGGCAGCCGATTGCTCAAAGGCATTAATCATACTTAACACGAACGTATACACCCAAAAATGATTCAGCTCTTGAAATTCACATCGTACAGTGATGCAATCGGATAACATCCATTATTAATTATGAATCCATAAAGCTCTAAGACGGTGTCAGTTTGCGCGTAAGTGTGTACCTGACTGCAGTGTCAGAGGTGTGAGGCCGTATCCTTGAAGAGAGTTCCCATGTCTTTATGTACGTGTCAGTCATTGTTCCCCGTTTCCACAGGATGTTATGAAGGGGCCGCAAGTATTTGTGTCAACGTGGGAATCAGCGAGTAGTGGGACTACATGTGCAACGGCTCCAAGCATCAACAGGAAGAGGGACAGGGTCACGGCTCAACTGTCTTCCGAGGCCGTCGCGGCAAAGCACGGTCTGAACTGGGAGGGTGCACAGTCCCTGCTGCCGGCGAACACTGTTGCCGTCATAACCGCTTCCCTTTAACCGTACGAAATACAGAGAACATGAGAGAAAGGGAGCAAGAGAGAGAGAGAGAGAGAGAGAGAGAGAGAGAGACTACGCAAGTCACGTCGCAGTGTGTTTTGCTTTCTCGTACGGCAGTGGCGGGTGGCTGCTAATAAATCGGCAGTCGTGGAGCGCGGCTGGAATCTTAATAAAGACGCGGTCACGCAGACCGTCGCTGGAATGGGGTGACCTCATTCTGATCTCGGTTTACAGCTTGTCAACACATACGTAGCTCTCATTTCACGTTCAATATAAAAGCCCAGCCCCAGAGGGAGGCGACTTACATGAATCTCTGCAATACACTAACACATGGCTGTCAGTAAGGCCACTTTCTGCCAGAGCTTTATTCTCTCAACCGTGCAAGATTCCCAATGATTCCTAAGACCGGGGCTGCTCAACCGTGTTCCTGGAGATCTACTGTCCCGTAGGTTTTCCTTTCAACCCCAGTTTGGCGCACCTGATTCTACTAATTAGCAACTCAACAACATCTCTAGTTATTGTTAGGGTGCCAGTGAATAGCTGCGGGGCGGTAGATCTCCAGGAACAGGGCTGGGCAGCCCGGCCTAACAGGAACACAAAGCCTACAGAACAGGATAGGTACCATCCTATGTGCAGGACAGTAATTTGTATTGTTCTATGTGTGGTACGGTTATAGACTCTATCCTATGTACTATTTGTGAAGGAATCTAGAGTATGTAATGAAAACTGAGCGGTTGGCACCTCAGCAAAATATGTTTTTTTTCCCCATCCTTTTCAAATGGCGTTGAAAGAAAGAGAAGAGGATGTGCCGTTTGTTTCTGAAGGGAAATGGGCTCTTCTTCCTGTCTCTGCGTATGTGGGCCTTTCCGGTCCCCCTCAGTTGCAGTTTCCATTTCCTTGGAACAAAGCCAGCCGCGGACGCTTTTTGTGCTGAACTGGCTGTTCACATGCAAAATTCGACCTCACCGGCTGGCTCGGGGCTCCATTTAGTGGCTCCTTCTTTTCAGCGTTAGCTGTGCGTCCAGAGCCAGCCCAGCCTGCTCTCTGGGTATGTTGTGAGTACGTGCTGTGGGCCACCACTGGCGCCCTTCAGACGTAAGTGTCAAATCCTCACTCGCCTTAAATAACCTCTAATGGTTCCACTGGCCTGGATTCAATAAACAGCAGATCGTTAACTCTGAATTACTGAATAAAGTTGCCAAACTGCGTTTGTGAACAATTATGTAGACGTTAAAGAGAAAAGTTGATTGAATAATGGCCACTGTCTGTACTGTTGAGCTACTGAAGAGTGCACACTGTAATAGTGGTTTGTTCATCTTTTATCCATATTTTCCTGTCATGATAAATACATTAGTATAGTTAGTGTGATTATTCTAAATGCACTTTGAAAGTTCCATAAATTTTCATTAAACTTTTTTAAATGGCCAATATATACTGCATTTAAACACTGACTTCAAAGTTTTCTAACATGCCGAAAAGAGGCAGTTTTAATTAAACATGTTGGCTGTGCTTAAAAACTTTAACTACATTTGTAAGCCGTCCCTACAATAAACCATACAAAATGAGGACAAAATGCATTTTTTTTTTTGGAAAAATAATGAGTTTCAAAAGTCCTTGCTGTGACCTTGTTGCAGGATGTACATTGTAAACAACTTAGTATTCCCTTTGCTCAAAGCACGGCCTTGACCCCTGCTGTGCCTAACTCCAAAATGACACTGTTCTCCCTTGGCTCTGGCAGACCACTGCCTCCCAGAGGGGTGTTGCAGAAGGAGGCAAAGACAGTGGTGCATCCTGAACAAAGAAACAAAATTACATGTTTTGATATCTCCAGAATTGTCTTGAAAAAAAAAAAAAAAAGTTGAGGCAAGGATTGGTGGCTGTGTACATCCGACAGACTATGAGAGCGCTGAGCGCGCGCCTTGACTTGCACCCGCGTCAGGAGCGGCTGTGGGAGAGTGCGGCCTCTAGGTTGCAGGGTGACACTGCGCTCTCTCCCCAGAGCCTTCGGAGATACACGTCACGCACGTCAGCGCCTCTTCAGAAAGGAAGAGGGGCAGGAAATAGTCCCTGCTCAGGCATGTTTTCGGAAAATCTTGATGCATAAAAATATCTCTCGTGGAAACCTCCAAGAGTTTCAACATGCAGGCAGTCAGCATGCAAGAATGCAAGACATCATGGAAGCAAGACTCTTCAGGAAACCATGAAACCCTTTGAAATTCTGGCCCACCATTTTAGCTTCATAATTACATTGTGTATATGAAATACAACCCATTTTCCTGTTTGGTGACATTGTATTTTCCCCCAGATTTGCCCCAGCTATTTACTGTGAGGAAACAAAAAATTAAAAATTCCAGTGGATGACCAGGCCTCTTAATGCATGGGCCACATAACTATGCTGTACCTAGTTGCCCTTTTATGCCAAATTATTACAACTACGAAATTACATTTAACAAGATAAATTGTAACAATGCACATCAAAGTTTGCCAGAAGTGGTTTTATGGGCAGGGTAGACTCATCTGAAATGATTTTATCTGATTATTTTCCCTTCTTTGTTATGTCGGATAGTTTATTTAAGTTGATCTGCTGTCCAAATAAGCCATTAGGGATTCTAATCTCATTTCAGAGTACTTTGTTGAGGCCTGATAGAGATTTGAAAGCAGCGGTGGCAAAAGTCAAACTGAAACGCCCTTAAATAAAAACTACATCATCTCTGACTGTTTATGAAACGCGCTGTCAAAGCTTTCGGATACCTGAGATCGCAGCTGTGCAGCACAGGTTGTGGATCTTATCTGAGCTTGGACAACGGGGATGCCGATTATGACACGTTTACAATGTTGATTCAGTGTTATCATTGTTGTTACAAAAAAAAAATCCAGGCTAAAGGCTTTTGACCTAATAACAGGAACGGGTGAGGGCGCAGTGAGAAAGAGAAGGGCTGAGTTCAATATAAATAAACAGCTATGGTTTCGACGACACCTTTAAAGCTCTTTTGATATGGGAATGAGGAGCTGTTTGAAAATGCATCTTGAATGTGCACTTCATACTTTTCTACTATGGACCAACAATTAGTGGCTTTGGCATGAGAGACGGCATGCAATTCTTTTTCCTGGGTTGTTGTTGTTTATTTTTGAGGTTTTTTGGTTTTATTTTATTTTGGCAGTTATATCCACTCCATCGTCACATTTCTTCTTCTGTAAATGAGGCTGTATAACTCACGTGCTGCTGTGGCTCCTTCATAATTCTTCCTGGTGTGTTATTTGTGGATTTCATGTCTACCACTCCATAATTGTATCATGTATATATATTTTGGGAAGCTTTCCTCCACTCAGTTTGTGCATTAAAACTTGGGATTGTCTATGGCCTTTACATGTGCTATTTTCAGTCTCAAGGAAGCACTTTTTTATTTCATAAAAGAGCCTGTAAGTAACTGTGATAGCCTGTTGGGAGACATGTATTTTTTTTAATGAGCATAGGGGCTTTCTTCTTGACTTCTCAAAGGGTAACGTCACCCAAATTTCAGGTTTTATTTAATTATTTTTAGCATACAGATTAGCAGGCACGCATATTGAAAGACAAGGGCCAGTTTCATAGCAGAGAATCTAGACAGTTTCACAATTTTCAAGTCTTAAGTCAGTGTTTGATATTTTCCCTAAATGGCCACTTATTTTATTATAATAATTATTATTGTAATTATTTTCAGGTCCACACATTCGCCTTTAAACCACACAGATGTATCTGTGTGCTGCACAGGCAACAATCAATGGTATTATCCCAACAATACACAGACAAACACTATACAAAGTACTATGAGGGACTATTCGGTAGCTCATTCAGTTAGTGCACCATTCTTGTTCTAGTGAATGGATGGGCCCCACAGTCCGTGACCAAATCCTGACCACGCCAGTGCCAGCTGTGGCCAGTAGCACCAGTGGGCGGAACGTAATTCAGGGTTGCATCACCCGGGGTCGGGATGGAGCCGCATATCATTATTTTCCAGTGATCCCCATAGGTCGATTGGCCACCTGAAAGTCCATCTGTTAAGCTGCGTATAAAGAGTCCTCCTGTGACTCATATCTGCGAGTACGCCTGATAAGAAGTGACATTTGGTATCGCGTGCTTCAGAGGAGAGAACACGATTGTCTGCGTTTTCCAAGGAGGGAGGAAATAACTTTGCCAAAAATTTAGACCCTGCATTTTAAAATGTAACCAAAAGAATTTGTAACAAAAGCATAATTTTAAATGTAATTTGTGTGAGTCTACCAAGAGAAGGACAGTGCAGTGTTCAGTAAAGGCCTGGTAGCCTCATTTAGCATAGGAAACCACAATTAATTATTCTTGATTGTGACGAAAATACAAACTTTTGCACAGGTAAAGAAGACCACATTGCAATTTTTTTGTTTTTTTAATTGACACAAATTTTCATTGAGACAGGTTTATGCTGGTTTTCTTTAAAGTTCCATCTATCTTATCTCAGATAATAACTTTCTTTTTAGAAATAAAATTTAAGTAGTATATATTTTTAGGAGATAAAATAGAGCACAAATGATTTCGTTGACCACTTGACTGCTACAGCGTTTTCACTGAAGAACCTTTTGAAGCACCGGTGACAGACAAACATTCCATGCAGCGTGTCGTATGAGGTCAGCTGAGGCTCGGCAGAAAACCCAGGGACCACCACAGGCCCGTAGACTGCAGGAAATGTGTTTCCTTAGTGTTCGTGTCACTCATCTGATTCTGTTGCACTTGGTGACCTCAACTTGACCGCTGCATACAGGTGGCCCAGAGGAAAAGAATCAGGTGGCCCAACCTCTTGTGTTCCTCAGCATCAGCGCTTTTGCTGACCAAACAGGTCATGGGAAGTATTTAGCATGGTTGAAAGAAAAAAAAAAAAACAACAACTATAATTATAGGGACCCCAGTGATAACTGCATGTTATGTGAAATCAGATAATGAATTCTAACAAGAGGACAGAGTGAGGTTTTTATATACGGCTTCCATGATAACAGTCATTGTCATTGTGCAATTTTCGTCATTATGGGTGGATCATTTCAAAATTGCTGCCCTTCAAGTGTCTCTCATGACCACCCACACCCGACATTAGATGTTACCGTGTCATTACCGACGGCAACCAGACACAAACAAGGGCTCAGGCTGTTTGCTATTGCTTTCTGAGCTTGTGAGGGATTGACCACCCACCCAATGGCCTGAATTCAATCAAGGTTTGTACTTTAAGCTTTGACTTAGGCAAACGTGCAAGTGTTGCTCTTTTCTACACAACCACAGTTTGCAGGATGCAGTTTTGTTTACTTATGACTTCACCAATTTAGGATTTTTTTAAGTTCTTCTTTTGTGAAGAAAAAGAAACATTTGCATTTGATTGTGGGCAAATTTAAGGACAATTGTCGATTGAATCCAGGCCATCTCTTTTTGGCCTGTCTTTGAAAGTCTACCACATTACAGTTTTCAGCAGTAATGAGGCTAAAGGTTCAAACATTTTGGCATACTGTTGACATCAGTGAACTCAGTCACAGCCACCTGCGTATAACACCATTGCACTAATGAAGGCACCATTTAGAGACACTGAAATCTTAAGCCTCTTCATGACTGAGAAATGTAGAATGTGGATCTTAATGAATGAAAGTTACTCAAAGGAAAAAAGATACTTGAATGGAAAATATTAAGCAACTTTGTGGTAAGCAAAATATTCCAAAACAAACTGCAGGACAGAGGAAAAAAAACAAAAACATTTTTTCCATGTTTATCCTTAAATAATGTTTTTTGGGAATTTAGGACAGTTAAGAGTTTAGCAGTAAGACTTTTCTTGGTCGTATTAATGTGCATCGTACAGGGCTTTAGGTGAGTGTGTGGGAGGGTGGTGGTGGTAGTGAGGGGGAGGGGGGGGGGCAGGGAGATTGTTTGGATTCATTTGTTGCATGATGTACTCCTCCACGCCTCGCCTTGACAACTGTAAACTCGGACACGGGTCACTTCCTGTCGTAATTGTCTTCCCGTCTCCCTGCGTCAGGCACGTCTAATTTCTGATTATTAATAGCTACGGCTGGTGAAAGGCATCATTGACAAAGAACAAAAGGAGAGCGGTCGAGACCCAGGATATATATTTTCAACAATGAACATTTATCCTGTGCTGACAAACTAGCACATGGGGGTAGAACTAAACATTTTGGACTGGTGGCACACGAGCACGTAGCACGATGCACACTGTCATGAGATGTCCACCCATATTCTCATGACACACCTCTCTCTTTCTCTTTAAAGTGCATTTCAAAAAACGTGGTTTCTAAAATTGCATAACACTTTCCTTGAAATCATTTTCATCACTCGGTGAAAGTGAAAATAGCGAGCAGTGAACCGGAAGGAGAATTGACTCACTGTCAGAGTCCCATCGGTCTGGCGTTGCACAGTTCTGCCGAGCTGAATCCTTAGAAATAACATTTCTGGTAAGGAATAACTACGGGCTAATGTAGCCTGAGTAATCTGTGGCTGGCTCCAGACTGGGGCCATCACATCTTCCATTCCGCTGGCTGGGTTGACGCCTCTGTGGAGGGCTTTGTTATTTCAGTCTGGCTGTACTACTTGTGCCCTGTGTATACAGTGAGGTGACCCACGTTCCACTGTGGAAAGGGCTTCGACAACCACTTAACTCACAGGGAGCTCTCCAAGCTAATCCCTTTGTATCCTTTAGCAAGACACATTGGAAAACTTGGGGCGGGAGAACAAATCATCATTTACTATGGAAACGATGTTACAGTAATACATACAGGGCTGTATTGGCATGGAATACATTATTACATATTATACCCAGGGGTGGAAATGAAAATTTTCACTCTTAGGTATCCCCAGAAGAAAAAATAAACACCCCCCCCCCCCCCCCCTTCTCAGCACTCTTCACTTCTCCAGTTTACTCCTCTCCTCTACTTCCAGTAACACTCCATCTTTTCCTTTGCCACCACTAAACTTCACAGCTTTACAGACTTTACAGCTACAAATGCATATGTCACGTATGCCTGAAAAAGGCTTAAAATGTAGACATAACTGTAACAATAGCAAGCCCTTTATTGTCGCTGGTGCAGAAAGTTGAGCAATAAGCTGAGACAAGTCACACTTTTATTTAATAAAAACCTGAATATACTAGAAATATTAGACAAAGGGACTACCACTGTAAGCCTATACAGTTTGCATAAATTTTATAAGATTGCTTATTAATTTAGGCAGGGAAAAAGTACATTACTGTTGACTCAATGTATAACATGCATTATAAATTATGTTAAAAATAATGAAATAGTAACATTAAAAAACCATCGACGTTGTCTTTAAATATTGTGTATGTGTGTTTGTGAACACGGTTTCCATGGTTTTTCATTCATTCTATTTCATTCATTCTATTAAAAGTTGCGCGAATGTATTTTAGGAGAGCTGGGCTCAGTCATTTCCTGCGTTTTAATCTATTTTGGCTCTCAGAAAAATCACGCAGGGCGAGAGACACCGCTCTTCCTTCCGTTCTCCTTTTTCTCACACGGGCCGTTGTACGTCATGTCTCCATGTGACTTTTTTTTTTGTAACTTTCCTGAAGGACGTCCTGGCGAAGGAACAATGGCGGAGAACAAAGCCGAACTGAGGTTCTGGAGTTTTCCGCGCCATTGTCCGCCTCACAATGGCACCGCGCGGCCCCCAGAGCCGTGACACCTGCACTTCACAGCAAATCCCATCAAACGGAGCATGAGCCCCCCCCCCACCCCCCCCGCCTCCCCCCCCCCCCAGCCCCCGGCCTGAATGCCACCCACTCCAGCCAGCTCAGCTGAATGTTCAAAGTGTGAAGCGCGGCGCTATGTGAGTGTGCTTTTACATACTGCTTTTTTTATTGCAATAAAAGATGCAATTCAATACCTGTAGTACACACACACACACACACAAACACACACAAGCATACACACATGTATTATATACAGTACATACTTATTACTTTATCAAAACCAAAAGGAGCAATGCGGACATACAGGCATTTTACAGTCGCCTGGCATTTAATAGGGACAAGTCCTAATTGTGCCCTTTCTGTTATACAGATGCCAAGAAGCATGCTTTTAAAAAAAAAAAAAAAATTTTAAATGGGGCAAATTGGTTGACAAGAATCCAGTCTGTTTACAATAAAATGCAGCAAACCGCACGTAATTGTGTCCAGAGCCGCGTCTATTTGTCGGCAGATGTTTACGAGTAAACAATCGGGACACCTCTCGCGGAAGATAAACGCGCACAGGCCTGGGAGCGGCAGGCGCGGCCGACGACCGTGAGGGTGGCTCGACCGCACGGCCACGACCGCACGCTCCAGGGACCCTCCGCAAACCTACACAGAGCTTTTATGCTTTTTAAAAAATCTTTCCCTCATGGAGGGACTTAACTCACTGCATAAATAGAGCGGGTTAGAACTTTGGAGTACACATTCCAAAAATCGTCTTTTTGAATCTTTCTGTCATATAATTGCATATATTTACAATTTAAGAATACATTCATAACAAGAAATCTACACAAAAAAAAGGGCTGCGTAAGTGTGCCAGTTAACCATGTGTAAGATGTCTTGCGAACACAATAAAAGTCATCTTTATTTCAGGAGTTGCATAATTCCTTGTATATAAAAATATAAACATAACTTTTCACTTACCTTTGCTTACATACCTTTGCTTACATACTCTTCATTACATGTTAATAACATGTTAATATCAAAGTCCTGGAGGACTAGTTGATGTCATGGCATTAACTAATGGCGATCCTAATAAATAATAACTGATTCATTGTTGAGCATTTTTCAAAAGAATTATCTGCATGCTCACAATCTATTAGGCCTCACAAAACAACTTGTGTGACTACTACATTTAATGACTGTATGCATATGAAATATTGAAGAATCTGACCTTCTAGGGCATTAATTTATAAAAATGCATGTGTATTTACACACACACACACACACACACACACACACACACATACATACACGTGCGCACACGCACACAAACACACGTACACACACACACGCACGTGCGCGCGCACGCACAGCACGGGCAGCAGTTCTGGGTGCACGACTGCACGTGCCTCTAAAAGTTTATTGAATCCGAAGCAGATCTGGTACGATCCTGATTCGACCAGTTCAAAATGAGAAACAGGACGGGTCAGGGTCTTCAGCTTGAGTTCAGCCACGCCTTGGTCGGATATGTAACGAGAAACCCACACCCTGCGGTGGAACACGTGGAGCGATGCACAGTATCGATATCCACGCAGCAGGTGACACCAGCACAACAGCGAGAGAACTCCGGTCGACCGCAGAGTGTTCCCGCGGACAAAAGGAAGAAACCGAACGTCCTCTCACGCCATATTTGTTGATAATACCACCTGAACAAATGGGAACTGTTGCAACTTTCTCGAACGGCCGAGGATTTTTATTTTGCTTAGAAATGCTTCTCACCTCTCAGAGACAGATGTGCCACATGTGTTCAATATAAACAGTATGATATGACAGATGTGAAGGTGGGAATGCAAACATGACACGTGTTTGTGTTGTTCTTACTCCCATAAAGTATATTTATTTAAGATCATCTTGTTTTTGTCACAATATTGAAACACCTAGAATGCAAAATACTTCAAACACTAGAATATTGTGACGTATATATTTAGTTTCAGGGAGCATCATATTTATATTAGTCACTGTAGTCGATATGCTGGAAACCGTTATACTGTGATTCAGTCATTAACTTCCCTGAACTTATATAGGAAATGAATCTTGCACCTATGAGAACACATTTCCAGGCGAGGAAGCAGCGCTCTGAGTCGCTGGACAGGGACGTACCCAGCAGGTTTCCCATTATTGTTCTCAGAGCGCGACAAGGCTTCAGAGCTTCCTGCTCAGCTGCTCCCTCTCCTTATGAACCCCCGCCCGGTTACTGACCGTAAGGAGCACTTTTCTTTTTTTTTCCAATTCTGGAAATGAAGATTAAAGATCACCTGACTGGAATCGAGAATCATTCTGACTCAGCTGTGGGTCAGCTCATGTTACTTTCACACATTTCTGAGTATTCCAGGACATTTAAAAAAAAAATCACATTCACGTCACGCTGCCCCTCTCTCGGACTGGGCACTTATGAAAATGGGCCACAATGGTCGGGACCAGCCACGCTGGCAGAAAAGACAGCGTTAATTCCAAAAGCACACAAGCCCTTGGAGCTGGGCCTGAAACAGAACTTTTTTTTCCCCCCACTTTAAAATTAGCATTTCTCTTTCCTTTTCAGTTTAAAGCGCCGGGAGAAGATATTCACAGTTGTCAGATCAAACTTGCCTTTTTTTCCCCTCCGTTTCATTCCGATGCGGAACACAATCCAAACCCCGGGGAAGGGAGCCGGGAACTTTATTATGTTAAATCGAATCTGGGAGATCTATTGTGAAAGGCTGGGCAGTCATTGAGATGGTGGGCTTCTATAGGCCTGGCTGCTGGCTGACCACATCACCTGTCCAGCAGGAGACGGTCTCATCTATTGTTCGGCTCCAAGGTTGCCACAGCGATAGCTCAGGAATGCGACGACACTTTTTTGCCCAATCTCCTTTGTCAGTCCTGAGAAGAGAACAACTGGCACAGGCTCACAGACAGACAAGCATGCATTTGACTGTTGTGGCAAAAAAAAAAAAGCAGAGAGTATATGTTATTTAAATATGAACTTTAACTTAACCACCCTAGTGCTTTGCTGATACTCTGTTTCTCTTT
Organism: Anguilla anguilla; assembly: GCF_013347855.1. NCBI lineage: Eukaryota > Metazoa > Chordata > Actinopteri > Anguilliformes > Anguillidae > Anguilla > Anguilla anguilla. Next base: position 51,704,136 of record NC_049206.1, on the reverse strand, counting down.
CGCCATCCTTACAGGAAACCCTTTATTTATTTTCTAATTAATCAAACACAGAAATGGTTCATTGCCATGTTTCTAACTCTCGGGACTGCAGATCTACAAAAAAAAGAAAGAAAAAAAAGGCATGTTTTCACGTTTTTTTCAAACCAGCGAATCACCAGATGGTTACGTTTAATCACCACAGGCTTAACCAGCACATTCAGTAGAACCAAGAAGTCAAAGGCAGCCCGAGATTGGCTTTGTGTGCATTCCCTTGGGAGATGGGAGATTAGGAATGGACCAGTAAGCATGTTCATGGGAAAATGAATGGGCCAGAGAAGGTACAAAACAGACGCTTTGCCCCACGAGCGGCACTAGCGTACCAAAATCTTTCCGTGTGGTAAAACTTGTAGATTTTCTGAGCTAATGATTTCACCTCAGAAATAAGCTACTTAACCATTTAGCCTTTCAAATTGATCTCATCAAATAAAAGTTCCACATATGACCATATAATGTTGTTTGTTTAAGTTTGTTAAGTTTCTTGCATCATGTCATACTTTGATGTTATTGTTTGAGGGAAGATTGACTTGTAGGACAAGACACATCTCTCTGTGCACTATTCTAAACAGAAACAATGGAGTTCCTGGCTTCCCGGGATTTTGGCATCGCTTCAGTGTGCTATGTGCTTAACTTTGATTAATTAAAAAGATAATCAACTTTTTTCTTTGTTTCTTGCATAAATGGGATGGATAAAGTGTACAAGGACAAGAAATGTATGGCCAATCCCGAGTTTTATGTCACTGATTGGTATATTATACTATATTATTATTAGATTAGTACATTTAACCATGCTTATCTTCATGTTCTAAATGCAGAAAATCGCACCAGGCAATGGCTTAAAGTTTAGCTGTGCTCACAATTAGGATACAAGCATTTTTGTATCAGCACCAAAGTCCAGCCTGTAATTTTGTGAAACATTCTTAAAATAAATATTAATTGTTACCACTTGCATTTAATATGTGCAAAGTGCTGTTGAGGATGGTCAGCATTTTTTGGATGAGGAAGTTTAAAAAATGCAAACTCAGCATTCCTACACACACACACGCATGCATGAAACACAAACACACACAGACGCCCACACACACACACACACACACACACACACACACACACAAGCATGCATGTAAACACATGCACACACACACACACACACACGTTACACATTTACCGGCTACAAATGGCACGCATACAATCTTTCAATGTCACGGACACCATCAGACAAAGACATACATAAGACCTGGAAATGACCTTGTCACAATGAGCCTTTTGTAACATGTAACTTTTTCATCTTTTTCAAAATCTTTAACAAAATGCTTTTCATAATCTCTGCTTATTTGTTACACGCCTCAAATAAGCAGTGTGTCTTTTTTTTCCTCATAAACTGAATGGTTTGTATGTAGTAATTGATAGATATGCATTTTGCACAAAGAGCTGACCTAAGTGTTTTTTTTAAATTGACAGAATGACTATATGAAAAACGTAGTCGAAACACAGGGTTCTTTGTAAGACTGCCTTTCATTTTGATAACAGTTGGATTGTAAGTAAATATTTGCTGCAGATTTGCCAACCATGCAGACGTCTTCTTATTATGGCAAAGCCACAAAAATGTGAGATTATAAGGCCCTGTGATCATCTGCATTTGGGAAAGTAGATAAGGTTGCTTTATTGTGGTGGCATAGTTTTTCAGGTAAGCCATTTCAGCTTAGACATTTCATGTTCTGCTATTTGCACATCAGCAAATTGCCCTCTTGCAACTGCAGGCTACTCAGACTTACTTCATAATTTATCATAACAAACCCACAATCTAGAAAAATGCACTTTTTTAAGCATTTCTGGTAAACCAGATAGGGTTTGAACTATCACCAAAGTCCCCATCAGGAAATGGATAAGTTGGATTGGATTTTATTTAGCTTTTGAGCACCAATTGAGGAAAAGATCGAGATTGTTCCATCCCGGTACCTCATTGGATCGGTCAATTTATCAAAGCAAAGCATGAAGAAAGCGGACTGTATTATTTCTCAGAAATACTCAAAGATCCCTGGATAGTGAAGCTTGCAACAAAGTATACCAGCTGCAACAGCTCTGATGGAAGTTTAGTCCGTCTGTCAGCAAAGAAAGACAACAATGCAAACGTTTTGTGGAGATCACATACAATGTTACCCCTCGTCATAAAAAATGTGTGAATTTTTGTATGATGTGTTGGTATTGTGGAGAGCAAGGTGTCTTTCCATTTTAATTGTGTATTCTAGAATATTGTAGGGAAATGCGGTGTAAAAGCATGGAGTCATCATTTTTCTGCAACGAGTTTTCAAATGAATATCAAGTCTGCATGGTCTTAATGAAAAGAAAAATAATGAATAAATAAATAAATCTAGCATTCAATTGGAAAACAAACTGAAAGAAAACAGCTTTCAAATTTAATTTTGGCTCTTACCTGGCAGAAAATACTTTGATCTGATTAAGTACGGTGACTATTATGAATTTTAACTGTTTAAGCCCATGAGGGATTTTTTTTTTTTCTCCTGCAATTCCGGTAAAGTGATTCACTTTTGATCACTTGATGCAATTTGACCAATTTGTTTTAATCTGAATGATGGGCATTCGGGCATGTAGGGATGTCCTTTTTGATTGAATTATGGTCATTACATGTGATTAAATTCTGGAAAACTGAGCCTGTCCAAGATGGGGATAAAGCAAGAACACAAATCCTAAAATGGAAGGTCCAAAGGAAAGACTGAGATTAAGATCATGTGTTTTTACGATGCTGCCAGACAGTTTAGACAATGCGGTTGTAAAACTAACTGTGTTTCTGATTAATAGGGCTTTGGCAAGAATTTCGTTTTGGCAGAAGAGGTATTCCGCACAGTTGCCATTTGAAGGGAACCGTGTAAATGCAAACGAAAACCATTCTGTGTCTTGTTTGCACCTCTGAAATATTAACGGCTCGCACTGACTATTTATTTCGTTTCGCAATTTATTATTCGAAGCGCGCGCTACGAGGGTGCCGCTACGGAACATGTAGCATACGGCGAGCAACAGTTACATCCGAATCCGCACCCGCAACCGGGCCGCATCCCGCCACTCAGAGATAATGGAGGGGCGAGAGGGGGTGGCCCCGGGGGAGCGCCTGTGTGGGTGTTTGTTTTATTGCGTGCCCCGCATCCCTGTGGGCGTGGCTTTCCTTTTTTGACGGAGGAATGTGCTGATGAACCTCAATCAAAAAATAACACTCGCATTCCTCTCATCTAGGGAGTAAGGCAGAATGCAATTAACACGTATCAGAGAGACTCGAGACGGCCTGTCAGAACAGGAGAGCGTGCCCATTGGCCAGCTCACAAGGGCTTACAGCGCACAGTCAGGTTTAGCAGTGCATCACTGCTGTTTAAAAGGAAACCAAGGTTTCTAACATTATACTCTTAGCATCAATGACATTAATGTTTAACGATAACTGTAGAAGTCTGTACTGTACTAATATAATTACAGAAATAACCCCTGGGTTCAGGGTTGCTGGTCTGAGAAGGCACACGGACATCCTACCAACCAAAGGCCCTCTCTCCCTGGACAATGCTACAGGCACTTGCCACGACTCTGTGGTAATGCACCATAGATAAGACAAATCTGAAGAGTGAAAAAAGGGCATTTTACAAAAGCTTTAGAATACATTTGATTTCTAATAAAGTACAACTAAAACAGACTGGCATGTAAAAGTAAGGATGTAATTTTTAAAGGGTTTTAGGAGAAGACAGGGACTGCTGCTCTGATCTATTTAACAGAGGTGTTCCAAAGCCTCAGAGCTTTTACTGAGAAAGTGCAATCTCCTTTAGTTTATAGTCTGGACTCAGAAATGGTTAGAAGGGTTTTATCTGAAGATCTATGGTGGTGTTCAGTTATGTATGGAGTTAAAAGCCCAGCAACATAATCAGGAGCTAAACTTTTTCTTGTTTTAACAGTATTTAATAAAATTTTAAAACCAATTTTAAAGGCTACTGGAAACTGGAGCAGAGAGGCCAGGATAGGGGTTATGTAAGTTCTTTTGTTTGTCTTATCCGAAAGCCTAGCCGCTGAATTTTGAAGTAGCCGAGGACAGGAAAGCACTTGACGGCTAGAGCATGAATAGAGTGAATGACTTCCCGCGTCAGTAAATGATGGGACTGACCTTATTCTGGACGTATTTCTTTGCTGAAAGTGCCAAGACTTGACTTTTGTTTTTTATGTTTAGAAGATTATTATGTGTAATTCAAAATTAACATTTGGATCAAAGATAACACCAAAGCTCATAAACGTAAGCTTTATGTGCACATGTATAATCTGCATAGAAGAGAGAGAGATCATTCAGCAGTTGTAAAAAAATAATAAGATAATATGCCTCATGATTATGTGCACAGGTGTTGCTGGCAGTTCATTTCTGAACAAAATGGGCATTTGCTACAGTCATTACATAAGTAACAAAACATGAGTCATCTTATCAACCCCCAGTATGCAGCATCTACCCGGTGCACAAACATTATGCAATATAAACCTGGATCTATTGGGAGGAGGAATCCTAGAAGAACAAATCCCTGTTTCTAAGTTTCAGGTAAAGATAAACAGGCTGTCTTTAAGCAAAATAAGTGATCCAACTGTGACTACGCGAGCCAAGTGCTGAAACTAGCAAAGCCCAGACTCTCAGTAATAATTTCACGATATGAACAAAGCAAAAGAGTGACTTTACAGACCTCCACTATATGAGTTTTGTTGCAAAGGCTTTTGAGGCCTTTGGTTCAGTGTTTATTTTAGAAGATGTCCATTGCTTACACAGCTGACTTCATAATGAGTACCATCATGTTCTTTTTTTCCCCCCTGTTAACGGGCTCAGACTGTGCAAGTTCAGTCCTCCACAGTGTGAATCTCACCTTTTTTACGCTTGCTGGCTGGGACAATTTGCATGTGCCCTCCCTCTTTTTCAAAAATGGTTGTTCTTAAAAAAAAATATCTACAGTTCTTCAAGAGCCACTGCAATTTTGTGTAAACATAAAGCATACTTGACTATGCGGTTCATCACATTGCTTTGCATTTCCAGTATAAAATGTATTTATCATTCATTTAAATGTAAATACACAATTATACAAATGTATAAGTAGCTGAAATTGGTTTGTGTAAAACAAAAAGGCATCACTGTGTGCTTTTCAAGAGAAAACACCAAAGCAATTTCGCATATCCAATTTTGCATTGAAATCAGCGTCCTTTTTATATTGCATAAAACCAAAGTCACGATGACATGTGTTCCCACTTTGCTTGTAACAAAGTCTTTCTGTCATTCCGGTCAAAAAAAAAAGGTGTTTATGTCCACATCTATTGAAAGCAGAAAGCATTTGTTTACTTACTTTAGGCATTCACTAAGAGAAAAAAAATCATCAACTCAGCACCTTTTGGAGAGTGTGATCATGCCTGTTTCCAAAACATCTGCATCAAAGCAGCTTGTTGCACGCTGTATTTAAATCCAGTAAACACTCATATTTACAAAATGTCACTGCATTTAAGATTATTAACAGATTATTCATCATTGGTGGCAGTGACAGGATGCCCATGTGGTGCTGGTGGTTCTGTGTCGTGTAAACACAGCTGGGAGCAGAAATAAAGCCGGATGAATGTGTCAGCCTTCTCTTGCCCTCAAAAAAAATAAGACCCTGCGACACAGACGTCATGGTACCGGCTTGTGGCACTGGCTCTCTGCGCTTTGCAATAATAGCACGGAACACCACATATCTGCTCTGTACAGTTCCAAACACGATTGCATACAACGTCATAGGACGTCTGTCTATCTATGACCTTTGAGTGTTGAGGGTTGAATTGCCATATGTATTTAACAAACTGAATAAGATCAAATGATAAATGTCTGGTTCCTTTGTTTGACATGGGCCTCCTTCGCAGTTGGTGAAAGCTAGTTGGGAAATGCTAGGCTAAGACTGGGGGAACATTGTGCTATGCTCTGTTTGGTTAACTTAAAGGGCCTACTTGATGTGCTTCTAAAGACGTGCTGTTTACCTCCTGTACCCAATCCAAGCTCTTCACTTAATGTTTTGCTTTATGATCTGCTCTCTGCGGTAACATTTTTGGAAGGTTGGGTGTCTCCTGAAGGAAATGTGAACCCATCGGCACATTTTTCCATCTGCAATGCAAACAGATGCACGCACGCATGCACGCACACATGCACGCACGCACACAGTCATGTAGCCTTTTGCATGAGCAGCCACACGCGAACGTATCGCCTACGGACAAATTACGGAGCAAAAAAAATAATCGCTTTTCTGAAATATAAACTACAAAATATTCTGACGATCATTTGCCAGACTCTTTGCAGAGAGAATATGTTGGGCTTTGCCAGAGCTCTCCACATCCCGTCTGAATCTGATTATTATATAATCACTGCAAATTCAACAGTGGGAAATAGAGAAGGACATTTGTAAATCATGTTTGTCTCAGTAATCTGATCCAATCCGGTCTGATCCATGAAACCGGATTAATTGGTTCTTACCCTTTTTGGATCTCACATGAGAAATCCATGATAGGATTTCTATGCTGAAGTGGACTGATCAACACATGGGCCTACGACGGCCAAAGCAATCCTATTTAATGGAACAAATGTTTTAGGAAACCAATTCTGCAGCTGTGAGCTTTGCAGAGTGGTAGAGTTGTGCAAAGGGACATGAGACCTGGGATTTCCACCCTCTATATCCAGGTCTTTCAGTGATATATTGACAGTTTACCTTTTTGGCAAGGTTTGAGGGTTTGCATTCTGACCTGAGTAGCCTGGCAGGAAGTGCCCATTTAAAGTTCTGAATACCAAAGTGAGATAGATCATAGATAGAAGTGTGACTGACCGTCTACTCCATAAGCTTCCGAAATAGTTTCTTAAACATGCAAATTTAGGCAAGGGGTTTGGTTTACATTGCATCTTGACCTCCAAAAACTGAAATGTGCATGGTTAAACTGAAATCATACAGATATTTTAATAGGAATGTCAGCTTTGTGTCTGCAATTATTAAGCACCATGTTTGAGCGTTATATTCAGTCAGTGTCACAATGTACACACTTAGGGAAGGTAGGACGTACTGGAAGGTACAGCGAGGTGGCAAAATATATGAATGAGACAATGAGACAAAAAAGCCTGGTCCCTTCAAAAAAAAAAGAAAAAAAAAGAAAAAAAAAGTGATTTATTTCAGAACAGCTGATTGGCTGGAATGTGACTTCCCAGGTAGCGTTGTTGGTCTGAAAACAGGCTGCTGTTTGCACTGTTGTCATAGCCACAGCTGGGCACGCATTTGCGCATGTGCAGAGGAGAGAGATTCCTTTTTGCCTCCATTGCACACGCAGGCATTTTCATTTCACAGCCAGCACGTTTGACTCATTGATGATTCACTTGTATGTAACCAGCCAGAACATAAACATCGCATTACAAACAGTTATGGTCTCGTTTTTAGTTTTCGTTCAAAGCATTATTATTTTTATGGCTAGCTTGCACACATTCCAGATGTGAGGGGCAATGCTTGGATTAAATAGTGAAGGGCATAACCCCCCAAAATCCCCTGCCTCACTCCCTCCCTCCCCCTCTCCCCCCCTGACCGGCCCTAAACGAACCCTTTCCAGAAATACCAAATAAAGCAGATGAGAGAGTAGCTCACCTTCTCTGGCATTTCTTGGCCTGGGTTACGCACGTTATGGGGGGATGTGCTGGATTTGCAGGCAACCAGATAGGCTCTCCAGAAATGCGAGTGAAGTCTCCTCTTCGGAAGCTCAAAGAGAAACAGAGAAGGAGGGATGAAGGAATGTGAAATGTTTGTTTGACCACCTGCTGGCAGGTCACATCTATCACAAATCGCTGAAAGACAGCTCAAATTTCATGAGCAATTGCGCACAATTAAAATATTTGCAGATATATGAACCAGAAAATACCTTAGCCCTCTGGCATTGGCTCTATGGACAATTTAGAGAATTAATTTAGGTCTTTAAATGAAATGTTTTGGCTCATTAGCTTAGTGCTACAAGCAACACATAATTAGTAAAAAATGTACATTACAAAATGAAAACAGAAAGGCTTATTCCAAATATGCAAATAATGTAATACTCAGTAGAGCACAATTTCAGTGTATCTACTATCAATATAAACTGGTATAATAACATTTTCTATCCTACTATATAAATGGCTTAACAACTTTTCAACACTAATGACAAATGTTGATACTAGAGTCCCAGCCTTACTCTCATTTGTAAAATCTTTTGCTGTGGTTTTTAGACCACCAAATGTTGCTTTCTCAGCCAGGTTAGCAATGCCCGTGTTGTTTTCGGTCAATCACAGCCAGCGAAAAACAGAACCTGGCTTCCTCGTGCTCCACGGCTACTACGGACAGCGTCCCGCGCAAGACAGCAGTGGATGTGACATCGCTCCGAAGTTGTTAAAGAAATTACCTAATCTCCAGGCAGGGGTCAGTCAGTCACCTATGAAAGAGTAACATGACGTAGGAAACAAAGGGGCCCGACAGGGATTAAAGCGTCGCTCTCTCTCTCATGCTATGGAGCGGCTCTGGGCGTAGGGCTTCCAAGATCACCGGGGATTAGAGCGGCAAGCTGATGACCTGAAAGCTGTCGCTTTTTTTTTTTTCCCCCCCATATGCCGGGCGAGGAGCCAGGACATCCCCGCGAGCTAAACGGTCTCAATTAGGAGGCGTCCCCCGCCCCCCCCCCCCGCCGTGTGACCCGCGGGTCGTCGCCGCGTTCGCCCGTAATTCCTCTTCGTTTCGTACTCGGGTCCTGTATTTTAACATCTTTGATCTCCAAAAGTGACGGGCCGAAGGCTATCCCACCCAGGTGCATATCTATCCCAACAGTGTCACAATAGCTTTCCTTATTATATATATATATATATATGTGCACCTGTTTGCTCAGGTGGAGTTCAGTCTGAAATATGCAGCAGAACAGCACAATCAATTTTCTGTGGAAGAAGACTTACATGGTACATTGGTGCTTTTACATTATTGGTCCACCTCATTGAACTCAGAATAAAACAATAAATAAATAAGAAAAACAGTGTAAAATAGTTTACTTTTCGTGAACTTTAAATGTTCACCACGCAAACAACTTTTGGTATTGGTATGACTAACAGTAAACGGATGTTGCGCGGATGTTGAAGCCAATGGAAAAGTCAAGTCAATCAGCCAAGACGCACAAAAAAAAGAACAGCGCTCTATTTGTCCCCATGGATGAGGATTCCTGCGTGCGCCCAAAGTTGCAAGGAAATGTCGGTTTTAAACCACACTGATTTGGTTCCAGTTTTCGTGCTCCATTTCTATCAGTAGCAGATGGGGAGTAACACCAAACATCAAGAGCGAGAAAAAAAAAAGCAAAGCTTGTATGCCCAGCTTGATCAATAACTGGAACAAATACTGTTTTTTTTCCTGCTATGGTGGCAGTACCTGATTGTCAATAGTAAAATTTTTTTCTCATATTAGTATTCTGATTAGTAGTCTGATACTTAACAGATAAATCAGACTGTTTTTATTTGCTGTCTTACACTGTGACAATTGGATTTTCCTGCGTTGTCAAATCCAACTCCACAGGGTAGATTTTCAGGAATTATCTCAGAATGGGTTCAAAAGTTTTCTGTGGGAAAGAATGCCATGTCAGTTACATCCTGCCTTGAAAGTTGTGTTAAAAACATTTATCAATCAAGTATAAAACCATGTCATTCATCAATCGTTGACAATTATCTTTTGTTCATGATCTAATTACTGTATGGCTGTCATCAGCAACAGAATGTCTGTAGCTTTTTTCATAGTTCTTTCAAATGGTATGGTGGCATTTTAGAATGCATATATACACATATACAGCATGGCTGTCAACCAGTAAGAATGAAGTTAAGCCATCGTATACATTTTTCTATTTTCCATAAATAATTCAGAAGTTCCATGATCTTTTGAAGAGTGAAATAAATCACGAAGAGTGAAATAAATCATGGGGATTCTTGCAACTGGGCATTCCAAATAAGGGAATAAAGGACAGGAGAGGAAAAAAATTAAATCATGAGGCTCTAATGCATTTGGAGGAATTAAAGGAAACAATAGACACACAAGATTTGGTGAGAGACAGAAATTCAATACAGAAGCTAGAAACATTGATGCATCCTGTATTGTCTGTACTGTTCATAGCGCTTCATTATCCAGTAATTAAGGATCAATCAGTTGCTCGTTACAGCCAACACATGCTTTTAGGAAAGTGATCAGAACATTTTAATGAATTTGCGGCAGCTTGCAAAAAATGATTTGCTCCCATTTCGTCCTCACCAATCAACTTCCTTCCGACTCCAAAGGCAGAACAGCATTGCCCTGTTAAAAGCAAAGGCTCCTGTAACATTTGTCTTCAGAAAGCTAAGACTCTTTACAGAGTCTCTAAAGGAGTGTTAAAATGTCCATATATCAAATAGCAAAATCCAGTGCACGAAAGTAAGGATATCATGGTATGGACATTTTTTATGAACTACTGTTCTTGTACTTGCTTGTCTTAGGCCTGCACTGTAAATACCGTCGGCACATTTAACGTACGATTGAAGTAATTGCCAGGTGGATATGTGCTGGAGACCATTAAAGAGGAGAACGTAAAAAGGGAAACATTCGCATTGTAAAATGGAACAAGAAAAGGGACCAGATGCACGGGAGAGGTTCTCCGAGAAGCGCTGGACTCACTGCTTTTTAATGAGAGACATTTCTGTGAGGATTTCTGCACTAATTACCTTCCCTACGTTGGACTCAGGCTTCCAAATGTCCCCTACTGTTTCATCTGAGATGTTCAAATCCTCAAAGAATGCAGCGCAGGCATCGTTCTGGGGTTTGCATCACCCGAGACCTGGATGTGAAGAAACAGGAACGTTCAAGTTTAAATCTCTCATGTCTTTGCATTCATATTATTTTATGTTGCAAAGACATTATTAGGGTCCAAAATGTTTCTTTGATAGTTCCAACATCACTACTCACTTTCTCTGATCTGATCACCCTTTATCAAACGTGACTGATGTTGGGAATCTTCTCCCCTTTGTGGAACCAAGTCGGGATCGACGAAATAACGCACTGACGACCACTTTCTGATTTAAAAGGTTTTATTACGATATGCAAAGGGAGATTTGTGAGGGTGCCTCGACAAAGCGTTCAGAATATCAGCGTAATAGCCACAAGTGAGAGTTTTAAGTACCCTGGTCAGGGGTCTAATAACTGCCAAGCGTGAACATTCCCAGGAAGGAATCTACATTGAACCCAGATTTCCCGGGGACATCAATTTGGTCTGCTGCTGTTGTATGTCCTTACAGACAATGACTGAACCCTGTATGTGGCCATCTGTCCCTAACAGTGGGGGGCTGTTGCAGTGTGTGTGTGTGTGTGTGTGTGTATGTATATTAAGAATGAATAAATAAAAAAATCTGAATAAAGCAATGAGGGGTATAATAAATGTAACATTAATAGCTCCAACCGATCACTGTCTTCCTATTTAGAGCATAATTGATTTTTAAAGCCTCACATTATTTTTATGACAGTGTATATAGACAATGGATCTTTCCATAATGGTCATTGTTCCAGTGGCCACTGTTGGAATATATGTAAGCTGGGGGTAATTTTCTGTGTTATGAAGGTCATTCAAAATAATTTATCACCATATTATCCCATGACAAGCAAACCACTTGGGTCTTTTGAAAAATGTCTAATATCATGAAACTTGCTTAATGGCTATCAGCAAAGATAAAATATAAAAAAGAATATTATTAAATATATTATTAAACAGTCATACTGAACAAAGTGTGACAGAGTACTGCAACAAGCTAATGACGGCATAAGAGCACTGAGTTCGTCCGGATCTTGGATGTAATTTCTCATGTATGCATTTAATGCAGAATTTTTAGGTACATTCAATAACTCGTATAATAAGGAGGAAATGGTGAGTGATATTTATGTTGAACTATTTTATATTATTTTCATAACAAGAGCTTTCAAATACGGATATTAATTTCAACTGCACAGGTCATCGAGTTTCACAGTCTGCCTAGAAGGTGGCTTACATCTCATTAACCATGCACGATGGACATTCAATAAATCATTTCTACTTAATATATGAAATAAATATTCCCAAGAGAGCATTAGACTGCTTGATACATAGCATATAAATATACACTGACTCTGGGAGTAATATATTCCTCTTCAGATAGCCAACGATTTCATATAAATTGTAAAAGTTTCATTAAACGTCCATGTTGGTATGCACAATACAATAGTTGATTCTCTATCAAGAATGGCAGTATATCTTGGGAATTCCAGTACTTTATCTGACATGGAAATCAATGCCATTTCATTTCTTCATAGAAAAAAATACAAATTTTAAAAAGAGTACAAATCCATTTGAGAAAGCCAAGCAAGGGTTCAGCTTTGTGGTGTCGTTCCCAAGTTTAAGGAAGGTTGGCCAGTCAGGCTCATAAAAAGTGGCCATTAAATTAATTGACAACATAGCTATAAGAAAAACAAAAAAAAAAACAACAACTTTTAAATAGTCGCTCTTTCTTTTATGAAGCGCTTATACACAGTTAACATAAAGGTTCCTTACAGGAGTGCGTGTGTGCGTTTGTGTGAATTTGTGGGTCTGCGTGTGTGTGTGTGCTTATGTGAGTGCATGCGTGCGTGCGAGTGTCCGTGTGTGTGTGTTTAAACCAATTCCTGAGCAGGGTGTTTATAGTGTAGTACTCTGAGAAGAACTGCAGAGAACAATATAACTGTCTGACATAAGGCTGCTTTCACTAGCAGCACTTTCAGTGCTGAACTGACACAGCAGGAAGACTGTGAACCTACAGACCGCTAAGCAGTATAACGTCATTATTACACATCTGGCAGTGCCTCACAAGCCAACAAATGAACTTAAATACTGTTTAATAATTTGGCAGAGCTATTCAGTGTAAATATTTCCGAGGTAATGTTTTAAAATCACCAACAGCAAGTGAATTATTTCAGACAGGTTCTAGCTGAGGTATGGGATGGTCCTGGCTGATGCACTGCATATTCAAAGACCCAAAAAGAACCACTGATTCAGAAATAAAACATTTGTTTTAAAATTAATGATGCAGTAACCATCCTAGAGAACAAAGCCATTAACCACTGTATATCTGCCAGCAGTGGACCCTTAAGACTCTTATAAATGTAACCCTTTGAAATGGAGCTCTTCGGTGAAGGCAATGGAGAGAGTGAGGCAGCAGAAGGCTACGGTTTAGCCAATACCAGGTGTTCCTGTTACCTCCCAATGCCAGTGTTTCTGCAAGGCCATTGGCCAGTGGCTTAGCCTATAGGCACATACAGCTGAAGCTGCTTGGTGATCAGCCTAGCTGTGTCTTATTTCTTCCATCAGGCCTAGCATGAAGGCAAAGAATTTTGATGGACTGGGATGCATCCTAGGTTTTTGATTGTCTCCTTTTTTTGTAGTGGCTTGTCTTCATTTGTGCTGTGTGTACGAAAATTGATCTTCATTTTTGTGGCTGTTTCAGTCTATATTTTCTGGGACTTTTTGGTCTTTTTGGGGAAAATTCAACTAACTTACAAGTTCATACCATAGGTTAAATCCACAGACTGCATAAGTATGTCAACCAAACCTAATCTATCTCAAGGGTTAGGCATAGCTGCTCCAGTTTGAATGCAATACTTTGGTCTGGAGGTTAAAACCTGAAGTGCAACCTCTTTCTGAATTGGTTGCAGTTTTCTGTGTCTTCCTTTGGTTGCCTTTTCCCCATCACTGTGCATTGGTTACTATGTCTAGTGATGGGGAAAAGGAACCAGGTTGAAACCAAGAGACATTTGAACCAATTGATTCTAAATAGATTGCTTGTTATGAGCCACTTGAGCCTTAAGCTCCATATTGACCTCTGCTGGTGCATGGAAATCATGGCAACACATTCTTTCGGGTCTGAAAGTCTCTCGCAAGTCTCAAATCGCTACCTTCACCAGTGAAACTGCAAAATGAATGGCAAATGTAACATGTTATGCAGTTGCCCTTAATGTGAGGACTAACAGTGGACCTTGAGTTTTAGAGAACGGTGCCACCATCTATAGTGTCAAAACCCTCTCTGTGTTGTGCGCAGTTGTGCTCACAAGTATCACAGGGGTTAGGCCTAGAAAATATGCAGAGTATATATTGAAAATGAAGCAAAATAAGGTCAAGGTGGCTTCATCACTTATGACAATGAAACAGCTGTTGTGAAGCTGTTTTACTGGGCCGACCGGCCCAGCCTTCTGGCCTCTGTGAATGCCCTAGCGTTGCGTTTCTTCTCACCATATTGGAACAGTTTGTTCATTTCATGGCAAAAAACATAAAACACAATAAGATAATAAAACATAAAAATGCAGTAAAGTATCTTGCAAAACGTTATCATGGTTTTCCTATTCTTCAGCGGAAAATCCAGCATCACAAACTGAAGCTCGGTTATGTAGACCCAGAAAACATGGGAACTACTGACTCCATTTACCTTAAATGGTATTTTTTTTTTAATGTACTGTTAGTATGAATTCAACAGTGTGTGACTTTTGATGGCAGCACAGCTTTTTTCCACATTTAGGTTTGGCCTGTCGGTATGAAAAGGAGAGTGTTCTAATGTTGGAGAGTGCACAGCAGTAATATATGCTATTTTCAATTATTTTCCATTTAAATGATATTTCAGGGTACTATTCCTAATCAGCTGCTTTATGAACTCTCAGTCAATATAAGGTTCCCATTACATAGCACCATAGTTATTTTATTGGAAAGCCAAATATCGTCATGAGATTTCCAGTCTTTTGGGTGGAGTGAGGATGTGACATTGTTCTCCATGGAGTGAGGTTAAAGGGGCAAACTATCCAATACACAGACTGGCCCAGTCTGATTTATGGGGTTCTGCTGTGATCTGGAGAACATGGCCTCAAACCTAATCAAAAAGGAACACAAGGAATTGTATATATATAGTGAGAGAGAGAGAGAGAGTTTGCATATCAGTTCAAACTCTAAAATAAAATAATAATTTTATTTCAGGCTTGTTTGCTCCGTGCCAAGCATATTACTGCCATCATTTTGTATCTCATAAGATACGTAAAGAGGTCATACATTTTTCTGTAGAATTCATTCTTGCGCTGTATATTCAAGACAATATGTGTAATGTTTGTTATGGTCAGTTACATGTTATATATAGAGATTATTCTATAAGATCATAAATCATGTGACTTAAAAGCACAGAAGAGGACAAATTCATTAAATTAAGGAAAATGTCAGGACGTTCTTGAGAGGCATATCTTCATATCTGTATATCCTTTAGTTTCCATTGCAGTGAAAGTAATTATACAGAAATAACCTTTTAAATTAATTAATTTATGATGCCTCATTTCAGAATTTCTTTTTGATTACAAAACATAATGCCAATGGTTTAAAAGTGGATGCCGTGGCAAATAAAATTGGCTAGTGACTGAAGAAAGGAAATATCAGATGCAGTATATTTATACATGAGAGTTTTTAATGGACATGTTCGCATAAGATAATGTCTTTGAACTTATCTCAAAGTCTTCAATGACTTAAAAGGTAAAGAAACTATGTCAAGACAGCCATGACAGCTGTGCCTTCCATCTTTGGATTAAATTACATGCCATACCCTTAAAAATAATGTGGGCTGTAAAGTGTACAGAAGGACTGATTCACATCACTTCATCCAAAAAGGAAATACCATAAATGGCCAAAGGCACATTGATAGAGCAATGCGTGAATCATCCTCAGTAAAAAACTAAAAAGTAGCTGTTGAAAAAGGTCTTGCAAAAGCTTTCAGGTTATATGATTTCAGATTGACAAGGCTGTAAGCTACAGCAATGACACATCAGAAATCACATTTGAAAACATTGAACGGTTGCTGTCCAAAATGGAAGCTTATTTGCGACTTTTATGGCTATATCATAATTATAGTGTTACATAATAAGAATAGTGGTCCATTATGTATACCTAGATTTGACTCAAACATAAAGGAATGGCTGTATCTTTCCAAACAAAGGCAGTTTGGAGTTCAGAAACACATCAAAACTAAAAAGGATGCATACCCATTTAATCCAGGTCAATGTCTCAAAGTCAAGTAATAATATATGAAACAATTTGTGCATTTTGAACTGAATGTGTGACAACAGCAACATAGCATAAACCATCTATTCATCTGAATGTTCTCTGTGACCACATAATAGGGTGGGTCTACTGCGGGATAGCACACTAAGTGAGACAATTAGCTCACTGGGCTACAGATGAAGGTCAGCTACTAACTGCACTCTGGCCTTGGCTCAACATGATGACATCACTTCCTATATGGATACTCGCGCGTCCTCACATTATCTCACTCTGTCACAGGCTTCGTTCATTATACGGTTGTGGTTATATACAAATCACTGACAGCAGTAAAAACAACATTTGCCCCAGTGTTTCATGTCAATGTGAATCAGTACAAATCACTGCATGCTTTTTGGCAGTTTCAAGGCATGGGGAAAGAATTGCACCTTAAAGGTTATGAGAGGTGTTATGACATGCTAATAACAACCCTATATGGATGTAATAAAGCATAATGACATTCTTAAGAATGGCCCAGCTTCTGCAGTGAGCTGATACAGCTATTTATTTTTATTTTTTTATTTTTTCATTAAGTTAAACGATTACCAGTACAATCCGCTTAACTCAAGGTTATGGAAGAAATGTTTTATAGACTAAAATTCTGCTTGAGTTGTGCAACTGAAAGACACAAAAACAGCCTGCAGTTTTTCTCCAGGGAAAAGCTTAAGTGCCCACAGAGGACTTGGACTTCTACACCGGTTCTTTTAAGGTATTTGATTTTTTGCAAATGTGCCAAAACTTGAATAAAAAGCTCATTCTTTTTTGTAAACAGCCATTGAGAGCTCTCTTCAGTTACAGCTTTTCAGAAGCCCTGAATGTCAAGGAGTTCTTCTTTGTTCTCACACTGTTCCATTAAGAATCAATTCAGTTTTTTTTTTTTTTTAAACAATGGTCGCATGTTTCTTTTTTTTTTTTTACTTTAAAAACGTGAAAGTAGTAGAACTCAAATTCAGATGTTTCAGGGAATATAAAATCAAATAGGCTATTTAACAAATCTCAAGTCTATTTCCATGTAACATCTGATAACCTAACAGATTCTTAATGATTTACTAATGCTGGGTTCAGGCTACATGATTTTTGCCAGTATTAGCTTTCGTGGACAAGTTTTGAAGGTCGCAGATAAATTATGCGAATCAGAGCCTTGGCAGCACTTGGACACCACTGGTTGTCATTAAATGTAAGCAAGTCAGAGATCAGGACCCACTTTCTGACCTTCACGGACAATTCCCAGACCTCACAATATTTTCAAACATGTTTTCTCGGCACCAGATCAGCACCAATCTTGTAATTTGAGTTTGTGAAGTCAAACTTTGAGCCAATAAGCTTGTGGAGGAAGCTGGAAAAAAAAATGCACCACACTTGTAGCATCATGGCCTCAAAAAAACAGCAACCCACATTCTGCATGGACGCATGAGATGGGAGGAACGCTGGCTTTACTCTGGCAACAACACCACTGCCATTTTGGGAAAACAACAGACTCAGACTGACAGCAGCAGCAGAACATTTTTTATTATTTTTTTTTTTTTAAATGTATGAAATGTCAGACTTTGACCAAAGCTCAATCGGTCTCTCTACTTTAATATTGTTTATTCTGGCTTATATCTGATTTTTAAGTTGTGTCAAAATTCAAATGATTTTTGCATTTGTTTTTGTGAGACGGTGGAGTATCAACATCTCTCACAATCAAAATCAAGTGAAGGGTTCTGTTAGTGACCCCCTGTGTATGCCACAGTGTGTGTACACCACTACTTTTACAAGAAAAAAATGTACAGGATAGAACAGCAATCTTGAGATTGTGTCGGTCGTGTATTGAAGAGCCTGGCATAATATGGAAAAAAAATGGAGGCTCTTTCTCTCCTGTAACTCAGCTCAGCTGGAGTGTGGCTTTGGCACATAGCAGAATGGTATTACCTCTTAAAGACCTCATAGATATTACACAGACCTTTTTCTGAACCCTCTACTGTAGCAAGCCTTTGACCACAGAGGCCACAGTGCTGTAATTAAGTTGTATTAAGTTTCTTATGAGAGGTTTGCCCTGTAAGAAATATTTTCTGTAAGATTTGTGAATGAGCATAGTGGTATTATTGCCTTACTGATGACTTACAAATCTATTGTTTTAAACAACTTTTATCCAGCTTTTTTGACCACTCTTTACTACTAACTGAATCCCCTATCATGGTGTGCAACATTGGGACTTTTTCCCCCCGGTTTGGTTACCTAAGCGACAGTCCTTGTTGTCTAGAACCAGCTGTGTTCAGTTCTCTAGGTACTATATCATACTACAGGCTCTTAGTACAGTACAGGTAGGAAGACCATCTGTACAAAAAAAAATGTAGTTATTAATAAAATTTCCATTACAACCGAAAAGATCATGTGTAGCCTGCTTCTTTCAAACTGTTTACTTGTGTAGTGCCATTGCATTGTCAGTGCTGACAAAACCTGAAGGCCTAAAGCCCCTGCAAGACACAATTTTTTTTTTTGCAATTGTAAAATAACAGCTGTCAATCATAAAATCATGGCTGAAAAGCTATCATTCTTTATGCTAATCATTACGCAGCAATTCATGGCAATCAATTGTGCGACGTCATCCAGTTCAGCTTCATCCTTACGACGGCATTTTGTTTCATTTTTCTGACAGGTACAGCCGGCCTTGGACTAAACACTCATTTACATACCTCTGTCTTTTTTCCTTGTCCTCCATGTCTTTCTTCAGTTTTGTTCTCTATTTCTTTTTTCTCACTTTCATTTTGTGTTACCCTCTCTCTCCACCTCCACCCCCCCTCCCCTCCCCCCACCCCCATTTCTCTTGATTGCACACTAGGCTGGTCTACATAGTCTCATAAGTGCAGTGAGCATCCATCCAATCACATACGATCAGATGAATGGTCGTGCTCCCAAGTTCATTGGGGCCGGACTCACATTGAAGGCGGGCAGTGGAGGGGGGGTTGGGGGGGGGGGGGGGGGGGTTACATAGCCGCTTGTAAAGCTCAGTCAGCCGGACATGCCATTCAGACTGGCACGCTAATTGAAAACAGCTACGTTCCTGGCTTCCTGGATTTTCACCCTCCGAGAGTCCCATAACACATGCAGTAACGTGGTAACAGCTCGAAAATAGCATTGTTAGGTATGCCATAAAATTGTTCTTTATACCCAATTTAGCATTTTAATATATAGAGCCTGGGTGTTTTCCCTTGGTGCAGTATATACCAATAAAGTCTAGCTCGATGTGGCAAGGAGAGAGAATGAATAAAGTCTGTATTTGCCAGGATTCCATTTCTTTTTAATAGTCTGATTATTTGGTGCCCTTGTTTGAGTGCAGCCGTGCTCTGCCAATAAGCTGCACCTTCTGCCTGTCCACGTGCAAAAGCAGCATAACTGATCAATGTTTCTCCTTGACCAAAGGAACAAAAAAAACAATAATTACTTTTTTTTAAAGCCAATATAACCACACTGGGCGTTTCAACAAAATCAATATAATATACCTCACTGGTGATGGTTTTAAATACTACTTAAGTTCACTATAACCAAAAGCTTAATTGCTACTTATCGTATACGAGGAGTATCCAGTCAGTTGCTAATTGCCCAGTCATTAAAATTGTTATTGGATACTGTCAAAAGTTATGGATTCTTGATCTGCAGTGTGCGGTCGAGACATAATAAATGGCAATAATGCAGACTGGGCAAATAGGACTGTAATGAAAAGTAATGCATCATAATATCCACTCACATAAAGAAAGAAAGGCAGTATGATAGACAGAGTAGTAAATGCGTTTTACATGCCTTCCTGCTTTGCTTGCTCTCTTGCTTTATCCATCTCTTTCACTCGCAGGTGCCGGTGGTTATCTGTGATTGGTGGGCTTATTTAAGGTTCCTGGATGCCTGTGAGAAAAGGACTGCAGCCCCACCCGTGTAGCAATTGTTTTTAGTTTCTGTTCAATGGCCCATTGCATAGTTAGCCTAGGAGCTTACCTTCCTTTTGTTCTTTTTGGCCAGATCCTTGGACTCTTATAGTCTCTTATGTTAAAGTTTTTTTTTGGCATTTTTATAAGAATATAAATGTTCATTTGTCTTTTTTTTTTCAACTCGAGTCTAGTCCTGCAATGTTATGTGCCTCATTATTCAACAACTTAGGTTTGAGGACATACAAAATGTGCTTATCACAAGCATAGATTGGACTTTAGAGCCTGAATATCAAGTGACGAAGTTTGCACTGTGTCAATGGCCAACACCGACTGCGAGTGGTGCTGGGATACATCTGACCTCATCCTTCCATGGTGAGGTGGGCCTAAGTCCTTTATTCCTTGGGTTACCATTGCATCACTGGCTCTTAGCAACAGGTTAGCGGTGGTCATCAGTCAGGCATTTGCCTCTGCCCTGAATGGCGCTAGCTTTATTGCGCTGTGTGACTTGCAATGTAAAGTAGGAGCCGCTGGCTGGGAGCCCGGCGCATTGACGGGGCTTATGCCCTAAGGCGCACTCTTTCTGGGTGCAGATGGCATAGTGAGGACATGTTAGCGTAGCAACACTGGCTATTCCAAAAATGAGGGGGAGGGGTGTGGGGTGGGGGTGGAGGTGGAATAGAAGATCTTTGGCATAGGCCGTAATGACATCTGAAAAAAAAAATGTTCAAAGGAAACTTGTGAGCAAAATGGAACTCAGGCATAAACTGGTGTCAGGTACACTCAAGCAACAGTCTGGTGTCAAGGATGCTGAAAGCCTATACTCTTGTTGATGTTATCTTGCTATTTCTTTCTCATTGTAAAACTTGGCAGTTCGTGTTATGTAAAGATAATTTTAAACCTTTTCAGAATCAACTTGGACTGCATAGTTGATATGTTGCTTCATTATTGCTGCGAGCCAGGTAAAACAAGAGAGATTGGCGCTTAAAAACAATAAAATAACTTGATCTTGTAACTCCAGAATTACGGTGTACTTTTATAATTTTGTTTTGTTTTTTCAAGATAGAGCAAAACAGAGATTTAACAGCCAAAAACCATAAAAACGCGGAGTCACTGTTCTTGTGCAATATCTCAGAACACTAACCAGGATTTAGCCTATGATAGCAATGGCATTGTTTTCTTAGTTAAGTCATCGGCAGCGATAGTGTAGCCTGGCCATATTTGGCTTGGACATCAGGATATCATTACTTCCTTAAAGCACAACCAAGTAAATACTGTTCTAGCGTCATAACAGTCTACACATAAATAATGAAGATAAATAGAATTTATATTTAGAGAATAGAGAATATAATTTAGAAACACACACATCAGTGAGGGCAGAGATAAACATCTAGCAGTCCCTATGAATCACTGAGATTGGGGTTTATGTGGCTTGTTTTTTAAAATCACAAAAAGCCACACATTGCAATGTTTTACTGTGTGTCATCTGCACGCATACAGTTTGTGCGGAAGTGGCATGAGCAATCCTCCCCCTAAGTCTTTCACAGAGACTTATGGAACACAATTCCCTCAGTGTAGTGCCCTTTGAAGCTTGCTACTGATGGTTAGTGTGTTGGACAAGGACGAAATCTCTGCCCCACTGTTTAGTGATTAAATGGGGTTATGAAACCGAAGGGTTCAAGTTCACGTTCGGTTTGAGCCGCTGCTTCCCAAACCTCGCCATAACCCAAGCCGGATCCAGGTATGTGATGTGTTCCACACCTCAACCACAGCTCATACAATTAATCAGGCGATCGTTACCCTCAAACCCCCACCCCCAACTCTGTGATCTACACACCCCTTTCTTTCTGTGATTTCACCAAAGGGAGAACAAAGGCTCGAGCTAGCCCTGTAATGCACATGATTTCAACACCCTGCATCAGACAAAGGGCATCTGCACGTTTTCTTGTGGAATTCATCATCAAGTTAGGTATGTTGCAAAATTGCTGACAGTGCTATTTTGCTATTTGTGGTTCTTTCGAGTCTGCATCTTGGTTACGACAGAGCACATGATAGCAATGCAAACTGTGACTCAGTGATTCCTCAAGGGAGATGGCGGCATCCCACTTGGAACTGGTAGCAAATTGTGAAACTAGGACTGAGGCCACCGCTACCGGCAGCAGTGGAGCTGGAAGTGGTCCTGCGCATTAGCGACCGCTAAACCAGTCAGTCAGAAATCAGAATTTAATTTAGCAAAACTCTAGACTTTGTGTCTGGGGTAACCTCTCGCAGACGTTCAGTGGGTTCATACGGTTTGCGCCAAATTCACTCGCTAAATAGAGGTCCGCAGACATAAGAGGGGGGCCCCGGGCAGGAGTAAGGGGGTAGGGGAGGAGGAGGAGAAGAGGGAGGAGTAGGAGTAGGAGAAGGAGGATAGGAGTGGAGGGGGGGAACGAGGCTCATTACAGGCACTCGAAGGTGCTTCATCCCCATCGGCATGGCGACGAGGCACTCCAGGAAACTCCGCTCGCTCCGCACAGGGGAAGCCGCCCGCCGGCCCGCGCTGCTTTTTAATTCTTCCCCTGGGAAAAGCGCGCCGGGGAACGAGAAGCATGGCAGGAAATCCGCGCACGCTCGCTGCAGTCTCCCACGCTGCCCTTTTCCCAGCCGGGGCCGAACGCGGGGACGGGGACGGGGGCGAGGCGGGCGGGCGGGCAGCCCGAAACGCTGACATTTCGGGGCAATAAAGCTAATCTGTCATCGGTTCCCTGTGCTTAAGGGCCGCTGCGCCACTTTAATCTCCTCAGAACATCTCCTAATTACCTGCAGACCTGAAGTGCGTAAAGATCTGCTGTTCGTACTGGGCAAAGCCAAGGCATTTAACTGGTCTTTTGCCGAGTGCTTTAGTCTTCCCCAGTTTTTAAACAGGGTGGTGAGATGCTGCAAAACGGACACTTTAGCACCGGCACTGCATACCAGTAGTCAGCACACAGCATAATTCTCAGTGCCTGTCAGAAATTATCAACGGGCAAAATAGTTTTTATATTTGTGAAAACATTCACGAATGGTCAAAGTGGAATAAAGACCAAAGGTTATTGCCTCGGATGATGCAAGTTTACAGTGTCATTCTTTCAGTACGTTGCGCCCACAAGGAGGTGACAAATTTCCTTTTCCTATGTCGTCTTGCCAGTTAAATAAATGAAAAAACAAAACAAAGTGCAGATGCCTTCCGGCTGGAAAGGATTGCTCCCTCTTCCTGCTGAATCACAGACACAACGAAAACAAGCGTCTGCGCACATTTCCCTCTATGACGAGCAGGAAAGGTGGAACTATGGGCGTTTGCAGGAAGTGTCCGGTGTTCGCTCATTTTCAGATGTTGCCTGGAAAAGTCATTCAATACTCAAAACCAAGTACTGCCAGCAATCAAGAGGACACGTATATAATGCTTTTAGGTTGTAAAGATAATTAGCGCAGCAAAATGTGGAGTGCACAACCAACCCAGAGAGACTACTTTGAACTCTAAGAGTACATTTGTCCCCAACTCTTTGAGCTCTTAGATTTAATTTAATTACAGACATAATCTATTAATTGCACTGTGCAGAAGGCCTGGTTGAATACATTTCTACTTTGGGCTCTCTGGGAAGTGTATAGAGAGCTTTATCATTTGCCTCTTGCCAGTTGGACTTCTAAACACTTGAATGTGAGGACAAGTGACATATTTAACACTGGACTTGAGTGAAATATTCATAACATAGCATTTTTGCACATGTCTCTTTTGTCCTGCCAAATGATGTGTGCAATATTTGTTTGCTTTTGAGCTGAAGCCACGCTTCCTGACATCTGGAAGCCATAGGATACGAAAGGCTTGACTCTGTTACCGCGAGATTCCCTATCGGCTTCCGGTAATCACACCTTTTATTTGTGTTAAAGGTCAGGGAAGTGGGCGGAGTTCAGAGGAGGTGGCCGTGGCGACAAAAATGCTCTCTCCCTGAGGCTTTTCTGGGCTGTCCTCGCTCACATGCATGTCTTCCCTGGGCTTGAAGAAGAGTAAATGTCTAGTCCTGGGCCACCCAGGGCTGTACTGCCCATTTTTGGGCCCCTGTGAGAGTACTGTCTGAGGCTCACAGTGTTCCATCCCCTTTCACCTACTCTGTTCTCACCACACGTCTTGGTATCACTGTGTGTGTGTACAGATAAATTTACAGTGTTAATTCAACTCTTAAAAGATAACATTTGGTTCTACATTCCTGAGTGGAACCACATTAACTTTCAAGAGTTGAATTAACACTGGATATTTTACTTTCTGTGAGTGTGCATGTGTGAGACCCAAAATCACACGTGTGCGAGTGCAAGAGAGAGAGAGAGAGAGAGAGAGAGAGAGAGAGAAATAGTTTATATCAGTCTGAAGGGAAAAAGTGAAGTAGTGACACAGCTCACATAATGGTTTCCTGTTGTCACCCAGTGAGCAAGTGGTTCAGTCTTCATATCAGGCAAGCCAATAAGCATTTTCATTGGTGAACAGGGTTTAAAGACACAAAGAGCAGTAAAAGGAAATGATGGAGGTATTCTCGGGCAACACCAATCTGAAAAGAATGGAAACGTTTATGGAATGCTTTTGATCTTGGAACATTTGCTTAGAATAAAATGAGTTAAGTCCATTCAGCACATGCACAGGATGTTCAAAGCAGTTTAACTCACCGTGCACTGGATTCTCTTAAAAGAAACGCCCTCTGCTGGTAGATTTTTTAACAGCAGTGAACTGCATGACATCCTCCCCTATGCACTGCCTTTGATTGATAACACATCAAATGAACATTTACACTATGGCACTGCATTGCACATGCAGTTTAGTTTTGTTATTTTTGATGCCATAAAGCATCTATAACCAAATATAACCCCTGGGGTCTGATGACAGTTTAATTTTCAGCATGATTATGTGTAGACCTACAGGTACTTTCTTGTTGACAAAGACTGATCGTCATGTTTAACATTACAGCTGTATCCGTATGATGTGCGTGTCTCTTTGTTTAAAGAATCTAACAATTATTTTTATTATATTGTACACAGTCCCAGTGTGTGAGATGAGAAATAAACCAATGGTAAAGGTATAGATGAATTCATGTTAGATGTAAGACTACCAAAATCAACTTCTCTTATGCTAAGACCATTCTTACGCCTGGCTCAAGTAGTGTATATCTGAATAAATGTCATGTCAAGTTTAGTCATTGGTAAGACATTCTGCTAAAACCAATGAATTTGCGTGCAAACTAAACAAACCTAAAGTTACTAAACTTACAAACATAAACACAAATAAATGCAATGATCTGTTTTTTTTGGTCACCGATGACTCTTCAAGCTGGATAGAGCACTAAAAAAAAAAAAAAACATTTAAAAGTAGGCTTAAAAGTTAAGGATGAATGATTGAATCCAAACCATTGTCAGAGGCTGTCACACACACACACACACACACTACAGAAAAGGACACACTGCCCATCAATGTTTTGGTTTAAACAAAGACCGCCTGCATCGGGTTAACTGCAGCCCTCCTTAGGATGCTCATGCAGAGAAACAAATCAAATCTGGGACAAGGCAGAAAGCCCGTGATAAATGTTGGAAAAAGGGCTGAACGTGATTGGGCAAAGACCCGCCCTTCAGAGCGACACTTAATGTTTCACATCCACTGACAAATTATGCGAACTGCGTGCTGCACGCTGAGTTCATTGGGTGCAGCACGGGTTACAGTATGCAAAGCTGGTTCATGCTCGCTGGACCTTCAGCGCATTGAATGGGAAGAAACCACAGCGTTTTATTTTCTCGTTCCTGCCGCTTGCAAACCCAAATGATGTTGGCCGCTCACTGGCTGCGTGGCGTTCTGAGGAAATTGCGGGCGGGCGTGCCCGTCCGGCACGGGTGGTCAGCCGTTACACCCCCCCTCCCACTTCCAGCTCAGTGAAGATGCACCCATTCAAAGCAAATGGAAGCTATTTGTATCGCCCCGTCTTCCGTTCCAGCCCTGTATGAACAGGGTTTAAATGAACTCTATGTATCAACAACCCCCTACAGGTATCCACCCACTGAC
Source organism: Anguilla anguilla (assembly GCF_013347855.1). Taxonomy (NCBI): domain Eukaryota; kingdom Metazoa; phylum Chordata; class Actinopteri; order Anguilliformes; family Anguillidae; genus Anguilla; species Anguilla anguilla. The sequence continues at coordinate 51,677,985 of NC_049206.1, read as the reverse complement.
ACTGTTCTGCATGCTTACTCTAACCACCAAGAGCTGTTTTTTTTTACCTCATCAAAAGAACTTGCAGAGAAATATCTAGAAATATGGGGAATCATCTGTAGCATCCTATTTCTGGCTGAGACATTTAGGGCCTAATTTAGGAAGACAATCAATGATTGGTCGTGGTATTTGTTTTGGACCAATCATCGTTTGTGTTATTAGTTTTGAGTGTGCTAAAAGGCTTTGCACATGCTAAAGGTCTTAGTAAATTAGGCCCTTAATCTGTTCCCAGTAATGGCTGGTTTTCTTCTCTTTTTTTTGGCTTATGAATTTTTTGCCTTGGGCAACACTAATTAACAAAGAGAAGTGTGTGTTCTGAGTGAAGTGATAAATATTAAAGCCGTTTACACAGATTACCGACCAGGTAAGGGTTAATTGCTACAGTTTGTGTTTGATTGACACGTTGCTTTAGTGTGTAATTCACTTTTCTGGAAGTCATGCCTCAGTTATTTACTTAATATCCCATTACACCAGAAAATCGTTAACCTACTCATGCTGTGGTAATCCTTTAAGTGGGGAGTAGCATTTCCTGGAACGGAGTTAAATATTCACTGTATAGTATCCAACATGAATCCGCTCCAGTGACAGTGCGGTGGAGTTTCGATCCGGATTTAGATACTATGTAAAACACTTTAAATGACAGAACAGCCTCTTAAAAAATGTCCACCTCAAGATTTAGACTCAAGAGCACTTTGAAAAAGACCGCTTATTCATCAGGTGGTTATTTTACCTTCTTTAGGGCACATTGGGAGAATGTGGTGTAATCCCATGCTCATTTTAATAGGAAAGGTCATAATCACCAGACAATCTTTAAAACGGTATATTCGTGTCTTGGTCTGACTTGTGCAGTAGAAATTGGGTCAGAAACACCCAGAGAATCCCATTTCAAAAGTCTTATTGGTATGGACTGTTAAAACCACACCCAGAACATCTGACTGTATTTATTTGATAGAATTAGGCCACGCTTTCCATTTGAAACTCGTACACGAGTGGTTTACAATGATTCAGTCAGCAATATCTGTAAAGGTTTTCATTATGCTAACCTTTTTTTTTTATTTTGCTAAAAAGCAAAGGAATGTCTACTGGATGCTGATGTCTGGTGTTCAAAGGAATTAGACTTTTTTTTTTTTTTTAGTTCCTCCTTTATTCTTTGCACCCATTTAATCAGATTGAATTAACTAAAAGCAGAAGTTTTCCGTCCAAGCAAGTGTTCCATGGTAGGTCCATGCTACATTACCTCCTTAATAAGCGGTGTTAGTCGCAAGAGGGGACAATAAGACGTGAGTAAACAAACAGCACGCAGGGTGGATGTTAACAGCTAGTTTAGTTTCCAGGGTGACGTCAGCGATCCGGATGGCCTGCTTCGCCTCAGTCCAAAGCCAGGCTAGACGGAGAAAACGTATGCCCCGACAAGGGAAGGCTGAAAACCGGGGATTTTGTTTGTTTTCACTCGACATGAGAGGACGAAGGAGGGTTCAGCGCCGTAGTTCACTGCCCCATCGAATGCCAACAGCACAGATGTTAGCGCCTGCTACTCAGAGCTCTGTGACTGAGTTGGTTGGAGGGGGGCGGGGCTTCTCCTGGTAGCTGGAGTTAGAGACAGACATCGAATCCTCTGCTTGCCCCTGTACTCCAGATTATTACAGGGGTGTTGCACCCTGTCTGACAGAAAACCTGATAAATGTGAATTTAAAAAGAAAAGCCTGTGAAAGATCTTAAGTGAATACTGTTGGCATGCAACTGCTGCAAAGTCACAAAATGTTTAATGAATTAATGATCTCATTACATCAAATCCACAGCAGGAAATTTGTCTTTCATGACTTCTATTTATTTATGCTTTTTTTTTTTTTACACTGTGAGTGAAGACCATTCCTTTGTTTTAACATCAGAATGTGCACAGATGTACTTTGGATAATTTGCTCACGATCCATTCATCATGCCGTGAAAAGAACTTGATTTTGAGAGCAAACAAGTGAATTCCAGTCTGCCCTCGCTGGCGGTACTGAGAGACACGGGAGGCAACCAGGATGCCGTCCTCCCAACAAACCGCCACTCTCGCGGTGCCGACGTCAACCTGCGTTAAACTATATTCTCTGCGCATCGTCGAACGTAGCATTTCCTCCTTTGCAAACAATCAGTCAGTTAGTCCATCTGCACATCTGAGCTGCGCCAGAGGGAAAGAATTACTCTTTTTAAAAAATGTACTGTCAGTTCAAACAGCGCACGTCCACATGGTTTCATGCAAGCAGGCCGAAAATTTTCACACACTGCAGATCATCGGGTTTCATATTTGTGCTAACAAGAAGGACCCAGAGCCTCAAGCTTGTGAGCGTAATGGAAAAAATGCACATGGTATTGTTTGTAAGCCTGTCAAAAAGAAAAAAATCACGCATTCGAAGACCACATGTGCACACCCAATGTGTGAAGCCTATTTTTCGGTCATCACCCACAGGAATCTTTCGTGCTCTACCAGGTTGCATGCTATTGCTGAGCTCAATGTGTTCCTGCTTTATGACACTCCCAATTTTTTGCAAATGTTTGATCGATTTATTAGGAGTTTTCAGCTTCATGATGGTCTGCTTTACTTGCATTGACACTTATATCTGAACTCTAAACCTTCTTAGCTTCTTGTGCCTAAACAGATGATACAGGAAGCAGTTCATCAATCAATTGTTCAATTCCCACAGAGTTGACGCAATATGTATGGAAATAATCTCAAACATTGTGCCACTTTTCCAAATACTTATAGACTACACAGGAGCAATATGTCATACAGAAATGTTCACCTTTGGTCCCAAAGGGTAGTATTGAAGACTAATGTAGCAATAACCTCTGTGTGTTAAGTGCTAAGAGGAATTTGGCACACACAGTCTCAAGTCTCTCCCGCTCCCTCCAAGTCTGTGTGTGTTCCCCTGGACCTGCCGGCCTCTGCGGCTGACCCCTGGCGGCTCCTGGGCAGGCCCGGGCGTCTGGACCGTTCCCTTTCCCCCTCGGGGGCGGGCGTAACTGCCGCACATGTGCGGTGCTGGACGTGCAGACCCGAGCTGATTTAGCCCTCTCATGCGATGCCTCTGGAACATCTGCGTCTGGTGTCAGGCAGCAGGAACTGATCGAGCGGGAGAGCGCGAGTTCACACACCATCCCGCCGAGAAGCCTCCGCGCTGGGCTGGGACTGGGGGGCTGCCCTGCCAAAAGCTGGGGAAGATGGAGGGGTGGGGAGAGCGACTGGGGCTCCCTCCTCGTCTGGTTTCACCCATAAACATTTACATTTTTTTCCCCTTTCCGTGCAGCGCTACGGAAACGATAAACGGAACGATTAAACTTTGCAGAGAACTGATTCTAAGTAGTGGTATGGATCAGTCCACCTTTCCCAGTGGGGGGTGTGAAAAAAACTGTATAGATTGCATTACCCCAAAGTAAGGAAATGGAGGAAAGTCTTGAATCCATGTAATGTCCTGTCAGCATGTGTTCCGCCTGAGAGAGTAAGGTGCCTTTTCCCATCATGATGCGATTTCATGGGGTGTTCAGTGCATGGGTAGATCACATCCCACGTTTTCATTAGCGGCATGTATTAAAAATTGTATGTATCGCAGTGCAAAAGTAAAACATGCAGAGATGCCATCTGCCTTGTTACAGTTTGGCAGGGCATAGCCTATATCTAAAAGCACGGAGAGGTTTGGCACCCTTCAGAGTTTTCCACATAAATAACTACAAAGACCACAGACTGTCAATCCTTACAAGCATAACATTAGCTTCTGCCTCTGCTGACCTCATTGCAAAGAGGCAGAATTTCAGATAAAGCTTCACACAGCCACACAATAAGGCCCTAAACTTGGGACATTTTGTGTTCTGTTTCTCCTTCATCTTCTTCTTCTTTAGAATTATAGACATGCAGAGCCAAGATACAGGAAGTGAGTATGTAGGAAAACATGGGTTTCATTACTTTGGGATAGCACTTGATTAGTTTTATTGAAAGAGAGGCAAATGTCGAGTTGTCAAGTTGAAAAAATTTGATTTCAATTATGTGTAACTCTGACACAGTTCATGAATATCTTTTTTAGATTTATGGAGTGCATGCTTTGCATTTGTGAGTAACATGGTTTTTCACATTGTAAATAATTATATTAAGGTACAGAATATTATTTGTGGTAAACCCCAAGTAAAAACAGCACCACAGGGATGTGGTAGGCAGTATTTTTGTGTTTAGTTTTTCTTTTTTTTTGCTTTTGCTCCCAAGAGTTTGTTTTGGCCAAACCTGTATGCTGTGAACAAGATTCCTGACAGGCTTTAAACTTCTCCACAATCTATGGGACCATAACATAACATAAACCAAAACTGAGAGAAAGGGCAAACCATGAAAAACTGAGAGGCCAGAATGATTTCTTTTTTGTCCTCCACCTTCATAAAAAAAGAAAATATGACATTGCTGTTCAAAGTGTTTACAGATGACAAACACTACACTGTATCATAACTTGATGTATGAAGAGATCAACTTTATTGCCCTAATGGCAGAATCAGCAGTAAAAAAAAATAGCTCTCTACCGTGAAAGGGATACATTTATATTGGATTTAATTCCTTCATGAAACTGCGAGATCCAGCTCCCACTCCAACATCTGCAGAGCACATGACAATGCAAAGTATTTCAACACCTTCAGCATCACCGGTTCTAATAGAGGCTGAAAAAAAAAACCACACGCACGCTGAAACACTGCTCTGAAAAAGGGATAAAATATCGTGCGCTGTCTCACATCAGAATGTTTCTGGACATAATGTTCCGCCGGCCCTCACATGTCCATTTCCTCTTCTTATTAACCCCTCATGGGGGGACGGCGAAGCTCGCGTGTCGTCGCGCACTCGCGGTGAAGAGCGGCAGGAAAGACCCGCGCGGTCCAAACGGGCGAGTTCGCGTCCCGCCACTTCCAGTAAAAATCTGGATCTAAACTTAGCCCAAAAATGCGTAGCAGGAAGGCGAGAGATGCCTTGATCTTGGTGTGAAGAACTGTTGCGCTCCTTGGATGGGAGGGGAAGCTACAGAAATGCTTCTCTCCGTCTCTTTTCAATCATATTCAGAAAAAAAAAAATTGGCTTTCCCCGAAATCACTCTAATCTATGCACAGGCAGGGGAAATAAAAAGATAAGCTACTCTGTCATGAAATGCTCATGTCTTTCTACTTGAAAAATGCACGTAATCGTTTTCAGAATGCTCACTGTACTTCTCATTATTATATATTTTAAATTCAGACAAATTTGTAGGCTTGTGAGCATGGACTGCTTGTTTCAGGTCCTGCCACAGCATCTCTATTGGGTTCAAGTCAGGACTTTGACCAGGCCACTCCAAAACTTTAATTTTGTGGATGTGGACTTGGTTTTGTGTTTTGGATTGTCTTGTTGCATAACCAAAATATGCTTCAGCTCACGGACAGATGACCAGACAATCTCCTTAAGACTTCTTGTACAGAACAGAATTCATTGTTCCTTCAATAATGGCAAGTTGCCCAGGTTCCGAGGCAGCAGTGCATCCCCACACCATCACACTACCACCACCATGTTTAACTGCTGCTATGGTATTCTTACTGTTAAATGCAGTATTTGCTTTATGCCAAATATAATGGGACCTGTGTGTCATCCAAAAGGTTCCACTTTTGGCTAATATACCCATAGAACATTATCTCAAAAGGCTTGGGTATCATGCAGGTGCTTTTTTTATTATTATTTTTTTTTTTTTACAAATCTGAGACAAGCATTGATGTTTCTCGGTAAGCAGTGGTTTCTGACTTGCTACTTTCCCATGAATCTCATTTTTGCCCCAGTCTCCTTCTTATTGTGGAGTCATGAACACTGACCTCAGCTGAGGCTAGAGAGGCCTGCGGATATTTGAATGTTATTCTGGGATCTTTTGTTATTTCCTGGATAAGCTGTCGCTCTGCCCTTGGAAAAATTTCGGGAAGATTCTCTACTGTTCCAAGTGTTCTCCATTTGGAGATAATGGCTCTTAATGTGGTTCGGTGCCATCCTTGAGCCTTAGACGTGGCTTTGTACCCTTTCCAGACTGAATATATTTCAACAACTGTTTTTCTCAGCAGCATCAGAAATCCCGCACATCTGGCGATGCACCACGTAAGATTTTTGACACAACAAATTTAATCAAATCAGCCTCCCGGGAATTCATTTCACAGCATCAGCATCCTTCTTTATTTATCTCAGGGAGGCTTCTGTCCAATGAAATCCCGTCGCATTTCCCCTTATGAAGAACAGATCCTGCAGTGTTTAGGACGAGGTACCATACATATACGGAATGCTACTGCACGCGAGGATAAATGGAAAGATATGCGCTAGTGAGACCAAGGGGTCTAGGGGAATGACAGGGTAGAGGTTTGTTATACACTTACCCACTCACTGCCCTCCTACACATTATGACAAAATTGATGGGTTCTTTAAAATAGCAGTTTAGTTCCTTCTGCTTTCTCCCCCCCCGCCCCCAAATTACATGAAAACCTGACACCAGATCGGCAGGGTAGGGAAGCTGGCTATAGAACACAGGAACATAAAAGCAAAAGAGCCCAGACACAGATGATGATGTGATTATAGCATGTGTGTTTGTGCCTGCATGTGTGTGCATGCCGGTGCATGTGTTCGTGTGGCTGTGCGGCTTTGGGTGGAGGTTAAAAGGACATGCAATAAGGCTCTGAACATGGAAAATGTCTGTTTCTTCTTCTTCGTGTTTTTATTCTTACGAATAACAGACACAGAGTACCAAGTTACAGGAGTATGTAGGGAAACATGGGTTGCACTTCTTTAGAATAGCACTTGCTTAGTTTGATTGAAAGATATCGGTAAATGTTAAGTTACCAACCTGACAACATTTATCAATAATCAAGAATGTGTGACTTGACATGAGTTCATGAATGATGTTTTTATAGTTGATGTGATTATAGCGCGTGTGTGCATGTGTGTGTGTGTTGGGTTAAAAGGACAGATGTTCCACAGGCATGTCTGTGAGCCATTATATCAGAATCGGAATCAAAACCAAACCAGCATTCCACAAAGATTCCACAAAAAATGTGAGAGAAGGGTAATTGGTAACCTCTCAAAACTTTGCGCTTTGTGTGTGTGTGTGTGGGGGGGGGGGGGGGAATAGTTGCAATGAGGAATGATTTGTGAGGATAATGCACATTTGGCTGCAAGGCCTGTGCAATTAGAATTTCCTTTTGTTTTTGGGATCATTATGTGAGGTGAGAAAGAAACATTTATTGCTGAGGATTTTGGGAAACAAAAGGGCTTCTACCCTTGTCACGATCCCCCATGTTCCTACGATTCATTAAAAAAAAAAAAAAAAGTTCTGTGTTTGTCGAATAGTTTCAAAGTGCCAGCAACTTTCAGAAAATCTCTCAGGTCCTGATTTCTGCCAAATTTTAGTCTGTCTGCCAGTTTGTGCTGGGGGGCAAAGTATTGAGCGCTGCCACGTTTAAGCTGGACCACATGCTCCTAAGTTAAGCAAATCCCTCAAATCATGGGGTCAGTGCAGGGTCAATTAAAAGCATGCAAGTATGTACAGCAGTTCCTGTGTATTATAGGAAAAACACAACAAAAACTGGCTCTGAAAACAGTTGCATCACAGCAGTGCATTCGTATATGCCTTGTGGGACATCCATAGCATCCATTTAAATTTCACCAATTTTAAACAATTTCCATTCAGAAGTGAATACAGTGTAGGATATGAATTTGCATGAGCCGGGTATTTCAGCCACATTGATATTACTAAACAGTTATGCCATAGTCTCCATTTTAGCATTTACCTTCAAAATCCTACAAGGATATGAAAAATACATCCTCTCAAATTCATCAAATACCATCAAGTGATGAAACAAAAAAAAAAAATGGAGATGCATTTCTGAAGGTTCACTCTTCCTAACAACCGCTTTGACCCCATCTGTCTCCCTGACCATGTGAGGCTGCTTAGGGTTTCTGCTTTTTAGACAAAAAAAAGACACTATGTGATTTGTCACAAGAGGTAACGACCAATTCATTTAACATAAATGCTTGTTTTTTTTTTTTCCAAATCCCTGTCTATTTCTAAATATAGACCCCCTGCTAACAAGGCACTCTGTATATAAGCTTCTTAACCCAATTATGGCCTGTTTGTCCCACTCCTTTTGGTATTTTCTGGGTTAAATTCATTAGCATTGCCTTCAACTTAGGTTTATGCTCCAGTTTTCTTAATCTTACCAAATATTTTAAGAATTCTAGTGAAGGTCAAAGTTCACAATGCATTGAAATGCTTTTTTAAAAAAAATGAATGGTGGGCTGTGGGTCTGTTCAACCTGATGAAACTGGTTTTCAGTGTATCAAATCCTGACCATGCCAGTGCCAATTTCACTCAATAGATCTGTAGAGCATGGCCAACATATGAGTGGATAATACAATTTTTTTCTCGTCAGGTGAGGTCTGGTCTGCCCTGGAGATAGACATTAGAGGTTTTAGATTAGTGCCATTTATGTGGGACTGTACCGATAATTCGGTTTTTTTTTTTTTTTTTTTGAGACCAAACGCGACTGAATGGGGATTCTTTAAGCTATTCACCTGAGGTAGAATAACCATTAAATCTCGAAAGAGAAAAAAGTACAGGGGGAAAAGAACAAAGAAAAACAATACTCCTAAGGGAGAAAAGCTCTAAACAACCCGCGTATTGGGTAAAAAATAAAATCTTAAGGAGTATGAACTTTCTGAAAATAAAACAAAACTGCCTGTGTAGAAAACGGGGTAACTCAAAGAAAACAGACCTCGAACCGAGGCTGAGAAAGTAACACCCTAAAAGAAGAATTCTGTGGCACTAACTTGTTGCCAACAACGCATTAAGCTAAAGACTGTTGTGCTAACTTCGTAGCTACAACTATCCAATACCGCAAAAACTCAATCCTATACCATTACCACACTTGACACATTACCGGCTCTCATGTAACGTAAGTGATACTGAAGCAAAGTTTATCGGCTTGCTAGGGGTTTAAATAGTAAGCCAACAGGTGCAAATTGTAAAAAGAGATGCGCACGCGTATAGTTCAATCAAATAAATGAAGAAAACTTAATGGCCGTAATAACTAAAGAAAAAGCGCAGAAAAAAAACCAATGGCCGTAATAACTGAAGGAAAGCCGCAGTTAAAAAAATACCAATGGCCGTAATAAACGGAAGAATGACGCAGATGGAAAAGAAATGGTGTTATCACCCTAAAACATGACAAAATACAAATATCATTTGTAATTACATAAACCTGTCTATTTTACTGTGCACAATATGTCACTTGAGCCAAACATCTTTATTTTAAAATGACTTCATTATGATATGTTGATGCTAACACAGCACTCTACGCACTTGCTACACGTATCACTGTACACCTGAACAATCTAAATAGGTTGTTTGTCTAATAAAAATTTTTTTTTAAAAACTGTTATACAATGATAACTTTAATGCATGTACATGAACAACATTTATACATGTTCAGAGAGCAACAGATGAGTCACCCTCCCAGTATTCAGCTGTGTTTATGAAGCAGGCCTGTTTATTGGCAAACAATGTTACAACCCTTGAAAACTACAGTAGAAGCCAAGCTGTGCCTGTGCGCATTTCAGTGAACTTTGGTTCTATGAGAAATGTTCATATTTTTCTTGCCTCCTGGAATTTTATTGGTTTAGGTGTTCTTGGACTAATTCTCATGTGGCCCAAATAAAAGAATGTTGCTCAAGCCCTCAGAGCTATTTCTGGGGGGTCATGGTTTCTCGCTTGGTGCAAAGGAGCATGGTGTTCGGCAGTGAATAGTGAAGTGTAATAAAGTGAAGTGTCATCCAGTGTAGCATTAGAGGTCTCTCTGGCCCATACCTGAACAATGTAGAATACATAAACACTCATATATATCCACTATACATATAGTGGATGGTTAATCAAGCCTTCTAGAATTTCTCAAGACTTTTCTGAGAATACATATAAATCTGAACCCCATAGACACGTGTGCATCTCTTTGCCAATCATGATTCAAAAGGTCGTTTTATTTATTTATTTTTATTTATTCATTTATAATTCATCAATTTCCAAATGAGCACTGCAGCAGAGTGGCTGGTCTGGACTTTTATCATGAACTATAAATTCTCAGTATAAAATCCTATTTGTGACACATTAGTTCAGGGCCTCTGTAAATCTAATTTAAAGCTCTCCAAACACCCACAAGCTCCCACACACATAACTTAATTATGTAAAACAGAGAGCATTTAGGTTCCTCGGGATCTTCAGCAGTTCATCTGATCTCAAATGATGCCCGCCCACATATCCATCTAGTCTATTAGCTACATGACCTGACTGCTGGTACTTACATACTTAAACGGATAACAGTGGTTATTAATGAGTGAACTTGAGACAAAATAAATGTTCTGTATCACAGGCGAGGGACAGCCATTTTGTATCTCCATAATAACTCTGTGGTTTCTCCACTGAAAATGTGCAAAGAGAATGGCTTTAAATACATAATTAACACTACTGTTAATTAATGCAGGGAACTGCAGTCTGAGAAGAGGACCGAATAAAGTGGCACACTCAGGGGTCACTGGGTTGATGTGCCACCTCATCCGTGGTGCGAGTCACATTGAACCACTCAGGCCTTTTTTCTTTTTCTTTTTTTAATTCCCTGCCAATCGCATCTGCCAAAGCCTCAAAGCTAGGTTGACTTGCTATATCCTCCTTCCACTCAGGACCACATGGATTTTATAGTATTTCTTGGCTACCCCGCACGCTCGGTTTTATTTATTTATTTTCGGTTTGTGGACTGGCCCTCTCCGGTTTCGCCCGGGTCTTATCGACGCCGCGCATCTCTTCGTGCCGTAGAAACGGCAGCCGACGGCCAGACCGCAGAGGGGCCTCAAAAATTAAACGCTACTTCAAATTAAAAATAACATCGAACGTCATGCTTTGTCGTCGGAACAAGAGAAAAGAAGAGGATCACATCTTTTAGAAATGTCTGGTGCTCTACGGATCCCCAGGGAGGGTGTGGAGCGACTGAGGTGGAGGCCACACGGTCAACCTTCTACGTCATGTGACCGAGGCCGGGCTTTGGGGTAGCTGCCTCTCGATCCAGGGTGGCTGGAAAGGGTCTGCCCCGCATGGAACGGCCTTGAAACTGAAGCTCCTATTCTGAGGGAAAAGAAGGCCGCCCTTCTATTGTGAGACAGCGAATGCTGGCAAACTGACTACTGTGACTGCAGTGACCACCGATTCCAGTAAGAGTGATCAACAATTTCCAGCAAAAAAAAAAACAAAACAAAAAGACACAGACCACAAGCTGCATGACGTGAGTGTATTTATAAGGATTCGCCTTTTAAGTTTCACCATTAGTACACACACTGTGACAGCTGACCAATGTGGTAGGGCGGCAGCGTATTATAATGGGTAAGGAGCCGGGCTTGTAACCGAAAGGTCATAGGTTCGATTACTGGGTAGGGCACTCTGGATCTGACGCTCTGGATAAGAGCAACTTCTATCCAGAGCGTCTTCTAAATGCCCGTAATATAATGGCATAATATGGGTTGGCATTAGAGAAGGTTTTGCTCTGGCCTATTATAGCTTTTGAATAATTGCCCACTACTGGACAGAACATATGTCACAGAAAAATTGAGCCTAATCATCCACCAGCTGAAAATGACATGAAGGCCTTTGTGTTAAGGCGGGACTTGCATTTATAAACTGTGACACTCAATAATGCCACTTGCAATGTGACATACCCAATATCACTCTCACAGCCAAAACTGCACAGCTTGTACTACTGAGAAATAAACTCATTTTGTTGGAATTTACTGTATATTCGATCTGAGAACGTGCACCCTGAATGTGTGTACTGTGTGTGTACCATATAAATGGCAAACATACGTACATCATATACATGTACGCAACACATTGTATGTGGTAGTATTTATGAGGCTTCTTTAAGTTCATCATTCCGCATCACACATTCTAAATCATTATTTAATGTGTTTTGACTACACTGTCTGTGTTCCCTGTTCAGCTCCAACACCTCAATGATTAACTCATTAAAGCAAAAAGTCAACATTATAAGGCTTGTTTTGGAACGAGGGTCAGATCCCAGTATTAGCAACGCATCTTGACTCTCCTTCGTAAAATTCTGCGGGCATCATAAATTTGATTCACTGATTAATTATTGAGCTATTCACCATTTTACAAGAGAACATTAGGTTCCCTTTATAGGACCTTTACCTCTTTCATTAAAAAATACGAGATTTGGATATTTCAGAACTCACCTTCTGAGTTTATTTAACAAGAATAATAAAACAGTAGATACCCGTTTCTCTTTCTTCTGTAATTTGTTACGTAATGCGGTTTAATCCTTGATTCCATAATTGTTGGACTTATGTTGCACACCTTATGTCATCTAGAGGAAAACAACCAAATCTAACATTTAGAGTGCAGTTATTGCAGCATAATAAAGCCTTAATAGTTGTGTCATATTTCCAAACATTTGAGGATTATACTGATCCTCCATCATATTCCCCTTTAACCCTCCTTTCACATCAGAAAAAAAGGCACACAGATATATGCACACTCATTCACATGTTCACTGGCACATGAACTCACACCTACACACAGCTTGTAGCATAGACTAAGAACAAGGAGTCTAAAGAATAGCTTGCTTGCTTTTGTAATTACATTACATTAGAGGCATTTAGCAGACGCTCTTATCCAGAGCGACTTACACAACTTTTTACATTGTATCCATTTATACAGCTGGATATATACTGAAGCAATGCAGGTAAAGTACCTTGCTCAAGGGTACAACGGCAGTGTCCTTACCCGGGAATCGAACCTGCGACCTTTTGGTTACAAGCCCAGTTCCTTACCCGCTGTGCTACACTCCATCCTCCATCACCGTAATGGTGATGGTATAATATCCAGGTAATCATTACAGACTTAAAAACTTTTAACTGAGTGTTTGCGAGTTCTGAACTGTCCAATAGATTTGTTAGTGCCACTGATTGTTAATTTATTTATTTTTGTCTCAACCCCCTTCCATGCAAAATATTTAATAAATGTGGTGTACCGAAATGAAAACATGAAACATTAAATCCCATTGTTGTACATTTACAAATTCATATGAATAATTTAAAGTAAGAACACTCAGATATTGCATTGATGTAGCAAATGCAATTAAATAATTGACATGATTTTAGCAGAGGAAATTACACACAGGAACAAAAAAAACAAAAAAAAACAAGCAAGTGAATTTTTAGCAGAGACTGAAAACTCCCAGAAGAGGGCCATTGCACAAAGTTTACGAGCGGTACAGTCATTTTACACAAGGCCAATCTGTTTTGATTGAAGCATCCAAGTGCTGTTGTAGGGATTGTGCAACATTCTGCACAAACAATAAAAAAGCAGTTTGGTATTCTAGAACAGCTCAAGCCCCTCCCATTCCTCACCTTACAGACATAATGTCATCAAGTTCAGTCATGGTGGGGAGGGGGGGTGGTTGGGGGGAAATTGTGTTGGAAACTTTTCTTTTTTTTTTCCAGGATAAATTTTCCATTTCATATTGCATTTTTTGCTATCTTTATTTATTTATTTATTTTATTTTTTTTTTGCCATAAAAATCTGAACCACCTGCAGAAGCAGCCCTTGGGGAACCGAGAGGCTGGTGTGCAGCGCAGATTGATGTTCTGTGACTCCTCCAGCTTTCAACGCAGCCCAGGCCCTCCTCCGCGTGCTCTCTTCTGCTAATCATTTGGAATCCGAACGTAATAAATGCCGCATGTTTTTCCGGGATCCGACTGAAGGCAGCGCTCGCCCTCGCTCTCTGTGTGGCCTGATACCGCTGCAATTATATCCTCAATCAAGGAAGATAAACTCCTGAAAGGGCAAAAAGGGAATAACCTAAAACAAGACACGAGACCAGTTCTTCTTCTGCTTTCACGGAAAAATTCCGCAATCGCGTAATTTTCCATTATGCTGTAGTAATATTTGTCATTCCTTGAGAAGAAAGCAGAGAGCTTTTCACTTCCTCGGCTTGAAAACACAGGAAACCTCAATGAAGTTAGTATACAAAAAAATAGCGCCCATGGGTCCCAGATTCATGACAAATCGTCTCATATTACCCCATTCAATGTAATTCTTTCAAGGTGGATCTTTTGGGGCAATATGCTTAAAAATGCTTCTCAGAGCTAAACATTATACCCAGGGTGACTCACATTAGCCCAGACATTGGCCACCTGCAGTTCAAACACAAGTGACTGATCTACTTATCTGGAATCTATTGTCGACAGTCACACTTTTGTCACATTTTTGCTCAAACAAATCAAACAAACCATTGGTCGTTATATTATGTCAAAAAATCCGGACTGATGGATTTGATTATTGTGGGTGTGTTTATATAACATTACATTGTCAGAAAGGACAGATATATGAAGCATGTGAGTACACACAGCAGTGCCAGCTTACTTAAGGTCCATATGCACCATGTCCCCAAAAAGGATTACTCTTCCAGTAAAACTTAATAGAAGTTCTCTAAAGTGATATGACAGGGAGAATTAATTGGATAAATCTTAAGCCCAAAGTGAGTGCAAACGTAGGGTCATGGAAGATCTTTAACAGTATGGACATGGCTGCTAATTACAGCAGTACTTATGAAAATACATGTGCAAGGGCAACAGTTTAAGGATTATAGTTGGACAACTATTCCTGGCATCATTACGGGCAATTTCGGGTAAAGGGTATTATTGACTTCTTGCAATACATACAGTAATATTTTGAAAGTGCTTCAGACAGGCACAAGACTAGACTTATCTCAAAGCAGGAATTTTCAACAATGGCAATCTGCATACACTGGCGATTGGGAGCGTGACGATCTCAGTCTCAGTTTGCTCTTCAGAAACAAGTATGGTAAGACAAACACAAAATAATCAGATATACAATACTGAGCATTATCTCCAATGCAAGGTTATGTAAATGTAATGCAAGCTACTTGTTTGAAAAAAGATCGTAGTGTCCTTTATCTTTCCTTCATTATGTCCCTTGGAGGACTGGATTCACCTCAAAACTGCCGAAATAAGTGAAGGCCAGCCATTGGGAATCAGCAACGCTTGGCTATGCTTCAAAGATTGTGTTATTGTAAATTTCCAAAAGGGAAAAGGATATGCTACTCAGTTACAAAAAAGAAATAAACATTTATTTAGAACACCACCTTGACCTTTATCAAGTAGGCTCAAACAGCGAATCATGAACCAATATACTAATAAAACGAATAAAAAGCTGTTATTTACCTGCTTTTGAAGAGATAATACCATACATCTGTTTTCCCACTGGCTCACCCCGGTAGCACAGAGTTCACAATGTTCCATTTTGCAGTCAATGATCTTTCTTCTTGCGTCGGATTTATTGGATCGTCTGAACTCTTTGTGATGTCGGTTTAGAACCAACAGCCTTTGATGTGATGGAACCAATAACTCCCAGATATAACAGATAGTTGAGGTTATTGTATCAGCTGAATGGAACAACAACAACAACACGAGTCGCAAAAAGTCATTTGAAGGCACTTCAAAACTCTTGTGGCTACCAACTAGGCGCCATTGCTATGGACTTCCTTGAGGCTTCCTTGTATTGTCTCCAAATACTCTTGAGTCTCGTAAAAGTAAAAATTCAAGTGCCTCAATATGTTAGCGACGCACTGATATCGTTTGAGGTTATAAAGTACTCAGAAAGACATTGCCGAAACGAAAATAACTGGGGGCTTTTTTAACGACATTGACTAAAAACATCAGGGTTTTTGGAATTTATCTGTTCTGGGTTCAGCAGTTTAGCAGTTTAAATTCATTTGGGAAATGTAATATTGTCATCTGAATTTCAGTCAAATGAGATATATTCCAGCATCGGAGGTCATGTCATCAGTACATAGGAAGGTTATTATTTAACCACAACTGTGTTCTGGTTTGATAAAATACAATTAAAATTTAATTTTTACATACCCTTTAATTGAAATTCTCATCTAACGTTCACACAAGCCTCAAAGGCAACAAACTACTGCTTAAAATGTATATAACAGTGCTTAAAATATTAATATTATAAGAACTATTCCTGGTTTTTACTTTAAATTTAATAGTGGAATGGAGTATGGAGGCCCACAAGGATGATCACACTTCGAAAAAAGCACAAACATTAAAGGGAAATGTGCTCCAAATCAAAAAAACTATGAAAATGGATGATCCTGTGTTTCCCCATTTGTGCTTTCTTTTTTAAATTACACACGTCCATTTGTATCGTTCCTTGATTTGGAGAACTATTCGCTTTGCTTTTGTTTTTGAAGCGTAATTGTCCTTCTGGGCCACTGTACTGGACCCTAACAGAGACATTTCCTCTGGACAGCTTTCATCAAAAATGACTTCATTTAGTTCTATAAAGGGATTTAAAACCTCAGATGTTCCGTCAGTTTGCCAGTGCTTTATTTTCTGTGCTTTGGACCTCTGACACATTCCTCTTTTGTTGTATACAAAGGCTTCTACTTCATAATGTAGATAACCTGTGGGCACAGACAGCCCGCGATACTTTGGGAAGAGTTATGTTTTGTACTGCTATTATAGTATTTGGGATTACCGCCATGGTAAAGGGCCTGCTACATGTTAAAGACAGGCCTCTTTGTTTTGATTTTAAACTGGTGTTTTTGGTTAACTTTCCCTTAGTCTGGTTGGGTGACTAAACTCGCTATTTCACTTCTTCACCATCATGACCTTAAAAAACTTCTGAGTAATAAAATTAAAAACATCCTCTCCTCCCCAATGAACTCTGAAAAAGAGAACATTATAGTCCTTACAAAACTGCATAAGCAACCTAATATCATGCATAGCATAAATATGTTGCATTTTTAATATGTAACTACATTGTTCACAAACAGTATTTGCTGTAAAAGAGTAAGATCAGAGCAGGCACACTGTAATAACAGAGAATGCTGATGATCCATAAATAGGGTGGGAGGGAGGCCAAATGAGGAATGTAACATTTTGGAGCAAAGAAGGGATAAGGTTTTTGATTTTGTATTGTAATTCAGTAATAACAGTGGCATGAGACCACAAATGCATCGCTAACTAGCCTTAGATGCTAAAGGAGAACTCTTCTACAACAAGAAGTCGATGAGTAACCCTAGATGACCCCTCCGCATAGAACCAGTGAGTCAGGGAAGTAGATTTTTTTCTCTTCATGGCTGCTATCCCAGGCCCTGGCAGTCTCATGTTTGGACTGTTACAAGGTGGAAAGCAGTTGGATCAGGAGAATCATTTTGGTTTTTCTCTCATCCCCACCGCATTGCACTCTCTTCTGTTATGTTAAATTGGGTTATGTTATTTCTATTGTTTAGTATTTTATACTGGTCATTTTCATTGATTGGGATGTGATCGGTATGTATTTAGGATTTGTATTTTGTTTCTTGGCTAGCATAGTTAACATGCGCTAGTGCTTCAGTGATGTAGCACCCGGTCTGGGAATGCTGTTAACTAGGTCTGACCCTTGGGCTCATTTTAATCAGGTGATTGCACATCTGTTTCTCTTATGCTGGATTAGGGCTTCTGATAAATTATGAAATTAGGTTTGATGCTAAACAATGGTCCCGGAAGAGATACTATGTAAATTTGATGTATGTACTGTAATTATGTATGTGTGTATATATAAAATACAACATAATGAATAGAAAGCAATAATACCTGAAAGGCAAGTGTGGGGGTATATAGGCTATGTGCAATACAGAACTTACTATACTGTACATTATACAGGATGCAGTGGTTAACTTTCCCATCTCTAATGAAACATGCACCGCACCAAGCCTCACAGACTCACAATCTGATGCTATAACATCAGGGGCCAAATAGAGAACTTCATTACATTTAATCTTAATCAGAAAATAACACATCAATACTCCCATTGTCTGTATGATTTATAAAACCATCTGCTGCAATGGGCGCCATAGTAATTCATGAGAGGGTAAAAAAATACTCTCTATGTTTCTATGCCCACTTGGTGAACTTTGCTTCAACCCCCCAGTTTGGCCCTTTATCCGCAGCCCACGGGGTCTTTAGTCTCCAACACGCTTGCTGATGGCTTTGCAGCATTCAGCCAAAAAACCCAGCACCGCAAAGCCAGGCTGTCCCGAGGTTACTTCCAGCATGTTGAGAGAGTTTCCAACGGAGAGGGAGAAGGAACGGTGCATTTCTTCGGCTGCGAACGGCCTAGCTAGGCAACAGCTTTGTCTTTGACGAAATTACACTAGTCAAGAAACTTTTCATGAATAAAACATAGGGAACACAAGGTACTGGAAACATCCTCACATTATTTACGGATGCTGCGTTATGTAATAGGGTGACAAAAGGGTCCTAGAAGGGAGCTGAACACCTGCCAGGACCGCGTCGAAAACAAGTCTCGCAGCGCGCATTTACACGTAATCTCAGCAGACATCCCTTGGATCGAACGGCATCGTTCGAGCCACGCAACGAGGAGGCTTGGATCTTAAAGCGAACTTGCCTCCTACCGCCGGTGGTTTTAATGTTTGAGCTTCACTGCAAGCCGTCTGGCAGACAAAACAAACGCACATGACCGCACTGCAATCCTATACGCTAAAGTTGCACAAGAATAACAGAGAATTAAAAGCGCATTAAAGGAAAGAAATTTCCATGATGCCATTTTGCATGTCTGCAGTACCATGGAAACAGCTGTCTAATTTTGGATCCTCCATACAAATGTAGGTCATTAGGTGAACCAAAAAAATTCCCCATGAAACAATTGTCTCATGATGTCATGTAGTTTGTCTTTTGTCTTTACTTGGATGATATTGTTCCTTTTTGCACATGAGAAAACCAGATTTTACGCCCCTCTGGGGAAGCACTGCAATTCATTTCATTTGGAGTACTACTGCAGCAATGTGTTCCACAGGAAATTGAGACACAGGTACAGAGATTTAGGTATGAGTTTAAAATAAAGGGAACTGGATTTTTAATTTGATGCTTGAAGAGGACTGTCCAAAACCTTTTTTTAAAAAGAAAATGTGCATCTATTATCTGAATTGTCATTGGTTTTGCCCCCCCAAAATGCTTTTATTTTCATTTTTTATGAGGAGATCAGAAAGAGGAGAGGAAATGGGGGATGCATGAAGTAAGAGAAATATCCTTCAGCCTTTTTTCTTTGCTAAACAAACATTAGGCTAAGTCTTGAACCGAAAATGTGAGAAACTTAATGAGCGTGTGTGTTCATGGGGGCGTGAGACGGTCGGGGAGGGGCTGAGGGGGTTTAAACTAATTTAGTAGTCAACTAGCATCTGCCATATAAACAGTGTTTTCATTCGGTAAACACAGCCCCTGAGAGTAGTCGGAGGAAGGAGTGGGCTACAGCAGACATGCAATTGTCAGATTAGTATAATGATCTCTTACTGTGGATTGTAAACAAGTGCAAATGCTAACTAAAATCATAGCGTATGGCACTAAACTGGTTTCTTATGGGAAAATTCATATTAACATATCAAATAAAACTGACCGTCAACTCAGTATGAAGCTGTTTTATTTGCGCTAAATGTCATTCCGTATTTAAATTAGTCTTGTCGGAAAATGTTAACCCACAATTCTTTGCCACTGAGTATGTTTTCACATGCTGATCAACATGATCCACCACCTCATAAATAACAAAACCTAACACAGAAAATATGTGACACTCGGGTGAAAGCAGTGATAGCAAGCTGGATCCAGAGTCAGATGTTCCACTCCTAATTCATTGCCTGGTTGGCAAAACACGAAGCACGTGTTGAAGGAATGAAGCAAAATGCACGTCCGCTTTAATCTCGGGCAATTTTACATCGCGTCAGCTGTACGGTTACCCTTTTCAGAGTCTGGCGGTGTTTCTTCAGAATGTTATTCGCGTAAGAGCAGTCCACAGGATTGCTCCTTCTCACTGTCACCTGCCTACTCTAGGGTGGCACACTATGAGCGTGTGTGTGTGTGTGTGTGTGTGTGTGTGTTGTGCGAGCACAGCGTGCTTCATTCAGGCTTCATCTCCCTGTTAAAGCTCTGGAGTTGACTTGCATGACCTCGCTCTTCGTAACCCATGGCTATAAAAACTGATAGAAGACAGCCCTCTGCTGGAAGCACGGAATGTGCTCAGCAGTCAGACAGAGAGCGAGCTGACCCAAGACCTGTTCCCATCGTCCAATCAGCAGTGTTCAAATTTCCGCTAAACACTTCGAAAATATTGGTAATAAATGCAAACCAGGTGACACTATGAGGGCTTGTTTTTTTTTAAAGATAATGTTAAAAGGTTTATATCATTAACCATTCAAACCAAAAGGTGTTGTTTCACAAGCTTTGGAAGGCATACTTGATAATTGTTATTCTACTGATTTCAGCTGGACTTCCAGGAACAGCTTATTTATATTTGCAGCACATTTTTACGAATGTAATTAAAACCATATTGTAGCTGCAAAACAGAATATTAAGGATGATAAATAAAAAAGCGTGCTGGAATTGCTGAGTTGGAGCTGCGGTGGATATGATTCATACGTTTAATTTTTCGCCTTCAAGACTTGATATCAAAAACATGACAGTGGTCAAATGGTTGGGAATGTTTTCCCAGAATGCAATGCAAAAGCCAGGTGTCCACGTGTCAGAGCAAGACTTGATGCCTCTGCTTCATTACCCACAGGCCTGAGAAAGGTATGTTTTACTCATAACAAGCTTGAGTTGTTTTCTCTCTGGCTTTCCCACAAAAACTTTTGTTTTCCCCTGTGTAGTCATTACAGCAATACACTGAGAATGGAAACATTATAATTACGAACTACATATAATTTTGAGCACTCACCTGTAACTGCATGTACCTACCAAAACGTGCACTCTGACTAAAGGCTGCAAGCAGGCTTATAGGAGGAGAGTAAAAAGTACCAACAAATAATTTCACATGTATGTATTGACAAAGGGGCTTGATAAAAATCCCCAACTGTCCTTTATGAAGAGCGCTTACGATGCACTGTGAACTCGGAGTGGATTGTTAGCCCGCACAACCATGTGTGAGGTTTCTCTACCATTCAAATTACAAGGTAAATGCATTTTACCCTTTATGCCTTGAAACCAGGGCATAATTAACATTCCCTGTGTGTTTACTGTCAATTATTTAACGCAGTGGTTTTCTCTGCCAGCTAGTGATTATCCTGTCGCTGGTCTTCTAATAAAGAAATCTCTTTTTGAAAGGCCTATATCACGGAGATCACCATAGAGTGGACCTAGTTATTAAGACTGAGACAGACAAAATGTGTACCAGGATGAAACGCACTGTTCAATGAGGCTCTGTGCTTGCAACTTTGCATGTATAAACAGACAGGCACGTACAGAAAAAGACACTGTTGACACACAACCAGGGACAGATCTACACTGAGCCACGGTATAAAAGCTCCCAGGTGCCCCTGACGATTGTGACGCTAACAGGCTACGGCCAGAGGTTTTGTCGGCATTCTTAATCAGATTTATATTAATCTTCGGCATGTGATTCGTACGCTCATGACAGAATGAACACAGGCAACATCTCTCTTGAGCTGTTGGGACAATTTGGGTTTTCTAGGTCACAATTTCAACGGTCACTATTGGGCATAGAGTATGTCATTTAGTGATATGCAACCCATACCATTCAGCTTCAGTACCAAATAACAAACAAGCTGCAGCAGCCAGCATTCCCCCACAGTCTATTTGCATGTACCTAAAGGCCCACCAGCCAGTGTTTACCATTTGATGATAAGCACATGCAAGTTAAAGGGGCGTTGAGTGTATTTGCTGGTTTCCGAACACTTTCCTACCACACACAAACCCAAACCAGTGTAACGCCATTTTGGTGAGAAACATGCAATTACTCACAGTTCTCAAACCCTTCACCTTCCAGTTTTACACATTTTCTTTTCCCCTTTAAGAACCTGTTTGTCATGATAACTATGAGGTATCCTGGCACAGTTTTTATAAAAGGTTTGGGGAGAACGTTCTGGAAATATTACAGCCTGTGCCAGGTGTTTATGAGAATTCTGTACCTGTTTTTCTCTGCTAGGCACAATTCTAGGACTGCGGTGACCGAACGGGGAACAAAAACATGATGATTTGCTGCTTTTCACCATAAATGCTGAAGATAGTTTCGCAATAATGCTGAAAATCTTTCCTTTGCTCTCAGCTATCCTGCCTTGTTCACCCTTAAAGAAAACAAGAGGGCTGTTATAGTACGAACTCAGACCTCAAGTAAATGAGGATTTATGCTGATTTCCCTTTTTCAGATATACCGATGAGGCTTACCTGTAGAAGCAGGTAAGCACAGTACCAAGATATTTCTAAAATCCGGAAGCTTTGGGAAACATTTCCTGCTTGAGAACGACCATGAGAACAAACATTTTGTGCCCACCCTCTGATGGGGTACTCAAGTTTCATGTACAGGTGACAAACATTAAAGGTTCTACAAAAGTACAGTGATATGGTCATCTAACTAATTACTAGAAGAAGAGCCTCAAACCATTTAGCAAACTGTTACAAATCTAACATTTTTTTGCCGACACTATGTTTTTTAATGATCTTTTAGTTGCCTACAAAAACATGCTGCTTATCTTATAAACATATTTGAGGTAGTGTTTTCAGTGAGACATCAGAAATGAATGGGAGTCACTGGGTGGTGAGTTACAAGAACTGCATTGGTTTTAGTGATTAAGGTTCTACATGTGTTACGCATGACTTTGGCTAGATAAAACTGAGGAATGCGAGTGGTCACGTAGTTATGAAAGCAGACATAACCACGTCCTGTTACACTTCAAAATGCTTAATTCCCAGGAAAAACAATTTTCACACTTTTGTGCAGAGAAGATTCAGGTTGAAGCTTCAGTGCTCCTGGAAATCAGCTGATTGTATCCAGAGCAAAGTTTGCCACATCAACAATAACTAAAGTGAAAATGAAAAAAATTAATAAATAAGCAAAATTCCAACAATGTACACTAATTAACACATAAAATGTTCTCACATAGGCTAAATGCATAACCATTCAAATCCATAAACTGTATTTTTTGGGCCGATCACACACAAACTGTGCGTGTGTAGGTGCGTGTGTGTGTGTGTGTGTGTGCATGCGTGTGTGTGTGCGTGTGTGCTACACATGCCTCTGTGAAAGGAGTCAGTACACTTGTCAGTACCTGCTGATGGTTTCAGCAGTAATTAATCGGCTTCATATGTCTAAAAAACCAACAGGGTTTTAAGCACTTGCAGGGGGATGATCTGCAGTCGTTTAAAGCCTCCTTACACAATCATTGTAAAGCCTGGTTATCCACACTGGGGCAGCAGGGATGTGAACATGAAAAAAAAGCATTGTTTCTGCTCACCTAAGGTCTGTTTTAACTTCATAAAACAGTCATATCAACTGGATCCTCAGCAACGCGCATCTGGCCGCATGTGGGTCCCAGTGTTGCTGGCCCACGAGAGGGTGTGTCACATGGGAAAGGGTATCTGACCGAAGTCAGATGTTTCTCAGAAAAGGATCTGGACAACTTCCTTTTCCATTCACGTTCCAAGCGTTGCCCAGCCATCTGGATCCTGGGACACACGCAAAACGCGCCCGCCGTTTTGGCCAGAGACAAAACGACAGGCGACCGAAAGGAAGAACCATTCTTGTGCGGATGCCCCTTCCCACCCCACTTCCCTTTAGCCAACGTCTTGAAATCAAAACCACCAAGTTGTCTAAAGGGAAAGGGCATGTGTATACAAATTAAACCGTTTTGTGCTAACGTGCATACATTTGTGGAAAAAAACAGCTGATAAATTTCAGTGGGACTCGACTGAAGTAGGGCAGATCAGACAAGCAATTCATTGGAAATGGACATTGTCACCCGATTTGCGCAACAGACAGAGGAGTTAACCAGTTTCCTAAGAAATGGGTTTGTCGGTTGATGAATCTTTCCTTTGAGTGTATGACCCATAAAGATAGTATTCCAAATAAGGATCAACCGAAATTCAAGGCTTCTAATCAATGTAGGAGTTCACGTGGGTGTGGCAGAGAGATATTAGCACAAAGAAAGTATAATTCCTGGTGATACCACAAGTATTTTGTACCACAAGAAAGATATCGTTGAAGACTTAAGCATGTTCGCACAGATAAATGAAGCAGTTCTTGGCATTTTCTTAAGGAGTTGTAAAGAATGATGTAGGGCACCTTTATAGCAATAGAATAAGTGGTGGCACTGTGGGGGGAAAAAAACAAAAAAACAAGTGACCTTCCTTGTGCTGTGCTTTGATGGGGATAAAGAGCAAACTTTCGACAGAAGCATAATGGTGTTTCTGTACGGCTTGGGCCTGATAAGTGTGCTTATCTCCCAAATCTCCTACTTGACATTTTCATCCTGAACTCAAAAAAGAATAAAAAAGGGATAACCTTTTCATATTTAATTAGTCTCACCGTGTCTTCCTCAATTTTCTTGAACTCATGACCAGAAACACCAGCATGTTTCCTCTGTATTTACAAGGATCATTTCTTTCTCACATGTTCTCTCAAATGCCCAGAATTGCATGGGCATCAAAAGTACCCTTCATTCATTATTTTCCTTTTTTACTATTTTAAATCAAGAATACTTATTCTGGGAATACAAAATACAGGACATGTGCGCTCTCGGTTTATATAGGAAAATTCAACAGACACTAAAACAATGAAAAAAAAAATAATTTTCTTAACTGCAACAGACAGGAAGTGAACTCAGGTAATCAAGTTTAGAATGTACTTCATGGTGCTTATTAGTCTACACATGAACCCCTGAACATCAGTAGTGAGTCAACCAGGCCCCTGCCTGTGGTTTGTGACTAAGGAATGTATTTGAAAACCACCACGGATTATTGCTAATTGACGCTTATGATTCACCTTAGACAAACAATTGTGCTTTCGGTTTTAATTTTTTTGTTTTGTTTGCTTTTACGGTACAATTAACATTAAATAATATCCATGTGAGACATTGGCTGTGTACCAATACGCAGTAAGCTGCGTGCTGCCTGTATCCTCAGAAGTGAGCTCCCTCCGAAGGTAGCATCCAAACGGAGAAGGAACCGCAAAAGGCAACAAATTTGGGACGCACTTGAAGGCAGGCTGACATCACAGAGCGTTAGCTTTTTCTATTAGAAAGTAACATGATTGCCAGCAATTAGCAGACTAGTCCACAGAAATCTCACAGAGGCTTAAAAACATTACATATACTATTCCACTATTCCAGATAATCTGCTGCTGTTATATATATTTATATATAACAGCAGCAAATTATCGAGTTCACTGTATATTTGTAAATTAGCTCCTCCGCTACCACCGAAACAGCCACAACTGCTATTCAACTGCTATTATTTCGACAGAATTGACAAGCCTGAGGCAATCCTACACAATCATAAATAGTACAAGTGTACTGGGCTCAAGCATGCAGGTATTACTGGAGATTTTGCGAAACATCGGACCCAAAATGTAATTTTTTTCAACTGTTAAATTCTAATGGTCAATATGTAACAAATGCTAATGCTTTACAAATTCCTTCTATATTAAAAATTTGAGAACAGAAGGCTCTCTGTTTATTTAGCAGCTCATTGAACCAAACACAAAAAAGACTCTAGGCCGCCCACAAATTTCCTGCCAGTTTTGTCTAGTTTTCTGAACAACACAACCTCTCCTTGCTCCATACAGGCTACAGCAGTCTTTTCATTAATCAAAGGGAGATTTGTATGAAAAGAAAGTACGCATTTTGTATCTGAGTTTAGATCCTCTTATTGAAAACAATTCCATATTATTTCATCCGGAGCTTCGACAAAGCCGAGAGAAGTCTTTACCTGGCAGCGCAGTACCTTACACCTGTGCAGTGCGATGATTACTGAACATTTTTCATTTCCCTGGCAGTGTTAGGAGTAGGCCAACAAACCCCATCTGAATTATAGCAACAGACTCACAAAGGATGGCCTGCCATGTGCTTTTGTAACAGATGTGAACTGAATGCTTAAGTAATTCTACCATAGGGGGGCTTGGGGAATGAAGGGGGAAAAAAACAAGAAAAAAGAGAGCTTGACTGGAGGCTGTGGAGGGGCACTGAAGTTTTACAAACTCTCTCTGAAAGTAGCGCGTAAACACGATGGCAGGAAAAAACTTACGCACTGGTGATTCCAGACAAGGTACACGCGAAGAAGAAACAAGCTTCTTTAAAACGGTGTCATTGCCAGATTTTACATCTGCAATGATCTGAAATTTTAAAAAAAATCTTTCATCTGCAAGGTGGACTTTTTTTTCAAATACTGAATTCAAAGTCACTGACAGATAAAATGCATGTACAGTATTAATTTCATATGACTTCCATCCATGTTGTTGATCATTACTTTGCATCTATTAGTGAATGCATATGCATAATTCAAAGAGAAATGCTGTTTTGCTAACATTAATTTCCACTGGATGAAAAAGACTTAAGAATGTTTTCAGTAGCTCACATCAACCCATCAATGTCAAGTTAAGATGTTTTTTTCTAAATAAATGTCCCGGCCCCCCTAGTGCCCATTCTTGGAACTGACGGATAGCGGTGGCCGCTGAGGCATGCTCGACACCATTGAAACGTGCTCAGTTGCTAGCCAAAGCCCTGTGTCCTTAAACAAATGTAGCCATTCCATTTACAGAGACGCTAGGCAATGGGCAAGGTGAATGCTTCATTTGTCTCTCAGGCAACATGTACATAAAACACACACAAAGCCCTGGAGGGGGTAATGTTTTCCATTCGCTTGGACTGAGCTGCCCTTTATCTGAAACAACCTCATTATTTCAACGTAAAGCTGCGTACTTTGTCTTGTTAAATTTCTTAAAACTTGAAAAAATGCATTACATATATGTTTTACTTTAGGGAACTTCAATTCAGTGAGGCATTTCTTCTGTACTTTAATGCCTTGTACAAGTTCTAGACTTTGCCATTTCTGGGGAGCTTTCGCAGTGTATTAACACTTAAGACTCGTTTTTTCATTTTGAAGCACGTTGGGATTACAGATGTGCATGATTCACCTTTGGCATTGCAGCATGGAGTAGCAAAACACAGCTTCTAATCTCTTTCCAATTGACGGAAGTTATTTGCTCCTCCAAAGCAATTGTGCATTCGGACTATGTAGTACATTCCAGACATACTTTCAATCAATGTGGGTTAATCTTAGCATGCCCCTCACTGTAGCACACATCACAGCGAATGTATTACTTATATTACTGATCCAGTCTGGACTCTGCAATAAATAATAAAATATCAGGGTGGTCTTCAGCATTTGAGACTGTTTTATAACACACAGATATGTCCAGTGGGTGGATTTATTTCAAGAATACAATCTGAAAGACAAGGAAAATGTGTAATTCAGTATGTCATAACTAGGTGATGATAATATGTCTTTCTCATACCTAAAATGAATTTTCCACGTGTTCTGCCAATTCCCCGAGTTCAACCTAAAGGCCTTCTTTAATGACTCTGCTCTACTCTACAATGATTGCCAATGTGAGAGTTATGCAAAACCCTACTGTTATTAAACAGTAAGAGTCAATAACACTCTGAACACAGAACACAAGCTCAAGTCTCCCTGGTGGTTACACAAAAAAGTAATGAATACTGAATTTCCTGCAGCGGTTGATATTGTGTTTTTGTTTGGTTGACAACGGTTTGAAAGAAATTGTTAATTCCACAAACCGTGGACGTGATAACCTATATGTCTGAAGTATTTTTTTTTTTTTTAATTATCTGAATTTATCTGACTAAGCAATGACCATTTGGTGCTTTATTTCCGAAGAGCGACAGGTTATAAGTGTTGCCATTCTCCCTCAGTTGTTGGTTTTTTGTTGACCTGTACTTGTAATAGACCCACTAGTTCCTTTTATTACATTAAGCAACCTATTTTAAAATGACATGCCTGTGTTTATTTTCTACTTGCAAAAGCATGGAGGAATAAATTGAAACCTCTTAAAAATATACCCATAGCCATGCTCTGCTATTCTACAAATCATTATTAAACCTCATTCAACGTTTGGTTAAATTTAAAAGACAGTGGTTGCCTGACAGCCATTTGTTCTATTATATCTCTCTAAATGTGTATCCTCATACCAGCTCTTACAAAACTCTTTTGTTTTTGCTTACTAATGTGGTCTGTAGCTTTTTCCTATGTATGATATATGGGCATTGGTATTATCATATATGTTAACTTATCTGCTGCAGTTCAAGCTTAGGATGCCAACTGCACTTACGTGCTAAACTTGACTTCAATGTGAACAAGTGTTTCTTGTTCTGGTTCTTGTTTTGCTTTTTTACGTTGCTTGAGACAGATGGGAATCTTTGGGAAATGGTCATTTCCTTGCATAATTAACAGCGGACAACAGCTTGAAACATTTGTTGCCATGGCACCCTAATGAATGAACTTAGTTACCAATTGTTAGCCTTGCATTTCGAGCGCCTATCCACCGCACTTGTGTTTGCCCTTGAGTTTGTGTAGTCGCCGAAGTGTGAGCTCTCTTCTATCGTCTCTGTAGAGTGCATGAATGCAATTAATAAGAGGTAAAATCACCCATTATTCGGTTCTAATAAGCAATAGAAAGGCACAGTTTTTGAAAGGAAATAGCAGGAAGTCTTAGACTGAAGTAATTTCCCTTAATCTCTTTGAATTGCTTGCCAGACTAACATTTATCTGCTGATAATAAGATTATAAGGCCATGTGTTCAGTGTACATGTCCAGACTTACACCAGGGAGATACCCACATGGCACACTATATGAGTGTGCCATATGGGTACACTCAAATAGTGAGCCATGAAGGTCTGCCTCTTATTTCCGCAATTTCAGGAAAGCTGGCCAGTGAAGGGTTAAAACTGGAACAGAACTGTGCATTAACATCAGCCAAGGAGGCCGGCGGCTGTTGAAAGGCGGGAAATCGTGCAGCGACTTCAGCTGCTGCACTGAGCTCCACAGACATCCAATGCATTATTAAGTTAAATATCTGCATGTAAAGAGGGAAACTGTGGCCTGTTTCTACACAGAACGGGACCGGAATGGCTAAACTGAAAAGGTGCACTGCTGGGAGCATTCTCAGAAACAGACTCTCTCTACAATGCCCCCTGTGGCCACACAAGAAATCTTTTTCTGGGTAGCAAGTTGAGCAGAGCATTGCTGTTTCAAGCAAGGTGTGCAGAGAATAGAGAATAACAGAGCTTCCATATAAATGGGAAATTTTCACCAGGTTTAAGAAAACAACCACAAACTGACTCATATTCCATTAAATTCACCACATTTCCACAGAACTCTGCCAGCTGACTTTGCTTGCCTTTTGATCTGCCTGTTTGGTTTGATTTCTGTTACATTGCTTGATATTTATGTGGGTAAAAAACAGTACTCAGGGCCTGTTCCACAGACTCACCTTGAAATAACTAGCAAGTTCCACGCCCAATGTGAAATTCTGTCCAAGATACAGTGCAATAAATTAAATGTCCCAGGCCAACTTTTGGTTTGGGAGCTGGGCAAGATGAAATAGTACCATCAGTCCCTCAACTTGCTGATAGGGCGTGCAATAGCGATTTTTATTTTTATTTGTGTGTGTGTGCGTGTGTTACTTGAACATGTTTGGCTTTGACCATATGTGTATGAGGAAGTAACTGGTGTTCAGACATAGACTAATATGTCTTCAAAGTAAAAATCCTCCACAAGGGTCAGTTTTTTAAAAATAGCAAAACAAGCTATTATATTTGTGGCAACTATTAAAGACTCAAACCGCAGAATGCATTTCACCATCTCTTTCTTTGTGGTGAACCACCTCACTGTGAATTCTGAGAAATGGACAGAAGCAATCACTGTTTGAACTGAAAAACCATCCAATCACTGTAAAAAAATTTTAATAGGTAAGTGGTCAGGGATAGCCATATGAATATACTCACGGGGTTATATTGAGGCGATAAAAATACTGACTTATTGTAAAAGTCATAAAGCATACATTCACTGCTAATGCTCTGGAAATGTGTTACAATTGATAAAATAACGGCTCAGTTGTCTGCCATTGTGGTGGCTTGACATACTAACAAAAAGAGAAAAAGCTAAAATAGATTTGTTTTGAAGCTTGGTTTAAATAAGAAAATAAACATTTGGTTTTAGAAAAATTTAACCTGTGCAATTTAGACTGTCTTTCACACAGTATAATATACAGCAATTACATGAATAAACACTGTTCATCCTTTCTGTAAACAGATGATTGTCAAATTATATAAGGTTATTTATGTGGGTTTGTATGAGTACATTTGAGGTTGGGTATGAAAGGTTCATGGTCTTTCAGTTAGAGGTCAGAGGTAGAGGTCAGTTAAATGAGGTAATGTGTAGTTATTTCATTTGAACAGTTAACACCAGTTCCTGTTCCACTTCAGTAACAAAGATCTTTACATGCATTTTGTACATGCACTTATATGGTATTAATACATTTTCCATGATAGGTGGATGCACATTTCTCTAAACATGTTATTCAATTGTAATCCAAACCTCATTGCAGTAGATGTAAGAGGTTGAAGCGTATTACTTTCATTTTAAGAGAAAACAAGAAGAGTGAATCTATGGCACCTGGCAGCTATTGTTCTTGGGATACCGACAACAGTCACTATATCTATGCACTTTGCTTCAAAACCCCTTTTTTCCCCACTGTGGTCTGTGTCTCTGGGTCTCTGAAATGCTGGGCGTGCCACAGTGGTTGCAAGATGTACTGAATTGGCTGTTCCCTCATGCTAACGGTCTCTGAAATGCTGAGTGTGCATGGGAGCGCAACAGGAGTCCCGAAGCTGGCGCGGTCATATTCCTGCTTCTGAATCCACCCTTTGTACGGCACCTCTGAATGAAGAGGAGATGGATATTACTGCCCCGTTAAAACAATGAGAAACACCTGGGAAGGTGTGGCCTGGCAGCCAGCTGTACCCCGTGTTCTGTTCCTGTTAGCACGAGGAAGCCGCAGCCCACTCTCTCAGTACACACTTTCACTGTCTGCATTTTAACGTCTACTTTATTATACGTGCCGCTCCGACACAGGCAAGTAAAATATAGCCTCCCCCCACCCCCCCTCCCCTTATAGGTTATAATGTACTGCGCTGTTCATTACAGTGAATTATCCAGTCTCAGCTTCATAAGCAACTTTTCGATGGCTTTATGGCCATTTCTGAGGAACGTCGCTCTTTTGATATGCGAGGCAGACTCACTCAGCATGTCGAGTTGCGGCTTGCCCTGTCGTTAAGGTGCGTTAGCAACGGATTTGCTGATTCACGTAAGCCGCGTGTACCTATTACCCATGAGAGGGGGAAAATAAGATCTAGTAAATGTTTCCGAGTGGATTTCCTGTGGAGTTTTTATCTTCAAACATCTGATAATAACTTGCAAGTGCCAAGTCTCTGCCAAGTCTCCTACATTTTCCCTCGCAGAGGAGAGTTCAAACTGAAATTCATGCTTACGACGCACAGCAATTAACATATTTATTAGTGTGGCCGGTGAACTCATCCAAGGTTACTAACAAGGCAATATAAAATAAGTATGGAACAAATGGCCAAAAGGGAAGTGCTTCAGACCTAGTAGTTCATCTAGTTGTTCATCCATTTACCCACCTTGTCAACTCGTGGATGGACCTACTCATAAATACATAGATCCATTTATAGATTCATCCACCCGTCTATCCATCCACATGCAAAAAGCACTTTGCGTGAGCAAGCTGTATCACAGTACAGGTTTTGATTCAGCATCACACTGTGAACAGCTGTCCCCGTGGGCCAGTGACCCTAAAACAATCGTTTTCTGGGCCATAAAGCACAAGAAAATGTTGATACCGGCACAAATAAAGGTGTGCCCGGTGATTCTTGAAGGCTGGCTGCTTTATTTATTTCCTTTTATTGAGCTTGGCATTCAGGAGTGCGAGCCAGGCACTGTGGAGTTGAACGCCCGCAGGCCAGATCGGTTCAATTATCACAAAGGCCAATCATTGGAAGAAATTGGTGGTGGAGAAACCAATCAAGTGACAAGGAGGATTTTCAGAGGTATAGATCATAAAACTCCAAGAAGTGCTCAGTAAACCAGGAGCTTGGCAGTAAATCTATATCGTGTTTCAGTTCTAAATAAGTTGCAGGACAAAGATCCAGGTTCTAAGTACTAATACGGCGGTGGACGTAGCAGGTGATTTTGTACAAAGGCTTTAATACCTTTGGTGTAATGTCACTATTCAAATGGTATGTGATTATTTCATATAAAATGATGTCATAGTGTACAGATGGGGGGAAAATAAAAAGCACCAGAAGAGATTTGTGATGAAAGGGGATAAAAAACATATGCTTACCTGGAATTGTGTCTGTCTTTCTGAGACAAATAAATGGTGAGAAAGAAAAAAAAATGAAAGAATATAATAAAATAACCACATTCATGTTGAGTTTTTCTTTCTTTTTTTCAAACCTAGATAATTACAAAAAGTAAAACGGAGTGAGCCAAACAACGTGTGAGCTTAACCATCTGCAAGCAATTTCTGTCTCTTGTTCAGAACAGCGCTTTGGCTACATTTTACCTTCAATTGTTTGAAAGATGCTCAAGAAATTGTATGTATTGATATCAAGCACTTTGGCCACAGTTCAACCCAATGCAATAACTCACCTTATAAAATACCAAGATTTTTGTAGAACCTAGTAAATTCGTCCTGTCTAGAAAAATTACCTTAACAGGCTCCAAGTAAGCTTTCTTTGAAATAAGTGCACCATAATTGTATGTTAAATACAAACATTTACTTTCACCACCTGGTTAATCCCAGCTAATGCTCCATCAACAATTCAGGCATTCAAAAAAGCCACTTTCCCACAGTCTAAGGACTGAGTTCTGTGCATTTGAACATGCACGTGCAAACTAAACAGAACACACAAAGAGAGAAGGTCTTGTACGGATGTATGGTAAAGTTTATTTAAGAATGCTAAAGATTGTTCTGTTAGATAAAATGAATTCATATGTATTCAAAAATACCATATTTTGTTACTAGGATTTATGGTTCAGTGCATTTGCACATATTTTTTAGCAGAGGGATCAAAATATACTGACTGAACCTGTTTCTGAAAAAGATATGATGCTGGTGTTCTGTTGACCAATGGCTTATCCTTCCATTCGACTTGTGAACAACAAGCAATGTATTCAAATGAAGCTTCATCAATGGTCAATTCCATCTCACACTATTCACATGAGCGTGTACTCCCCAAGCATTGCTTTCCTTCCCATAATCTTAATCACTAGAGTAGCCTCACTTTTCGCCTACTTTGCAACTTTGTTAGCGACCTTCGGGCCATTTTATGGCCACTGCAGTTTCACAGAAAGACGTCTTTGTCCATGGTTGAGATTAAGCCATTCGAACGTGTCTACACACTGCCGCGCGTTCTCTCGAATCCTGAGGTCTGAACCGTATTAACTTTTTTTTTTCCTCCTTTGCTTCTGGCTGGTGTGCTGAATCTGGCCATGTACAAGCCTCACAGAGCTGAAGGAAAAGCAATGGATTTGATTTTCTTTTGCTTAAATAAGAACTTCCTCAAAGCAAGACAAAAAAAAAAAACTTGTCTCTAACATCCAACTGAGAAGGTGTGTTTTATTGCTGCACTTTAATACATGGCTTTTAAGCATAACTAGTTATTTGGTGAGATCATCCGATTTCAATTTGTGAGGGAGAATATGGAAATGCTGGACCAATGAATTCGCAGAAGCATACCCGTTCTGCTTTACTTAATCAAAGAGATTCGAAACAGCAGTAAAACTGCTCCTTTGGCAGTCAGCATGAAGTCTAATACCTGCATGGCATACTCCAAACTTATTTATTCATTAGGCAAAAAATAAATCTGCTGAGGTCAGCTGTAATATATTTTTCTCTGTTTCTTTTTTGTTCTGCAGGACTTCAAGAGTAATCGAATAATGAGAGAGAATAACAACTATAAAACGAGGGTCCAAGTTTCTATGTCCAATGGAAAATGTCGATTCATTCCAGCATTTTTTTGTTCCAACTACATTGTACAAAGAGAGGGAGAGAGTGAATATGCAGCTTTGCAAGCACTACCTGAACATGCTGGTATCAGTCCAGTGGCATTGTTAAGGCATTCCTTCTTCTATAAGCATTTACAGTGCTTTGGGACAGCATGCTAGTACCCGTAATGGTACCTTCATTCTTTACTTAAGCAGCAAATGTAGGTAAGCACTACACTATTTCTTATTCTTAGACCTCAGTACTAGTGAAATGAATGAAAGATATTGAGCCAAAATCAAATGAGAAATTCACTCTAGCTTTAAACAGGTTACTCAACATTAAAAGTGCCATGGTGATTCAGTACCCTCCCCTTCGACCACAACAGGCCCCCACGCCTCCCGTTTACCTAAGATGTTCAGCATCAAAAAAAAGAACTTATTAGATCATAAAGATCACATTCACATATTCATCATATTCTTCATAGCCGCGCATCAGAAAACAACATTGAAAGAACAAGAATATCTTTGACATAAAATTATCTTTAGACTTCCATCACCACATAGACTCCAAGCCAGTCATGTCAAAAAAAAGTGTAGATGTCACAGATGACATTTCCCAAATAACAAAAGACTAATTCATGAACAATACAGGAGAAGGCCGAGCCTGTGATTATGGATTATCATGCCTGAAAAGACCTAACCTGTGTACAGGAAACCTATTATTAAATGAGCTCTGCTGCTCTGTTGGAGTCACCAATTAGTTTTTGTTTTAGTGTCACATTATAATCATTCCTTAAAAAGCCATAACGAATGAATATGCAATTGCTCACAGCTGAGTAAGTCATACCATAAATGGGGAAGAGATCATACATATAACGGTGCTCACTAAGGATTCTAGTATACAGATGTCCACTTTGAGTATAATATTACTGTGTAATATTATAAATAGGAATTTCCCATGCTTTATGAGCACAGCTATTTAATATTTTTCATAACACACCACATCATTGTTTGCAACACAACTCAAATGTCATGAAAATGCTAAAGAGTAAGGATTTGTATTATTAATTGCTCATGAAATATGTTTGTGTGCTAAAAATCACTTGAGCACTGGGCAAGCAGTCGATGATGTGAACACCAATGAAATGTATAGTCAGAGATGTCCTTTACGTATAATACATCAACAATTCAGATTATCTGTCCTCTGGTAATGTGCTCTGATCTTTGCAGTCTCATTAATCTCTTTGTTTCATAACGAGGCTGCTCTAATTACAGCCATTTAAAAGTGCTCTGTGACGTCTTTTGATGTGATATTACTGTCTGTCCCTATTAGCTGCGAACGTGCCAGCGTCGTTTACCCGTGATGCCTACCTCGACTTTAATAGAAGCGAACGCCGTCGGTACTCTGAGGATGTGATCAAAACATCGCCCTGTGCAGTGCCTTGTTAGACCTTGGATGCCAAGATACTGAACGCATGGGTTTGCCCAGAGGCCCCTCTTTTCCTTTCAAGATAACCAGTGTTTTAGCTAACCGGCAGACCGGGAGTGAGCGTGATGCAAAAACGGGCTTTTATTTATCCAATGCCGCCGCTGCTTATCTCGGGATAAGGATAACATTCCACCGGCAGGCCGTGTTCCCGCTGGCCCAATTACATCTAGCCTATATGTCAAACATTTACCTTGACCACGTCCTGTGGCCGTTGTCAATTCACGCTATTGTCTTAGTGTAAATTGTTTTAAATTTTGAATTGCAATTTTTTTTTCAAATGTAGAAAAAACAGGGTTATAGAGGCATAGAATTCAGAAAATAATCATCAGATTCTGCAGTGAAAAAGTATCATAAAGGAGGATTTAAAAAAAAATTATTTAAAAGCCATTTCTTCATACTGTACATTCTGCAATGATGTTGTTGCTTGGTAAAACACAAACCAGTGAGTCTCATGTGTATGAGTTTGATAATCATCGTTACAAATGACTATAGAATGTGAAAAAATATACCTATGGACTTGGCAAAGCATTGAGCCACAATCTAATTTCTCCTATTGATGATGTCACGGTACAAGTCTTCTGCATTGTGATTTGGTCCAAGGTCCAAGAATTAAGAAAAAAATACAAAAACCCACACAGCTGGTGGAAGTACTTTTTCCCCGGTGTGTTCAGTGCCAGAGAACGTGAGAGAAGGCCTCTCCTGCCACAATGTGAGGTTTTCCTCCCCACTTCCCCACAATGCACTGGAGCATGGCTGAGAAACAGCAGGAAGGCTGGGATTGGAAGCCACACAGCCACTGAAGGGGAAAGGTTTCACTTAGCTTCTGACTATTTTTTATGGCTAGTCTTCCCCACGGTGATAAATGTTGAGGCCTGATGTTTTCTGGCCTTTTAAGACAATGTACCTCAGCTATGGGGGTTTTCATTAAAATGTCTTGACTTGAAAGTAACTGTGTGAAAAGCCCAAAGATAGAAAATTTTATACTTAATGTAAGTGCAATAAATTCAAATGACAAGGACATGCTGGTGATTATCTCTAATTACTTTTGTCTTAACAAAATATATATATATATATATGTCTTGAACTTCATATACAAGCAAGGGTTATGGACTTCCTATATCATAAACTTTCTACAGGACTGTGGGCATCTTTGACCTCACACCGCTTTTATTTTAAAGTGAAAGACTTGCGCAGTGCTCAGAAGCTATTCTAAGCAGAGGTCTATCTCCAGTTTATGGGATGAAGTTTATAGGACAAACTGAATAACTGTGTGAGGTTACTGTTGCTTTCATTGTCAAGCTGACTGCCATGAAAAGACTGGATTAAATCACTAATTTGATTTTACTGCAGGGTATATAGAACAACCACAGGGTTTTATATTAAGGAGGCTCAGTATAATTCAACTTATGTGTCATCTTTATCAGACAGCAAACTTCCAAATGTTCATATGAAATGTATTTTTAAAATAAAGTAAACAGGCAGAAATGCAAGCTAACTGAGTGTATCATGAAACATCACCAATAAAACAACCAGTAACAGCCATTTACAGCTATGCCACAGTATACAGGCCAAATTATATTACATTGCAGTATAACCACTCCGCAGATGCTCTTATCCAAGAGTGACGTACAGAAAAGGAGAACATCATCATTAGTCTAAGAAGGCCCATATAATCAAGAGTGTATTGTAATCTCAACCAAGCAAACAATTTGTACTGAAACAAATGAAAGTGCGTCAAAAATATAAGATAACAAATATCATCAGGAATTTTGGTTTGGCTCTTTAATATATCAATTGGCCAAACTAAGGCCTAACAAACAGACTGAAAAATGAGACAATTTTACCAATGAAGGGTATTGAATGATATACTCCAATACCAATAGTGTCTAAACTACAAACAGTAATTCACTTTAGGATGATATGGATGTACACAATGAAACATGGATTTCCCCTGTGCCCTGAAATCTGGTTTCAGGCCACTAGAGAAGGACAGACATTTTTTTTCCCACTTCCTGACAGCAGAATATTCTCTTATTCTGAAACAGCTACCGTTTGTTACTGTGAGAAAGCAAGGTCACACAGTTCCACAATAATAGATAATTTACACAAGTGTATAACAAGACTACAACACAGGCTATGAATGCAAGTGTTATGTGCCTTATCTACGAGCTATAATCAAGTACGTTAACAAACTGCCGAACAGTCGCGTGTCATTTTCTGTAATCTGGACACTGACATTTTAATGAAGCACCATGCAGCAATGACTCATGTTTAATTGTTTTTGTGTTATCCTGTTCAAAGCTGATATGTCATGGGCGATGTTTACGTAATTCACCAACCAAGTATATGCAAACATATCTGTATCTGTGATGTAGGTTTAATAGCATTAGCATTAAGCAAAATGCATTTTAAATAATGCTCAAAACAGTATGTAATAGGCTAATTATATAGTAGAACTAATGTGAGAAGGGAGATTAGGTGAATTTATAAAGAATGTATCCAAATCTTTTCATGATTTGTGAAACAGAATTTAACACTCTAAACGATACCAATGAGGCTTTCCAACTATTCAGTTACATATAATGTAATACTAATATACTTAAGGACCTGTCACAAATAAAATATACCAAGCTGGCCCTTTATGCACCAAAGTGTAAAAAAGTGTATCAAACCAAAGCCATGCACAAGTTCCTGAGAGGAACAGAGGGTCTCGCTTGTTTTAACATGATACTAGAGTGGCATCTAGTGGTGTTATACATTATATCACACAGCCAGTCTCCAATGTGAACATCTCTGGCTAACTTCACTGGTGTACTTAGCCAGCATAATCATTTTAATGTGCAACAGTACAAATTAGTTTTAAAATGTTTGCATGCAGATACAGTAATATTTAAAAACCACCTTCTGAAATATAAGTTAGTAATTGTTATATCATGATGTTTCCAGCAATTACCCTGGCTAAATTAGCTAATTGACTGTGTACACCAACACTGGTTCACAGAGTAGATCACAGTAAAAGGTTTCATATAGGGCCAAGAACAGTCTTCAGCTTTCATTCATGATTTTACCAAGAAATATAGCTAAAATGTCAGATGGTGTATATGTTAGGGCTAATTAAGTCATTAAGGCCCAAAGTCGGCATGAAAACCAGAAACAGATTTGGCCCTTGTTGCTCACCTCTGCTCTAGCTCAAAGCAAAGTCTATTGCAGGGGTGGTCAACCCAGGTCCTGGACAGCGACAGGGTCTGCTGGTTTTTGTTTTTACTCTGCACATAATTGTAAAACTAAAGAAGTTGATGACACAGTTAACTCACCTCGCCTGGTTTCTTTGGCCGAAGCGGTTGCCGTAACAGCAGACCCTGTGGCTCCTTAGGACCAGGGTTGGCCACCCCTGGTCTACTGGAATTCACACTCAGCTACGGTGCTTCCTCTACAGGCATGACTGGCATGGCAGTGACATGGGAGCACATATATTTTTTTGTGAGCCAGCAAGTTATTAACAAGTGTGGCCTGTACAGACAACTGTATTCAACCAATCAGTTACATTTTTCCCTGTGTAGTTTTTCCCCATCGCTTCAAAGAACACTTGTAAATGTCTTTTCTATTCCCTGTAAAAACCATACATTTCAGTAAGTCATACCCAGCTTCTGCTATCTGACAGGCTACGTGGCATCAACCATGTCACAGGTGATATTTTCTCTGGGCAAAAAATTGTGTGTGGGCACTGTGTATCTGATGCTCACATTGCTTTATCTGTAAGATCTGTAGGAAATAATGTGGATGTCGACGACGCCTCAGTCTTAGAACTTGCAGGCCTCTTCGTTTTCATGCATTTTTTTTTTTTTAGGAATAGTGAAACTAGGATGAAATCTTGCAACAGCCACATCGCTATAGCTGCAAGTACATGCTATTCCACGTGATAGAATTTACGTAAGTAAGTTATGAGCCAATCAGCGTCTTTCTTGTTATACAGGAAGTTGTAGTCCTACGTCATTATTTTCTTGTGGCCTTGTTTGTTCTCAGAGAAAGGACCGCCATACATTTGGCCTAAAACATTTTCTTTATGCCAAAATGAAACAGAACTCCAATGTCCCCGCGTTCCTTACCAAGCTTTGGACTCTAGTGGAGGATACTGATACAAATGAATTCATCTGTTGGAGCCAGGTAAAATGAAAGATTTCTGGAGAATCAGACTGGCCTCCTCAAGAAAAGCTAACGTCAGTTAGCTATGATTATAGTCGACACCAAGCTAGCTAGCTAACAAAGAGATGCGTTTGGAAGAGTTGTAGAACCAAATTCGTTATCTAACGTTAGATGTCTTTAGGATTATGTAGGCCTTCGTATGGTATGTTCATAGTTGCATGGTTAGCTATACGGAGGTACGATAGCTGCCGTTACTTGTAGCTCTTTCGCCTCATTTGTGTCTTCGTGTGGGTGTTTTCCTTTTATTGCGCGAGACGAGCTGTTTTCAGACAACGTTTTAATAATGTTATAGTGCTTCAACTACCAGTAAGTTATGTAAATAAATCTTCAAGATTGCTGCACAGGCAAGCTAATTCACGTTTTCCGTGTATTGCTATGGAGTATTTCACATGAACGTTGTTTTCTTGCATCATTTTTCTGAGCTGCTGCCTGCTAACCAGTAGTAGCTGTGTATGAGTGTTTACCGTTAGCTCAGCCAGGCTTCTAGCTGCCTACTATTACTGTTGAAAATTGTCTCTATAGGTGAAACGATTTTGCAGAATCAAACTAGTGGTGATGATGTTGCTGTAATGACCGCAACGAACTGTCAGATGTTCAATAATTAATTATAGTTAATGACGTGAAATGAAGCTTGCTGTCTTAGTAATGTTCTTTTATTTGAGACATGTCAGATCGCTACGTTTCTGTAATTTTTTTGGAGTATGTATGGATATTATTGTTTTTTTGGTGATAGTGACGGGGCTACTTGAAATACTCTCAGGTTCACAACGTCTTACCCAACATTGCAGGGCCTGCTCATAATTAATGGGCGATTTGCCTCGGTGATGCAAAGCCAAAAAAAAAAACGTATCTTATCTTTCCTTATTTGTGTTTGAAGGAGGGCAACAGTTTCCTGGTGTTGGATGAACAGCGTTTTGCCAAGGAGATACTCCCCAAGTTTTTTAAGCACAACAACATGGCCAGCTTTGTCAGACAGCTCAACATGTGTAAGTCGTCAGTGTTCTTTCTCATGCCATCACTGAGAATCTGTATGAATGTTTTGCTTAAAATACATACATTTAATATATTGTTAAAATACATAAATTTAATTTATTGTTATTTGTCCCCAGATGGATTCCGCAAAGTTATGCACATCGACACGGGCATTGTGAAGCAGGAACGTGATGGACCAGTGGAATTCCAGCATCCTTTCTTCAAGCACGGACAGGATGACTTGCTGGAAAACATCAAGAGAAAGGTGTGTAGAGACAGAATTCCTCAACAGTTATCGTTATTTCCCTTTGGACAGCGTTGTTCATATGGCTAATTCAATGGAATATCAGTGATATTACATTGGAGGTTATTGATGATAATGCCTTGTTTTGATTGACGTGAATGGTACTGCTGCATTGCACTGTTGTGATGTCTAGCTTAATGACACTTCGGACGTATGGTACATGCTAACCTATCGTTTTGACAAAAAATAATTTAAAAAACGTTTTAACGTGCTTGTATATGTTTGTGTTGTTTTGACATATTTCCTGGTATAGGTGTCGTCAGCAAGGCCTGAGGACACAAAGGTTCGGCAAGAAGACCTGTCAAAGATTCTGCTCAGCGTGCAGAATATTGAGGGTAAACAGGACAGTTTGGATTCCAGACTTGCCACGCTAAATAGGTACTGTTGCGTCACCTTTTTTTTTTTTTTTTTTTTTTGGGGGGGGGGGTGGGGGGTGGTTGATGATCACAGGATTACCTTAGAAGCGTTTAAAAATGGTTAGCTTTGTAAAGAAAAAAGGTTGTCTTTGGTAAAGTGACCGTTGGTGAGATGTAAT
Organism: Anguilla anguilla; assembly: GCF_013347855.1. Classification (NCBI taxonomy): domain Eukaryota; kingdom Metazoa; phylum Chordata; class Actinopteri; order Anguilliformes; family Anguillidae; genus Anguilla; species Anguilla anguilla. The sequence continues at coordinate 51,636,416 of NC_049206.1, read as the reverse complement.
GTTTGTATTTGTTCATGTCCTGGAAGCACTTACCTTCCTAGGTTTCATTTATCTTTTTTCACAATATGAGTTTTTATTCCAGAAAGACTAATTGGATTCTGTGAAGAGTGGTTTGTCATATTTTCAGTTATGTGTTTTGCGGGTGAGTAACGGTAATCTTAAGGTGACCATCCTATGACGTTAAAAAATTAAATGGGGTTAGCTCAGAAGAGTGAGTTACAGAGGTTTCCTGGAGGGCAGTGTGATTTTGAAATGGACAAATAAGTACAGATGTCTAACTTGTTTTTTTGTTTTTCTTCCTTCACAACCCTTGTAACTTAATTGTTCCAGAGAGAACGAGGCTCTGTGGAGAGAGGTGGCAGACCTGAGGCAAAAGCATGCCAGTCAACAGCAAGTCGTAAAGAAGGTCCTGTGAATCTTTGATCATTAAAACTATCACCCGCTACGTGAAGGACAGGCTGATAATTGTTACTGTGTGCTAGACACATAAAACTACATTATGACAAACTGCTGTAAAAGATGTCACTCGCATGACAAGTAGTTGATTACAGCTATGCTGATTATATTAGGGGAATGAGCCCATAACCAGTTATTGAATTGTAAATCTGCAAGTGAGGTTTATTGTTTAACAATGATATATGCATGTTGAAAAAGCCAAGTAGACCAGAGGTTGTTGAGGCTTTGAAAAGGAAGCTCAGTAGTTAAAGAACAAACCTTTGTGTACCATTATATTGCACATTAAACTGCCATCACCAAACAAACACGTTATAAATGTGAATTCCACTTACTTGTCTCCTTGTGGACTTTTTTGACTACCTGCATATTTGTGAGAATTAAAAAGTTGAAGCCATCCATATTCTCGTAATCAGGAATTAAGTTGTTTCAATGGCAGAATATTAGTAGCAGTAGAACATGATCATTTCTACAGTTGATTTGTCAGAAGACATTAATTGTATTTAATTTAATGTTCTCGTTTCATTTCAGCTCGTACAATTCATCATTACACTCGTTCAAAACAACCGTGTTTTGAGTTTGAAACGCAAAAGGTAAGATGGTCCTGCTCTTCCCTCGACTTATTTGCAGAGTATTTACTTGCTCTAATTTTGATCCACACTAGGTTGCTCTCTACGCACGCACAGAATCTTGTGAGTTTGAATGTCTTCCTTCCTTCCCTGTTCCTAGGCCTCTCCTGATGAACAGCAGCGGGAAGAAGCCCAAATTCATCCATCCCATTTTTGATGAACCTGTGGAGCACAACAAAGTATGTATTAAGGGCTACAATTTCATTTATTTTATTTCCTTAATGTTGTCGAAGGGGCCCAGACCAGGCTTTGTTTTTGAAGCTTACTTCCTGGTCTTGATGAGAGACATTGCTCTCCAGCACCCACATGGTTGGCTCCAGTATTGGCCTTTCACCACCCGATTCATTAGAATCAATGGTAGGCCTACTAATGCAGTTAAAATGCGAAGTCAATATTTTTTCCCCAGAAGAACATGTGGTCGCAGTAGGTGTTTTTGTCTTCGTCTAATGTCTTCCCACGCACCGATTTTTTAAGTGATTGTGTCATTTGAACAATATTTTAATATGTTGCGGACCATTCGGGGGAAGTTTGCTTCACTGCCTAGCCACCGTGCGTATCTCACGTGCTAAGTAATGGCCCCAGACTGTCAGTCACACTCTGCCTGGACATAACCATATATGGTTCCATACTTTGCAGTCTCTGGCTCCATTTTGTACAACATGGCAGCACAAAACTGCACTTGTGCTTCAAACCCGCTTTTCAAAGAGCCAGTGGGAAGTCTGTGGGTGACATTACAGTGACTTTGTAAAAGATAATTTTCAGTCTGATATTGTTAGACAAGGTGCATTTGCTGCTTGGAACCTTTTTCTTTTTATGGCTTGCTTTCATTTTAATATCCAAATTTCTCAGCATGAATCATGTTTGCAAATGTCCCCTACAGGGATCCGTCAGCAGCCTCAGCGGTTTGAAGAACAGTTCTGAAATCTCTGACGACGTCATCATCTGCGACGTAACCGACGAGGATACGGAGATCGTGGACGACACCTCCAGAGCTTTGGATCAGACGTGAGCATTCTCATGTATTTTAGAAGCCCAATCAAATTACAAGTGGTGTTTCGTTTGTTATAATTACCTTTTGTATTTTAGGGATGTGGAAATTGTGGAGGTGAACTGTGGGGACGACGCAGCAGTGGAGGGCAGGGAATTGCAGGGCGTACTCAGGACAGAGTTCGAGGAACCCCCCAGAAGCCCCACAGATATCCCCCTGACCAGCAGCGCCCTGCAGGTCAACAAGTCCCCCGGGCTGAGCCTGGAGGACCCCCTCAAAATGATGGACTCCATCCTCAGTGAGAACGGGGCCATCTCGCAGAACATCAACCTTCTGGGAAAGTAGGTTTCAGCCTCGTAGTATGCTATCTTCACGACAGTCACAGTGTCAGTTAACCTTGTCTGTTTGAATTGTCAACTTGTTTTCTTGAAGTTTGTGGAAGTACAGTGTGTACTCTGTTGGAAAGATCGTAAATCGAAATGTACTTAATGTTTTATATAGGACATTTGACGTTATGCCTTTTTTAACTAAGTACTGGAATCCATAGCAATGTCAGAACTTTATTTTTCCAGGGTTGAGCTGATGGACTATCTGGACAGTATTGACTGCAGTTTGGAAGACTTTCAGGCCATGCTATATGGGAAACAGTTTGTTGACTCGGACATTTTAGAGGTAAAGTATGATAAAGTTATCATTGCTTCCCAGCCTGCAGTTCGCAAAGGGAATACAGTGGCAGTGAGAACAATCCATGCAAGTTTGATTTACCAGTTGATAATTTGGTACAGAATAACATCAAATGTGTTAGTGATGTGTGTCCGGCACGAAGAATGCTCTGTGTTTGGTGTACATTGTTACTCTGACTCAGTGCTGTTGTAGCTACCAGTTCTGTTACATTACAATCTGCACATGCTCACACAGAGCATCATGTTGTTCATGCAGTTGTTTATCAAATGTGTTATTAAATGATGTGGCATTTCACATTTGCCAATCATTAATTCCTGGTACCTGTAACATCATCTAAGATTGTAAGGCATAGCACGAATTATTGTGAATTATTACCGTTTTTGACTGATAGGTTTTGCTCTGATAGGTTGTTTTTATGGCAAGCTTCCTTGGACAGAGTTCAGGTGGCCGCTGTGGACACTGCAGCTGAGGCAGTGTCAAGTTTCAAAGTGGCTGTGTGTTGCTTAGCAACGGCAGCAGGATTCATAGTAGCAGTGCTGCACTTTTGTTGTACGTTGTCATGGAAGCGCTGGTGTCTGACTAACTGGTCTAACTTGTCGAAGACAAGTGAAATGAAATGTTTGAACATACAAAAATAAATACACATTCTGAAAAATCTGTTTTTGGTTTAATCTCTTTAAATGCAGCATTGTCTGCTTATTTCATTGCTGCCATAGACTTCAACTTGTCAGTTATAGAGCTCAAGTAAAAGTGATTTGATTTGTGGCTACTGAAAGCCCAGAGAGTTCATGGTGAGTGATATCAGCTTAAAGACAAGTTAACTGGGTCACTTTGGTGACCTGAGAGAGGGAGCGTTGTGACTTCATTAGGGTGGCTGTGTAGGCAAATGGTTAGGGAACTAGGGTTGTAACTGAAAAGTTGTGGCTTTGGTTCCTACCTGGGCCACTGCTCTTGTACTCTTGAGCAAGGTAGTAGAATTGCTTCAGTAAAATATAAAATATGTATAAATTAACATTTGCAAAATCTATGTTTCGTTAGGTAAAATGGTCTGCTAAATGTTGAAATTTAATGTCATTAAATTTCCGCTGAAATGCAGTAATTTAGGAAATTTCAGCTTAAATAATGCAGTTCAGGTCTTGATGCCATTGTGGAGTGTGCCACTGTGGGATCCCTGAATGAATAATTGATCTTTGGCTTTTCTCCCAAATGGCTTCTGTCAGAATGACATGACACTGCTCTGCATCAGTAGGTCTTCTTGTCCTCCCAGAAAACCAGAACTGGCAGCACATACAGCACATTTCAGTTGTACAGAAATACAGAAGATATGAAGTGTAATTAGTGATCACAATTGCAGTTAATTACAGATTGGTGGGGGGTCTGGTATTTTCTTACCTCTTATCTTTTTCTTTGACTTCTTTGCAACTCCAGGAGACTGACAGCTCAAAAGAAAATGCTGCTCAGTCAACCAAAGGGATCAAGTCTGATGCCACTAACACAGGTGGGCGAACGATAATATTTTCAAAAGGAGCTGAAATGAAATGAGAACATTAAATACAATGTGTGATTTTCAGAAAACTTAATTCTTCTGGGCTATTCCGTAAGTTTATAAGCTGGTCTACAGCCAGTATTTTAATTAGATTTTTGTCAATATGTATTGATAATCATCTGGAAATGTTCCCACATTTTGATGCTTGAGAGGAATGGATGCAAAGCCCTAGTGTTTAACAGTCTCCGCCCTCTTGCAGACAAGCAGCTGATCCAGTACACTACCTGCCCCCTGCTGGCCTTCCTGGACGGCTGCACCCCGCTGGCCCCCGAGTCGGAGCCCTCGGGCGGCGAGCTGGGCGAAGCGCTCCTGGCGCCCGGCCTGGAGACGGAGGAGTCGTCTTGCGGGGCCCTGGTCCACCTGGAGAGCCTGGCGCAGGAGGAGGAGCCTCCGGTGCGGAGCTCGCTCATTCGCCTGGAGCCCCTGACTGAGGCAGAGGCCAGCGAGGCCACCCTCTTTTACCTGTGCGAACTCAACCCGGAGGTGCCCCCCGCCGACACCTCCGAGCTGGAGGTCTGAGGGGAGGGAGGGCGACGGTAGTGGGGGGGGGTGTGGGAGGAAAGGAACGAACAAAAACCTTTGTATATATTCATCAAAATGATGATCTATTTATTTGCCAGTATCTTTTGGTACATTTCTGTCCCAGAGTTCAGAACTACGACATTCCTCATCGTTCAAGCCGACGTCGCATCGCAAACCTTGTCCGCAGAGCGCCCGAGATTCTGTCGCCCTGAGCCGACCGAGGGCCCGCGATTGGTGCTGCCAGTTCTCGTCACGGAATTTTCCTGAAGGATTTCCTGTCTTATTCGGTTGAAAGAAACAGTTTTATAAGCTCAGTGTGCGAAGGGTTACAACCGTCTTTACTGTATAAAGATATAGAAGTGCCTGTATCTTATGGTCATTGTAAAACTTCAGTGTTCCGAATTTCAAGTAGTCCAGCTTGTAGCACTAGATCAAGAAACGCTTGGAAAATTCTCATGTGATTTGCTTATCTTGTTGGCTTATTTTTCTCCATATTTTCAAGCTTGGCAATAAATAAAGAGTTAGCCTCTTATTCACTCTGTGTGTCATTGACTCAGTTGGTAAAGCAGTCACTTAAAAATGTATATACTTTGTATATACTATACTATAAAATGTATAATACCATTTTTACTTTCTTTTTTAAAGCATTGGTACATTTTTGAAAACTTAAAACCAACAGCCACAAATGAAGAAACACTGCCTTTATTGAAATTAAATGAAGATAGATTACAATGCACTTACGGCAAATTGAAATGATGGAGGAATGCTAGCTCTACTGCCTTGTGCAACCACAATACAAGTATCTGCTGCATCTGGATAAGACACATTGCACAAATGAAAATGGTCCACTGGTACGAAGCCTTTCTCAGCCATTTTCTACAGTAAAAACAAGTATTAAAAGATGCAACACTTTAAAAGTAACCAGTGCAAAGTCTAACATGTATGGCCTAATAAAAAAAGCCTGGTGAAATCAATGCCATAAATTAGATTTTTTTTTTTTTCTTTTTTTGTGCAGGTTTAGTCATACAGGGTTAATACAAGTATACCCAATTCAAATGATTTACATTTACAATGTATATTGAGATTCTTGTTACACGTTAAAGGAAAGAAAGTCACAGCAAATTAAACACCACAAAGAAGAGGGTGGTTGCTTTTGATGGTAGCAGGTAATCATGCAAATGTTACGCTACATGTCTATCAACACAGAACAGTTTAGCTCACGCTAAAGGAAGTGGCACAAATAAAATCAGGAAGGAATGCACATACTGATTACAATAATCTTGCAATGAGCAGCATGTACCTACTATAATTAATTCCATTTGGCTTGTCACAAATACCGTATATATTTCAGACGTTCTAGGGTGTCAGACGGCAAGCAATTTGACTCATTTGCTTTTTGTGTACAGAAGTTGGCGCTTCCTGTTGGAGCCCAACACCTGGAGCGGTGTTCAGTCCCTCTCCGAGTCGGGTGTTAAACGACACATCTCCTACTAATGACTCTCTTAAGCCCTGTGAGTCTCACTCTTTTCAGCAGGTTTCAACACTCCATGAGAAATACCCACCTCATCTCCACATGCAGTAAAAAATAATAATAAGAAATGTGTAGGAATCAGCCACAGGGATAGCGCGTACAGTATTTACAAATGCGATGATGAAGCTCGTCACGACATACGCTGCGGGTTATTCACAACGAGGGGGAGGAAGGGGAGGAGGGGGGGCGGGCGCTCGGCTTCCGGGCTTCGGTGCACGCGCTCAGTCGAAGTCGCGGTTGGTGAGGACCATGGGGGCCACCAGGGTCCACACGTACAGCCCCACGCAGATCCAGCTGGACGAGATCTTCACCCACACCGCCGGCCACTTGCTCGTCATCGTCTCGTAGCTGGCGTCGGGACTGAGACAGAGACGGAGGGGGTTAGTTTCAGACTGAATTTGGAAAGGGTGTTGGTCATGAGAGACGTCGTTTACCCGAGGCAGACCAAGTAAGCCTTGCCTCAAATGTAATGTCATTCCTTGATTTGCATTTCATTTCTTGAGCCATTTCTTTTCTAGTTATAATGCCTTTAAAACCATGTTACAGTATATTATGTTATTAAATGAACTGTAGTATATTTAGAAATGTATTTTAATATGATTTCTGTTACAGGGCATGTAGGGGTGTTCTGTGACCGACACTTTCATTGTATAACAAGAATTAACCGGAGCTTTATTACAGCATCATTAATACAAACAAGTACACAATTGAATATTGTAGAAAATATAATTATAAATGCATGGTAAAAATATCATAGTGGCTGATTTATACCCATTGTGTAGAAAACTGATTTATTAATTCATCCCACAAAATACTTTTTGGGGGTTTTATTGTATTGTAGTCCCGCTCATTATGACCAACATAAACTAAGACATATTCACCGGGATTAGACTAAATATGTATAGCCGGCCTTCTCCAGTGTCTTTTGAAACATCTCCACCCACTGTCTCAAAAAAGTGAGCCTCTTACAGCAGGTATTTATGAAGAACTCTAGTGAAACCTGTGGAGTTGCGTCGCCAAGAGTGACGGCAGTGGACGTGGTCAGAAACAGGAAAGGGTCTCGCTGCTACACACCTGTACCAGTTGGTGAGGGTCATCATGATGTACAGGGAGGCGAGGAAGAGCATGAAGTGAAAGAAGGAGTAGCTGTAGGTGACGCCGTCCCTCTCGTTGTCCACGGCGCGGTTGCCGCTGTCCGCCTCCTCAAAGTCCTCCGAGTGGTTGGGCCCGTCCTCGATCAGGGCCGAGTCGTCGTTGGTCAGGGTCAGCTTGTTCACCTGGCTGTTGGATGAGTTTCGGATGCTGTGGAAAAATAAACAAGGAAACAAATCTTTATTAGCAACAGAAGCCAAAAACCGTGCGTATTATTTCTTTGTCAAGCTTTTGTTAATTAAGATATTATATTTTACATTAGCTTAATACAATTTTCTTACAATAAACCTTCTAAAATTCATACTTTTTTCTTTACCTTTTAAAAATAGAAGCGATTCCTTACCTGGAGTACAGAACACACATCAGGAACAACATCAATCCCACAATTCCCTGGGCATCCCACCACTGAACCGCTTGGCCTTTGACAGCTGGGGTAGTGCTGTTGAGGCCAATTATGCCAAGCAGGCTAGGGTTACACTTCCTGTCTGAAGAACACAGGAAGCAAAAATGAGCAAGTCAGTATGAGATGTAGGTGTGAACATACCATAAACACAATGCAGCAGGGTAATGAATTAATCCTCCATCCACTGACTATGAAACAGATTGTGTGTCTACCAATACTTAAATCCCTCTCCAATCACCACACACTGAAAATTAAAAAACTGGTCTAAGATGTTAGAACTGGTTTACCTCAAAAAATTTTCAGAAAGATTTGTTTTGTGAAGACACTTACCAGGCTCATTAGTCATGGCTGACCAGGTGAGGTACATGGTGTACAGGGTCACGATGGAGGACTGCAGCAGTCCAGAGCGGGGCTGAGACTCCTGTTGAAACAGCACAGGAACATTGCGCGTTTTAGCACAGTAAACATGCAGGACTGTACACCTGGGGCCTGTGGAGGACACACCGGGATCCTCAAGCAAATGACGAAGAACGTAGTCTTTCAGGTAAAATAATATAATCCTGACATGCTTCCAATATTCGATTCCACTCGTGTGTTCTATAGCCACTGCATTGCACCATTTAGGCATTATATAAGTTCCCAGCAGTGGCATAAAATTAATTAGAGTGGATTTATGATGACTGTATTCAGAAGGGGGTCCTCAGCCAAAGCAGGATCATTTCAGGTGAAAGGAGGGCATTGAGCTGAAAGCTTGGGAACCTCCGCATTATAAAGTATAGCCGTTTTCATTTGTCCAAAACCGGCCACACAGTGAATTGATTAGTGATTGTTAGCCATGATGACACAGCAGTTCCAGGGCTCCTGCATCACCTGGATCTTGGGCAGGATGGACAGCACGGAGGCCCCCACACACAGCAGCATGTTGACGCTGATGAAGGCCTTGTTCTCGGTGCAGCCGTCGGAGTGGGTGTAGTAGACGTAGAACATGACCAGCGCCACCATGGACAGGACGTAGTTGAGGGCCGTGGCAGAGAGAAGGGCTGCGCAAGAGAAAACGGCCGGCGACATCACAGCGCTGTACAGACAATACGTCTTTCCCTACCCTTGACTCGGGGCGGCGGTGTAGTATAATGGGTAAGGAGTTGGTTTTGTAACCTAAAGGTCACAGGTTCGATTCCCCGGTCGTTGTACCCTTGAGCAAGGTGCTTAACCTGAATTGCTTCAGGATATATCCAGCTATATAAATGCAATGTAATCACTGAGTAAAAAGTTGTGTAAGTGGCCCTGGATAACAGCGTCAGCTAAATGCCTGTAAAGTAATGAGTTACAGTAGGGGCTTTTATCATGGCCAGAGCCAGCAGTGTAAATAGCTGCTGATCATTCAGGAGCAGTTGGTTTTTATAAGCAGAGTAACGCTTCGGGAGCTGCTCTTCGTACCTGCGTACCAGCAGCGGGAGTTCCCTTCCTCCATCTTCTCCACCCAGGACTCGTTCCAGGAGTGGGCGAAGTCGATGAGCAGCACCAGCTGGATCAGGATGAAGCAGGCGGCACCGGCCATGCCCACGTAGAACCAAACTGCAAGAGAGGAGAGGGGGGAGGAGACTGGGCTGTGAGGGTCACTGCCTGCCAAACGATGGATCCGCACATTACTGCTCAAATTGAATTTCAATTCAGAGAAGGGCAGGCCAAGGGAAATCTCAGCGGCCATTTCTCTTTTTTGAAAACAATGCTGTACCGTTTCATTGCGGATTACAATGTGCACTAGTAACGGCAAGATGAGTCAAACTACTGAGCATCTGAGCAGGATTAATTCTTAAACAGCCATTGTGGAACAGAAAAATTTGTTGTGGAAACGAACCGATTGTGTTACGGAATACGAGTGCATAATTGCAATGGCCTAGCCGCTATGAAGGCATTACCTGTTGTAAAGGGCCCCTCTGGAATGAAGAATGCACCAACAGAAATGGCAGTCGCAGCAGCAAACTTGAAAAACCAAAACCTGAAAGAGAAATGCACATTTTCCTAGTAAATTAGAACATTTCAGCCAGCTGTAGGACTATAAAAGACCCCCTCCACTTTTTTTTTCTCCCCAATTTAGAATTGCGACGTGCACCACTTGATTGACCAAGTTCTGCATCACTCTGGCTGATTGATACAAATTTTGTTGATTAAAGTGTACTGATAACACCAATCTAAACTGAGGTAATCATTATTTGTAATGAGGTTCAAAGTTGCTCAATGTGCCCATCTGATATTCTTTTAAGTGGTGATGATTTATTATCGATAATAATTCATTCTTTGTAAATTCTGGACTGTAAATTCTGACTGGAATTCTCATAGGAGCAGCGTGGCCCACACAAATGTTGCTTTTTGTGCTCCCTATGGCTTCAATGCCAGCCGTTACGCAAGTGACACTTATAATGAAGTGCAACTCGAAAGTTTCGAAACAGGGGGAGTGTTTAGGAGGTGAATTGGGACCAGGGGAACGACTATTTTACACCCTACAGGCCACACAGCCTTTTCAGTGCCCAAGAGCCAATCAGACAGCTTCCAGTTCATCTGGGAAGAGCCCAATTGGCTGCGTTGCATACCCGTTGTGGACAGCAGCTCGGGGATCCTGGCTGCTCTTGACCTTGATCATGAGGAGGGAGAAGAGCAGGAAGAACATGGCCATGCCGAAGCACACGCGGTACACGGCCTTGTAGCCCACCAGGATGTCGCAGTTCACCTGACCGTGCACGCCTGGGATAGACGACCCTGAGCCTCCTTCACAAAACCCAGGAATCTGGAACAAAATGGGGGGGGGGGGGGAGATTACATTATCAGATACATCAATAAACCAACAGTGTGAAAATCTATGATAAGTTAGCCAATGAATCCTAAATATGTGTGGCATTTTTCCAACTGATTGAGATGGCTACTTGTTTTCACAAAGTGCTACGGTTACTACTATATATCAACTAAAGCACAGGACATAAATCTCTGCCCTCCTTGCTTTTGGGAGGACGTCCTTGACTGAAGACTATTAACACAATCTCATGGGAAGTTATGCTGTACATCAAGTGACTGAAACCGACTCGGTTCATTCAGTCACCTTCTTCAGTTGCCCCTCCATCCCTGGCATGAGCATTATACAGGCTACCCCCACGCCCAGCAGCATGAAGAAGGCGTAGATGAGCCGCGTCACCGTCGAGTTGTTCCCACTCGGGCAGCATCTGCACAGCAGGCAGGGAGCGCTGCCGCAAAGGCAGGGGATCTGAGGGGCACAACCACGCATGTCAGTACAAACGAACGAAACGGTCAATATGAATCTGGAATTTGAAAACATCCATTTTAGCGACGCAGCTCATTTTATCATAGGTGTGACGCTAGGTTGTGAGTCATCAAATCCAGTAAAGTCATACAGTGCCATGTAACCATGAAGTCATATAGCGTTACCCAAACATAAAGTAAGTGTAGGTAATGTTAGTAGCTAGCTAAGTTACATAAAAACAAAGCTAATTTCACCAGTCAAATCGCTAGCATACAAATCTCAATCGCAGTGAAAATCAAATTGCATCAGTTCTAACTCGCCTAGGACCAGGATTAGCATGTATGTGTACGATAACTACATAGCTTACTGTATTTGCTAAAATACTGCAGTTTGCAATTTAGCTGGCAGTCATTAGTTAGCTAAAGCTAGGACGAAGAATCCAGGAACTGCTCGATGTCAACTCGCCAAATTGAGGGAAAATACCAAATATAGCTATATTATCTGAACATGGCACTGGTAGCTAACATTAGCGAGTTGGGTAATGTAGTCAAATGAGGAGTACGACAGACAACCAAGATAGCACGGTCGGGGAAACACCCTTCTGCGGGGTGCGCGTCAAAAGGAAAATGAAAATGAATGTATGCTACTAGCTGGTTAGCAAGCTAGCTATAGCCAATGCGTATGCTAATAGCCTAAGGGTCAGATATTGTATAACAGACAAAACAACTTTAGAAACTGTAAATTAACTACAATAGCGCTAGCTAAGTTGACTCATCGCTGAGCTACCAGCATCTCGAAGAGCGAGGCACCATTTTTATTCTTCCTTCTCCATCTTCTCAGACACACTAGTTGGGACGAAATAATGCGTTTTTTCTGAACAGACCGTGTCGTCATCGACGCAAAGCATTTATCAACAAATGTTATATATGATGTCAATACTCTTACCCAGCTTGCCATAGAGCACAATCCAAGAACAGACCCCATTTTGGGTTGTTAGTTCCCGACCTTTCAAACTCAGACTAAAAAGATGGATACCGTCCGTCTGCTTTATTGTTTACAACCCCAGTGCCACTTCCGTTTTATTTCAAGCGAGAGAAGAGTACTGCGCATGAGCCAGAAAATAACAGGAAATTAAGGCTGTCTGAGATCATCATGTGGGTTTCGTTCACGATGTGTTTAATTCCAAATTATTTCTTTGTTTTTACACGAGAGGACAAACTAAGGGTACTGAATTTATAGTTCGTGAGGACTGAGATTACTTCGCAATTGTTATTTCTGTTGGAAGCCCTGAGAACTGGTTACCTATTTGTGCGTAGCATGGCGTATGCTCCTCGAGCGGATAATGATGGATGGCACCAGAGACCGTATAAAAATAATGATGGATGGCACACGCAGCCCAGTGGTCTCGGAGATGTGTTGTGGAGCTACAATGGCACAATGATCTTATACTTAAAAATATACAAATGTTGTCATTGTTGCAGTGCAGTTATTTCAAACCGAATTCATTGACATATATTAATACATGTGCATGCAATGAATAAACCAAATCTCTTGTTGTATATGTAGTTTAGTCTGGACTGTCTGCACCATTGATTCAGTGAGTGGACAACTAGATAACCCTTCATGATCATGGAACAGACAGTCCAGACTGAATGCATCCCATCGACTAAGGGTGGTGGATCAGGGCAGCTGAGGTTCAGCTTGTGCTCAGCCATGTTTGGCAATAGCAAAGCTCTTGCGTTCTCAGGTCCTGTGCGATGCCAGCATACTGCACATGGGCTCAGTGTGAGGTTACTTCTTCATCCAGTTGAGTGTTGTGCTAAATCACATTTTAACATCAGGATACTTCCGGGAGCTGTGGTTGGGCTAGGGTTTATATTGTGTTGTACAGAAATGTTTTTGAGATATTGGAGAACGCAGCGGGTTCAGAGACACAGATAATTTACTTGTGAAGTACTGAATTAAGATACAGAAATTGTCGTAAAAAAGTTTTTGTCCGTCCCGATTTCCTTTCTTATTGCATATTTATTACACTGAATGGTTTCATATTTTTGGACAAAATGTAATATTCAAACGGAAACTGAGTAAACAAAAAACACATTTAAAAAATATATTATTTCATTCAATGAAAAAAGTTATCAAATACCCATATCACCCATGTGAAGAAGCAATTGCCCCCTTAAACTAAATAACTGGTATACATACAATCAATGTATGTCATGAGATATTTACTGACGTGATTTAGGTCAATTACTTTGGTCAGTGGTACTCCTACCGAAACCTAGGAACGGCAAATCCAGTTCCCTAACCGATAGGCAATAGTGTTATCGACATCTAAACAAAGACACAACTAACAAAGGAATGTGCTTTTGATCACCCCAAGGGACTTATCCATCAGCCTGTCGGCATTCTCCAAAATGACACTTCACAGGGAGCAGATGAACCAAAATGTTCCTGCTTTTTCAATACCATATATATCAGGTATCATCCTTGGATCTAAGGCCAGAGCTTTGCTAATCATAATTTTGAATTTCAGTGAAGGCCATCAGGGAAGTTAATGATGCAAAACACTCACACAGCATGTGAGCCCTGCTTTCATTCTGTCTTGTAGGTGAAGGATGCTGCATGCTGTTTGTCATAAATGTAACCAACCATGAGGCATTTTCTCACCTAGAAGAGACTGTTCTGGAGACTGTTTTGCTGAAAAATCCATCCCTCTTTATAGATGCTCATAATGCGCACACAGACAATACACTCAATAAAACATTATGCAAAGTCATTGTAATTGAATTTTAATATCCTGAGATACAACACAGTGTGTGATAACAGTTGCTTCTTGATTGTGCGGAATGGATTCACAATAAGCTGTTCACGTTGTTTAATACATGCGCTGCAAGGTAGTTTGAGCACATGAACAACAAATATATTCTGAAACTGACTGTTTGAAAACTCTTATCCTAGATTTTTATCAGGTGTTCTTAATCTCCTCTCTGTTCTGCTTGATCCTTTCAGGCTAGGGCAATGACAACTATTTTTCCTGGTAGCTAGTTTCAAAGGATGACAGGCAAGGCATTTACAATACTTTTGTACAATTTAAGTGTTACCATACATGTTATGAGTTTTGTATTTAAACATACTGTTAAGGCAATTAGTGATCATGAATGTCATGGATGGTGCTAAATGTTTTCAGATCATTAAAAAACAAGACCAGGTCAAAACCTAGTATATGGCTGGACTGGCTGACCAATGATGTAACTTCATAACTCGGCCGACCAATGGTGCAAGTTCATCACTCAGTCCCTCAGTCCCTCAGTCACAGACATTCGCGTTTGTAGCGCTGGCCCCGCTGTTGCAGTCCAGCCAAAAATGTAAAATTAGACAAGGAAAAACTGAGTAGACACAAAACAAAAATTTTTTCCATTTATTTAATGAAAAAAGTTAACAAACACCCATATCCTCCATATGAAAAATTAATTGCTCCCTTAGTTGCTTAATCAAGCAATTAACCACATTTAATAGATAATTAGATCCTGCTGATTGAACACAGCCAGGCCTAATTGCAGCCAGCCCTGTTGAATTTAAACCTCACTCACATTGAACCTTACCATCCAAGTGAAGTAGTCACCACAAAGTTTCTACAAGTGCACTATGCCACAATCAAAGACAATTCCAGAAGAGATGAGGAAAGAATTATTGATGCATATCAGTTTATCAGCCAAATGTGCAATAATGAAGGAAATTAGGAAGGGAGCAAATACATTTTTACAGCACTAAAATATACATTTTTTAGAGAATGAATTTTCCCAATTTGTGCCTGGTCCAAAATTGGCTGGTGACAGGTTCAGTGGTTATATTCATGTTTGGATAATCTACCACAGTCCCTTTTAAGGCTGCTCTCTCCTCAGACGGCAATCATTTGGGTGCTCCCTCGATGTTGTGATGGATGGCACATCCCATGCCATGTGTCCAGCAGAAAGCTGTATTGCCGGATGGCATTCTCATGACTGGAGAAATTAAAGAAGTGGCGGTCCTCCCTTACCAAAATATCTAAAGGAATAATAAGGTTCAACGTATCATGAAGCTCAGATGTTAACTCCATCCTTAAATACCCTGCAGAAGCAGACAGGTCTGTGTAGGAGTGATAACAGCTGCAACACATCCTTGACACTGCAAGGTCATTTGTAGGAGTCTACTATTTATAGAGCTGGGCTGTTTTCAAGGAGACCAGGCAGAGCATCATGGAATCTAATTTAGAACATAATGGAAAATCAATCTTCTCAGTAATTAGAACAAACACTTTTATCATTCATATTTAAAGTATTGTATTTGTCTGTATTTTAATCATTTGCATATATATGTATATATAATATATTTTTTTAAACTCATGCACATCCACTAACGTAATTCACAAATGCATTACATTAACTATACATTATAAAATGACCAAATTAAAATGACTCATAAAATGGTACAAGAAATGGAAATCAACAATATAAAACTATACAACTATGAATAGAGCCATGCAGTTTTTTTTTACTGCTGCCTTGTCTTGAATTCAGATTTAGATTCTCAGTCCTGTTGAATCATATCTGATAAAGGAACTTCACTTATCAGGACAAACAATTCTGGTTTAATAAAGCCTTGGTGCTTTTAGGATGACTAATTTCATTTGTTTGCGTACTGTAATTAAATTAGCACTGCTAACATATTGTATCATGAAGGTATATCAGTATATTTGGGTTGGGTGCGGGAAATCACAAGCTGGAAAAACAAACAGTGAAATTCCCTTTACATACAAAATCTGATTAAAACTTTATTTATAATTGCCGCAGGTTTGTTTGCCAGACTAAAATTCAGAGGGAGTACCACACACATCTGAATCGATTGTCGGCATAACCCTATGAGACACTGAGACAATTCTAGAATATATGCTAGAATTACATAATGTTCTCCTCAGTAGACTTAAATGGGGTATGCACCCCATATCTTATTTCTTTTGTCCCCAAAAATAATAAATACATTTTTTAAAAATTATGATAATAAAATAAGCCCTAACCTTGCAAGGCATGCCTCATGTGGTAGTCAGTGGAATCATAGGCAAGAGAATAACACTAGTGACATGACTTGATTTGCATGCAGCAGTTCATCTGATGAAACCAGCAGATTTGCTTATACAGTTGGGATTGGCCTGTCTGTTGTCCGGAAACGAATTGTATTATTGTGTATTACAGAAGATTAGGGACACCATAGCCTTATTCTTTCAGGGAGCCTTAAGAATCATGCCTACTTACAAATTTACAGCATCACTCATGATTATAAGAACACTATATCCTTTCCAGATGTACATAGATTTTCCTTGGAAAAATTTAGATTTGGATTGCACTGAGATGAGAGTGGCATTATCAGAAACATAAGCATAGATCAATTAAATTAAATGAGATCTACAATAGTGATTACATTGTTGCGTACATAGAAATTTGTTTGCAAATATCTTGTATACTTTGAGTGTAATGCAACTGCCACAATTCACATTTCAAAAAATTTTGAAACGTGAATTGTAGATGGATTTATACATCAGCTGTTGTTAGGGAAGGACATCTGATCATATCTTTCAACCAAATGTGTTGCCTCCACATTAATGGGCATATAAAGGTTCTTTGTAAAAGCTAGGTTCAGACTATCTTGTTTCTCCTTAATGTATGCTATCATAGTAAAGGCTTTTTATCTGCATTTTGTTCAATGGACTTAAGTGGACTTGATCCTGAGTTTGGTTACACTGTTGTAAGTCGCTCTGGATAAGAGCGTCAGCTAAATGCCTATAATGTAATGTAATGTAATGCTAGGGAGAGGCTATTGACTTATCTATTGCATCTCTGCCAAAGTGCACTGTGAACTGACCAGCACCAGCCATTACTGAAAGCCAAGTTGTAAATATTTATGCTTTTAACAAGAGATCAGCAGCATGAGGTAGACAAGTCAGTTTTCCATATAGAGCAATTAACGAATTATTAGTGGCTTTCTTGGTGTGTTTTTTTTTCCTCGTATTTTGACTGTTTCCTTATGTTCAGTTCAGAGAGTCACATCTCAGGAAGTGAAGTGAGAAAACAGACCAAGCATTTTAAAGCGCTAAACTTGGATGTCGCTGAAGGAGTCTATAAACGCGAGTTTATTGCCACTACATCAATATAAAGATCATATTTATTTTCTATCTAGAAACCCTCCAATAAATCTCATGACAGCTATCAGGAAAGTATGCGTGTGTCATTCTGTACATGCATACACATTTTAAATCGCAATAGTAACAAAAACATTTCCAGTAGTTGTCGGTGCAAGGACTCTCCGTTAAAAACCTGTTATGTCCCCTGAAGCTGCCATAGCTCATTTTTACTTCAGGTGGTGCGGTGAATGTGATGGTGTCATTTTCCTCGACTAATTAAACAGAGCAATACGTTGGATCTCACATTTCTAAAGATTACATGGTAGGCTACACAAAAGCAAAGCCTGTTGACTATGCCTTCTTAGAAAAAATTAAAATCTAATTTATTTGCTGTGTAATAATAAGACATTGTTATTACGACTTGGCTAGACGACTACAAGATGACTACAAGACTGATATTAACTCACTATTAAAGATAGTTAAGAATTATATAACTAGCATTGACCAAATTATGGAAGAACGAACCAACACACTGATCAACAACACACAATAAATAAATAAGGTAAAACTTCCGCCGTCTTCTTTCCAATTCACTTCCCACCTCGCAACTCTTGAGCGAGAATACTAACACACACAATATGCGTTATATTAATGCTTCTCTCAGCGCGCACCCTGCTGTGGATATGGAACGTGCCCGCGTGATGTCACTGCCGAGGGGGTAACTATGCTCGCACTGGAACTGAATATATACATGAATGACAATGACAGGGATCCCAGCTCTCAAAGTTCTCCCCATGGATAGTCTATTTATTTTCAGATTTTGAGTACAAAGCCAATACTCTTGTTCATCACCATTTGTTTTGCATACTAGGTAAGTGAGAGTCAATTTTGGATATTTGGCATTTCTGATCTTAAATGAACCGCGTCTATTTGCGTGCTTCTTGGATAGCTAGCCATAATGTGTAGCTAAGTTACATGGTCAGTTGTAGCAAGCCACTGTGGCTTTTGTTATGGCATTGCTATTTATTTGAATAATGTAATTAATGGTATTCTGCAACAACTGTCGGTGTCTTGTCGTGTAGGGTCGTGTGGAATTGATGAGTTATTTATTTTGTGCGGTTGGCAGATTTTTACATTGTTTTTTTGCCTAGTTTACCAATGGCATCGAACACAAAGCATACGATATATGTCTATTTGCAATACGTGAACGATGATTGTCTTTAAATAACGCAGGTAGCTATCACAATGGACGAATTAACCAACTACCAAAACCGTCAACGTAGATAAGCGCAAGCTTGACTGAGTAAATGCAAATCATGTATGTTAACTGCCCACAGAAATGTGTTGGCTTCACAAGGAGCTAATTATTTATTTTCTCGCTTTATGAAGAAACGGAACAGTTATCTTGTCTGTCCTACATGGCGAAGCTGTTTATCTTGCTCCCCCAGGTTTAAGTCTACCGTAATTATGGAATGGAAACTTTTGATAATAAACCCCGTTCGGAATTAGTGAGGTACATTTCTTGACTTGTATTAGTTAACCTTGTTGCTGCAGTATCAACAGACTTATTTATATATTCAAAATAAAGTCTAGTACTATCTCTAGCAAAAGTGTACCACATTTTTATTTATAAAGGAGTCATAAAAAATAATAATAATAATCATTTAGAACATCATCAACTCAATAATGATAACATTATATATGTTACATATGATTGTCTCTATATTATTATTATTATTATTATTATTATTTAATTTCATGTGCTTGTGTGTAATTGAAATATCATCTTGTTAGTGAAAACAGCTGAAGTAAACTGTAAGACTATAAGCTGTGGTTTTCATTTGGCCAGAAACAGAAAAAAAAAACATCTAGCATAGAACAAGAAGGATGGATTTACTTTTGACGTGTTTATCCACCAGTGAATATATTCTATTTTTATTTGCCAGATCCTTCCTGTTGCTAAGAAGGTAATCTTTAATCGTGTTTAGTCACACTCTCAATTGACTCATTTTAGAACTTCACATCCACTGTGAGAGCTGAAGTTGCTCTGGACTGCTTGGCCCTTCATTGTTTGTGCTCTGCTTGGCTGAATAAGGGTCCACCCTCCTCATCTCAGTACCCTCTTCCCACCAACACTTCAATCAGCACAGAACCCCTCCCTAATTTTAAAAGATGACCAGTCTATTTTTAACCATGTCTTTGAAAAGGAATACATCATTAAATGTAAAAGTCCTCTCTCACGAGGATGCACAGTACTTGAAGAACTGTGCACATAGCCTGTGGTGAAAGGATAATGTAGCTCACATCGTGATCAGCACTTTGATGATTTATCTGCTGAAGTGTGATGTGCTGGACAAATACATTTCCCTTGACGTCTGAAATGCAGTGCAAATGTTTGCTTTCTGGAGTAGATGTCAATATGGCAATTACGGATGGTCTGCGGGAATTGCAGATTGCAGATTCATTTCAAAGCCAGTTTGGATATGGGACGGGGCCTCATATTGAATAAAGCACATCAGCTTATCAGATGACAGTTTATAGTTTATAACCAGATGCTTTCATGTCAGTGATTGCAGTGAGTATTTTACTGTCATATAACATTATTCTCTATAATGTAATTCTCTCTCTCTATCTCTCTCTCTCTAAATGGGCTAAAGTCAGATGCAGATTCGTTATTTATCATTATTTTCATATCACAGTACCTTGTGATTAATTGGCTGCTATGAATGTGTTAAAATGGCGACGCCTGTTTCCTCGTTATTTTAACACATTCATTGCAGCCAGTTTCACGCGTGGTGCTGTCACATCACATTTGCATTAACATTTCCCTCTCTCTCTCTCTCTCTCTCACACACACACACTCTCTCTCTCCCCCCCCTCTTGCTCTCTTAAGTGAGGTGCAGATTTATTTTTCATTATTAGCATGTAGCAGTCACAAGCTTGTAACTGGCAGCGATGTATGTGTTAAAATGGTGAACATTTGATCAGGACCAACACACAGGTGTTACAAAATCGCCATTCGTTTCCATGGCGTGGGTCACAACAGCAGGGTCAGATGCTGGTTTCATGCAATGCATATTTTGGTTTCAGAAAGGCCATTATTATTATTATCATTTTATCAGTTGTCTGAACCAGAGCAGCTTTAAAATGGTGTTATACCAGTTATCAAGAAGTGCAACATTTGCAGCTGCTGTGAGATCATTAACTCAATAACAGGGCCGTGGCCACAGCGTCTCCAGTAATCGCCGTGTTTGGCAAAGGTGGCGCTTTAATAGCTCACTCACAGTTCGGTCTGGCTTTTCACAATTAGTGGGGCCTGTTTTTAATTACAATAATTAGCCATTGTTTGTGCGTGAACGGAGCGCTTCCAGCGTTTTAAATGATGGAAACTATTACTGTCCATTTAACATAAGGTTCAAGGCCAGTAGTAAGGAGTACACAACTGCTTAAAGTAACTGGATTTTTAATCAATGAGCGGTCATTACAGTTGTTATCTACCACTGTAGGTATTTTCTTAAGCATACCCAATTTAAATTTCTTACTGTGCTTGCAGAATGGGCTAGTATTCAGAGCAGATACATGGACTCAGAAACCATGGGAATTCTTTATGAGGAGGAATGCAGCAACCATGATCTGAATTTGAATGATTCAGGAAGTGAACAAAAATAGAAACACATGTTTCTGATAGTGAAGAGTTCTGGTGGTTTGTAGCGGAGAGGGACACTTTTGCTGGTACGGTTTAGAGGCACTCAAACCCAAAGAAGGCGAGGTCAAAGTCAAGGTCAAAGTCAACTGTTCTAAGTGATTGTCTGTTAAAGCATTTCTTTTCTACAGAGTGGAATGTCTTCTAAGGTTACAATATCCCCGACCACAAAGCATGAGTAGTCAATGGTTAGAGGAGCATGATGCTGACATAATAGAATTGTCAACGCCTCCTCATTCACCATGTTTGAAACCAATTAAACATTTATAGGATTTTCTGGAAAGACATCTGAGACCGTGGCTCTGGTCCAGTCTGTTTAAAGATATGCCCTCACGCACTTGCGCTCGCCACGTACACTTAGGGAATCCCTTTACAGTCTGGAAGTTCACTCATATTGACTGCAGTCCAGTCCATTAACAATGCAAGGGAAGAATGTGGAATTATCCCTTCCTCTCTCAATATCGCACAAGGGAACGAGGCTACAAAACTGCAGACTCTAGGCAGCGAAATTGCACAGAATCCTTTGCGACTGTTTATTTCTGTGGAGGTTAACCTGTTATCTGCTTGGAGAAACCCTGCACAAAATGGATAAACTGCTCACAAGTGAAATTATTTTTAATAATGCAAATAGGAACAATGAAAGGATTACATTGGTTTTGTGATTTACATGGTTTGTGGGTTTTGTGGTTATCTCTAGCTAATCGTTTGATGTTATGTTTAGAATGCATTGGAAAAGATTTGCTGCACTGGCACCCCAATAGAGCTGGTCATTATTGCTGGATGATATCTTCAGAAGTTTCTTGAACACTGCTTACTTTGTGCTTTGCATTTTAATTAGCAAGGCCATTTGCTTTTTTTTATACATGTGTTATCGGCAATTCTAATTTGTAACTATGAGCTACAGCAATGTGCGCAGACCAGATTTGCTGTGACGTTGTATGGTTTGATGAAAAGCTTGCACAGGGGCATTGTTTGTGTGGTAATTGTGATGGGATTAATCTCAAAACAAGAGAGAAGGGCCACCAGGCCAGGCAGATGTTTTCAGCAAACAGAAGGCAGTGACAAACAAGGTCAGTCACAAACAAGGGATGGTGATGCTTAATTTGTTGTGATCCTCCAAAAAATAATCTTGGAATGGTACTTGGGCTAGCAGCTGCTGTATCTAATTGCACATGGGGAAAAAAGCGGTAGAATTTTAGCTGCACTTGTTTCTGCAGTCACATCACTTCTTTCATATGCTCTAAAATGTAAACGTTGAGCACTTAATTCCAAAAACCAAACACGCTGAGGAAGAAAGAGAAGGCTGGCCTGCGTACCGTGGGGTGGTTCGGATAAAAGGCAGATAGAGGCTTTTAAGATACACGACTCTCCTTATCTGAAGCCTACAAAGCAAGGCCTTTCATAAGGGATATCTGAGGAGATCAGCTGGACAAATGGCAGCAATATAGCAGGGTTAGAAACATTGGGCTTTCATTTGCAGAACTCTGAAGGAAAGCCAGTTCCAGTCGGGCTTGATTCTTTATCTGAGGGTTCTTCAAGGCATCTGCCAGCGTATTTGGCGGATTCGGCGGATTCTGGGCTGCTATTTCACAGGGGAGGTCCCGAGAGGGGTTCTCACTCTGATTTTCTCTCCTACGGTTTAGCTCATCCTCATTCGGCTCCGGTAATTGGATCTCTGGATGCCGTGGGGTCACGGCACTTATTGTACGTCGCTTTGGATGAAAGCGTCCGCCAAATAAAACGTAATGCGATGTAACGCAATGCTAAAGGTACTCATGCTCTCTGTGTCAAATCGATGAAGTAGCCTAATCATGTATCCACCCTCTTTGAACAAGGCAACCAGAAAGTGGTATTGAAATATTGAATCCCGTCACTTTGTTTATGTCTGAATTGAAAATGTGCAGAGAACAACCTCCTTCGTTTAAATTCAACAATAATCCAGTGGAAGCACACTCATCTTGTGTCATTTCAATTTGTGGTTTTTAATCAGCATAACACAGGAATCTACATAATTATCCATTTGCTACCTTTTTTGGCTCTTAGTGAATAAAACATTTCCTTGGTCAGTGCGTAATAGATCGTCAGTAGCAGGTTTTACAGTAAAAGTACATGAGTGTTGCAGTACAGTACCCTGTACTGTGATTGTGTCAGATTTTTTTTCTGGATTTCAGCTCGGAGTGTAGTTGTTTCTATGGATCCAGTTCCAGACGTGATCGTTAGACGTTTCGCCCGCTGTGATCCACATTATAGCTGAGCTGTTCCTTTTCTCCAGGCCTTTCCCCGTTCAGCTGCCTTTGTTTAACGGCACCTGGGGTCATCAGCAAGCTGTTCATTACAGATGAGCGAGCCCTGGAGCTTGAAGTGACTGTGCAGAATCACAGCCACATGACATCATCTTGAACTGAAGTGCAGTGTCGTATTCTTTCCCGTTTTTTTAAACACACACACACACACACGGACACACTCACACACATATTGGCACACACATGGACACACACACACACACATACACGCACACACACACTTAAAAAAAAATAAAATATAAATATAGAAGTACAGATGTTGAACATGTATATCCGTGCAATTTTGCGTATGTAATACATTTCTGGGAGAACATGATATAACACAGAGTGGAAGCCTGTCATTAGGTTAGGTCCTATATGAAGCACTTCAGTAGGGAAACGTGAATCAGGTAAACCCAGGACCCTAATGCCTGTATTTCATAGTCCGTATGTTCACGATGTGAGTCAGCGGTGAAGGGGCGGTTCAGCCTCAGCCTGAGGCTGATGATAAGGCACTGCGCTCTAAAACGCTGAAAGGGACCGGTATTTTCTGCCAGTCTCGCCCTTTTGAAGGCTAAGAATGGGGGGCGGTAAAATTGCAAAGACCCTGCTGTGCTATCTTATATCAGCGGATTTGAGCGAACCATAGCTGAAGCTAAATATAAACCTGGTCAATCTGGAATCTAATTCCTCCTACTTTTATCCTTGGATGTACTACAGTGAAATGGTGGAGGGAAGCTCTTTGTAAACAAAATAACAAAAAAAAAAGAAACAGTACATGCCTATTTTGTTTTGTTTACTGTACAAAGCTCTTATTGAATTGCATATATACTCTTTTATTTGCACATTTACATTTGTGTATCATGTGAATAAAGTTTTCAATTCAGCACTCAAGGATTTTATAATCCACTGGGAATCCTCTTGACTGCTAAATATGAATTATTAATTCCCTTCCACGGCCTACCAGCCTGGATCATCAGGATTGCCTTAAATATAAATATAATTATGAACATGGTGTACAGATTCCAATAGTAGTTCCCACTTGTTCTGCATAGGCTATGTAGGTTATTTTATTCATGATATAAAGTCATGCATTTTCTTTGAACATTATTTTAGCTTGTGTTTGGCCAGGATGATCTGAAACATGGGTTCAAAGGTTAATGATGGACCATGGCAAATGAAAACATAGGAAAATAAAGTATTGTCATGTGGAAGAATACAATGTTGTGTTTGTGTGTGTGCGCGCATGTGTGTGTGTGTGTGTGTGTTGAGGAGAGTGGGGTTGGCTCTATTTAGGATTTTCCCATAAAAATTCATGTTAATACTGTCTGCCATTTTCAAATAAGTGTTTTTGAGTGGTCCCCTCACCTCCATCCATTTGCGCTCAGAGTGTTGTGAAAGAACACAATGTGTTTTCATAGCTTTTATATAATTTTGAAGCTGCTTTGACTGTATTTCATTCGGCTCAGGGTCAAGCCTCCGGGATTGTCCAAGAAGGTGATGTAAATGCCTGCACTTCGCTATGGATGGCTTTTCAGGAGGGTCGACCCCTCCCCCCACCTCGCTTGAATTTCTCTCCTTTTTGAGGTGCTCGTAAATCTTTTCAAGGTGATGCTTTGCAGAGGTCTAGGGAGGCAATCTCAGAATCCAGACTGCAACAGAAATTGAGTGGCCACCCTGATAGGTATGACATTGCGTTGTTGGGCATTACACCTCTCATCTAACGTTCGCCACTCTTCCAGGCTGTGGAAACCATTTTAAACAAAAAAGCGAGTCCGGACAAGCCTGGTTGAGTTGAAAGGCTCATTCTCCTAATCAAATACTCTTATATTCTTTTGCTAAAATGCACTTTCCATTTCCATTATATTTTAAGCTGTGCAGTTTTATGGTGTGGTATATATGCTATGTGTTTGAGGAAAGCATTTTTTTATTCACCCTAACTGTTTGGGGTGGCTAATATTGTGAAATTGCATGCCTAAATTGCATCCAGAAATGGTGTATAACTGGTTCTGTTCATAACTCCTGCACGTAGGAGGGCATGATAAGACCTGATGTAGGCTTTGCATAAGTAACACGATTGTTGTTATCTCCTTTTAGCTGGGTTAGCTAGTCTGCTGGCTAATTGTTTCTGCTTCCTTCAGTCTACTAAAGTTGCTCCCATTGTTTTAAAGTCCTTTTTTGAATGTTTCATACCTAAGCCTGTGTATGTACATCATGAAAAACACCGCATTTATCCTGCCAGCTTAAAGGCCTGCTGGCAAAATGGCACTCAGGTTAGTTTCTGTTCCCCAATTACAGCTCAGTGTACTTCTCTTCCCTTACTGTTTTGATTACTTCAGCAGCCTTAGTTCCCCAAGTCGTTACGCTGATTGTCTTCTTTTTTTTTCTTCTCCTTTTTCACTTTGCTCATTTTATGTCTTAGTACAGCGAAACAAATAAAGGGGCACACATGCGTTTCGTTCCAAATGTTATCGCGGCAACGGCACTCCACAGTCCACTCTGGTGGTAATTCACGTCAAAACTCTGGAGCACTGCCCAATGCTACGTTTGGAACCAGGCCGAGTTGGTGCCATCCACTGTATAGGCCACACTCATGCATGACCTAGTTAGTGAATCAAGATGCACAGAGTTCTGTTAGCCAATATTGAGTCCTTAACCACATTTGCACAAAGACATTCTACTTCCTCCACCAGTCAACATTAGTTTGTCTTTCATTTGTATTTGCTGCCAAAAGGCTGATAAGTGTTTCCCCTTCAACATTTCAAAAGATTTTCACAACTGGCCATGCTTGATTTTAATAGGTGTAAGAATCCGTTAATTCTAGTAAATATGAATATGAATGTGTTGCTAAATGTGAAACTGCAGGATGATTCAGAAGCACGTGCTTGCTTTCTGCACTTCAGAGTACCCAGAGATGCACATTTGACTGTCCTGTTCAAAATAATTTCTGATAACCTTGTGGGATTTTCTTTAGCTTTTGCGGTTTCAATAAAATGGTTTGGCTTTGTGAAGAACTCTATTGAAACTGGTGAAGGTGAGAGCTGAAAGGGAATACAATGCTGTCATTATATAATAGAATATCTCTATCGGCAGAGTAGAGATGTTTATTTTTCTTTTATCTTTTTTTTTAACCACAGAATGTACAGTACGCTTATATGTCAGTACATTCAGGCATATTGAGATATTTATTATGACAATTTAATGGCGTTTCAGTGTTTGCATTGCTTTTGCCTAAAAGTGATGCTTATTATTCCTGTGTTCTACTCAGTGTTTTGCCATAACTTGCACATGCAGAGAAGATGACATTTTATTTTTATGTGCTTTGTGCTTTGTGTTGCAGTAAAGCAAAGTAGTGTAATAATTATTCATTGTTTTTGATTATGATTGTGGGCTGTGCTAATTACTGCTGATAAAAATCATGCGTAATTATGATCATCCTTTATGATATGCCAATGATGAGTAGACAGTATGGGGGCTTTCATAATATAAAACATTGTGGGATAAGATTTTATCTTGGGTTTGTAAAAGCCATGGGTATTTATCATATTCATTTCTATTTACATTAATTAAATTTGGATATTAATTAGAATGTATCAGTAAGCCCAAATACAGTGCATACATGATTGCCGAAATGTATAAAACAAATAATTTACTGCTCACTTATTAATGTTTAAAACACTTCTAAGCGACATAAATATATATGACAATCATTGGAAAGCACATGATGTATATGCCTCTTCGTATGATATTTGTAGATGTCCTTTTTGATGTTATTATTTTGGACCCATAGGAATATGGGTACCGTTAGAATACATTGGGATTTAAGCATTTTTATTAGCCACTGCTGCATGCTTTCTACTTTGTACGTAAATTTAACGTATGTTATACACAGACTAGCAGGGAGTCATGTTTGTTTAGGAGACAAGCAGTAAAGACCTCAGATCAATAGGGAAGCAATCGATCTGTACAAGGGGGATGGTGATTCCATGAATCATGTCTAATCTGTGTTGTTCCCACAGCCCACTGCCATTGGCTTTGTTCCATGGCCGCCCACCCCATCTCTATCGTTCCTTACTGATGTCGGCTCAGCTATAAATAGGTCAGGATTAAAACCCTTCATCCGGCTAAACTGAGGTTCCTCTTCAACTCTCCTAAATATGTTGTTTTTTCTCCCTTCTCCTCCTGCTCCTCCTCTCTCTCTCTCTCTACTGATAAGTAAATCAGTTCAATAAGAAGTCATTGGATACCTCAAGTACCACTTTTTTAAACGTGAAAGATAAATATTTCCAGTATGCAGATGTGAAGGAATAGACAGATGTATCTTAGAACCAGCCTGCGTGAGACTTTTGTATGATAGAAGAGTTTAAGCGGAATTCTGCCATTTGACTGAATTCATGCATCAAGTAGGCGGCCGATTGGATGTTTGACATTTGAGTGACAGCAACAGCAAACACTGTGAGCAATGTCCTCTGGGTAGCACAAACCAAAGAAGGCCAGCGTCTCCAAATATAGCTACATTTTGAAGCTGGCTAGCGCAAATTATGGAAGCAATCTTCATAATCAACCATCATTGTAAAGTCTGTGCTTTTAAAAAAGAAAAAAAGAGAAATATTGTGACTTCCCCCTACAGCAGTTGCTGCAAATATGATGTTCAGCAGTCAGCATACCATGATTAAGCAGGAAATGGCTGTCACAATCTCTTAAAGTAACCCAGTAAATATAGCATTCTTGGTACAATAATGTTGACATTGTTCATGATTAATTAGTATTTGTCTTTTGTTTCTCCATTCACAGTTTGCATCCTTCTCTGCCATATAATCATTTTATAATATTAATTAGCCTTGTTATTTTTACATGTATTGATTTGCTGTGTGGCTCCAATTCCCCACTCTATTATTATTATTATTATTTTTAGGTCAAGTGTAATAATTAGACCATATTATTTCTGCTGCAGGTTAATGAATTGTGTGGCATTTCCATTTGTTGCAGTTACAGGCCAGCACATCATTAATTCCCTGGCAGTCTTGCTCAGACCTTCATTTTCTTTTGTTGACAGCTGTGAGAACTCCATTCATGCTGAATTTTTGGTATCTGGTGCTACTACACAGTCCCTTAATGTATACAGTGGGGAGGTAGACTGAGGTCAGGTTCCCTGTGCTGACGCAGTTATACCCAGCCGGGAGAGGGGGCCCTGCTGTGTTTGGTAGGAGTGATCAGTCACCCTGCTTTCATCTGAACGGAACTCACTGGGATCAGTGGGCGCTAACCCCCCCCCCCCCCAGACCGTTTCTGTCTGTCAGTCTTTCCAAACGATGAAAATGAGTGGCTGTGTGAAAACAGTGCGGCCTGTCTAAACTTTGATTAGTTGCATTGCATAATTGAATATAGGATATAGCTGCCAGCGCTGCAGTTGGGGCGGGGGTGGGGGGTAGGTGGGCAACTGGGACACTGTCCCAGGCTCAGGCCTGAGGGGGGCCCTGGATATGGGGAGTAGCTGTATTTCATTTGTCACAAAATATGTATGAGGGTGGGGGGGGGGGGGGGGGGGGGTCCTCCCAATATATTTTGTCAGGGGCTTGAGAATTCATAGCTGTGGCCCTGATAGCCGCCATAGTGTTTGTTCACTTGCATTCATATAAATCCAAGTTTGACAGAGCCTGAGCTCTCAGGGAAGTGGAAGTGAGGTGGGGGGGAGGGGGTCTGTGTGTGTGTGTGTGTGTGTGGGGGGGGGGGGGCGGTTCTGGCCGTGTTGTGGCTGTAATGTCTAATCCGTGAGTGCAGGGTACATTAGGGGGCTCATCCACTCACCTGCGTCTCCGGTGTGTGAGCTGTGGATGGCTGCTGTGTGCATTTCCATCACTCCTCTCCTCACAATGGGAGGCAAATGATGGAAATAATGGAAAATGACGATGGGTGGCCCAAAATAGCAGGTGCCCCATTATTTAGAAGTTTCGACAGCTCAAGTGCCAGTGGTTTATCATCAGTACCCGATTCTCATTTTTATTCATCAAAAATACGGCCATATAGAGACCAGGAGCCAGTCTATATCTGTCCTTAAACTTAACTAATTTGCAAATAAAGGTGATACTTTTCTCAGCACGAGGACAATTATTGTCATTAATATTGGCGATTACAAAACTGGCAAAAATGATTGCACTGAAAAAGGTAGGGACAAATGCTGAGTCATTCCGGTTCCAGAGTTGTATGCTTCCTCACTGAGAACTATGAAATAAGCACCTGTGTACATGGTAAAACTTTAAAAGCGTATGTCAAACGATTCTGCGAAACACGTATGGCAATAAGTGTCAAATTTTAAATAGTGCAAATATCTTGTCAATTTTGAAAGCACACAGTGTCTTAACACTTGGGCCTAAATGTTTTGAAATACAGTTTTACAGTTGAGCACTGAGACACATGTCATACATTCAGGTATTATCATTGTCACTCAAATGCATTATGATTTGTAATTCTCCCTACTGCTTATGCTGAAGATGGTGATGATTACAATATCACTTTCTCAAAGCTAATAAGCCATATGGCCTTCCTGCACTGTAGGCCTATGCATATGTATTTTTTTTTTATAGTAGAGGAGGAATTACTATTATTTTAGAAAGGGATATTATAATCATTGTCATCATCATCATTGGCAGAATCATATTTTATTTTAATGACAATGTTATTATTTGAATGTTCATTATGCGTCTGACTGCTCAACTGTAAAACTCTTTCAAAACATTTCAGCGTTAATACACTGTACACTTTCAAAACTGACAATATATTAGCACTATGTATAATTGGACACTTATTGTTATATACGAGTAACTGAATCGTTTGACGTATGCTCTTTGCCAAAGTGCTTTTAAAATGGCAGAGCAAGGAAAGGTGGCATGATATAAAGTAATGCTAGGAAAGGTTCCCTTTAATATGTTTCCACAAAGTGTACAGTTTTTCTCCTCTCACTGCTGAACTGCTCAGGAGAGCGCAGGCAAAGTGCTCAGTACCAACCACTGCAACTTATTCTGCCACAGTTCACAAGCCAGCCTCACGACATGAGTCTGAGGAAGACACTTAATGTGCAACTCAATGGACCAGCAGGGATAGCTGGTGCATGATGAGATGCTTTCAGCCCAGCTGCCTGGTCCAGCCAATCGTGCATGACCCTTTGGGGCTCCTGGCAACAGTTTGCACTGGTACCATCCATGTTCAATACCAGACAGGGAGGCCCATCTATGTACAAGTATGATGTCTTAAAGAGATTGATTACTACCTGAGGTTTTTTTTTTTAGGTTTTGGTGTATGGTTTCGTTTGGCCAAAACAGCTTTTCTACACAATTAAGGATAGCTTAGATATGAGGTTTGTGGTCTAAAGCGACAAAAACTATTTCCTATGGTATAAATGCAACAAAATGAATCGATTCATATGTATAGCCCCCGGAAACATAACATGTATTTTCTAGCTCTACACCAAAACCCCTCAATGCCTGTGTTCTATTGCCATTATAAAGCCAGCTGGTGGTCAGAAACATCTGTGACATCTCTGAGTATTCTTCATTACAACAACACCATGTGGGCCAGTTGAAACATGCAGTAAACCTCAAATAACATCTGAAGACCCTAGAAAGTGAACCATGGACAGCCCAGCAGCCCTGTTGTTTTGTCATGAAACTGGGCGTGGGTGTACCTGTGCCCCTTTGTGTCCTAAGCCCACAGACTATTGTGAGATTAGAATTCTGCTCTGCTGCATTGTGAGGTTCTGCTCTTTCATCGTACACTTTTCACAGACCTATTGGACACTTGTCTATTTAACCGCAGAGGCTGAAGCATAAAGGTTCGCGTCAGCTTCGTGGTCCGCGGCTGTGTGGCTTCAACGCACCGTATGCATGTGCTGACAAATGTAGGCGATCCGCAGGGCATGAAGGGCAGCGTAAGCTTGGGTAATCACCGGTTTTGCATGCCGTGGGTTCCCCTTTCAAGTCTCTGCCACTGAATAAATTAGCATTCGTCCTAGCTTCGCCTTTCAAAATCCTAAGGGAGAGGAAAAAAGAGAACCTGCTACTCGTTTACTGTCCTGAGACTGGATCATCTGTCAACACCTGTGGGGCGACATAGCTCAGGAGGTAAGACTGATTGTCTGGCAGTCGGAGGGTTGCCGGTTCAAACCCCGCCCTGGGCATGTCGAAGTGTCCTTGAGCAAGACACCTAACCCCTAACTGCTCTGGCGAATGAGAGGCATCAATTGTAAAGCGCTTTGGATAAAAGTGCTATATAAATGCAGTCCATTTACCATTTACCTGTATGTGGCCAAATAATGTAGTTACTGCAGTCTACATTCTTTTGACTAATATTGCCTATGGATAGAAACTCTTCTAACTAGTCATGCATTTGGGGAAGTGGTGCTTGACTGTTTTTTTAAGCAGTTCAAGAAAGCAAATAGAAAATATAAGATTTCAAATGATTTTGAAATCAGTCAAATTTGACCCAAAGACCCAGGTGGGATAACTGTGCAATCAACAGCTCTAATTGGTCAATTAATGGCTGCATCCAACTGCTTGGATACAGACTTGTTGTTACCTGTCACTGCTGTTCTCTTTAAGAAGTGGCACCAAGCAAACCTGGGCACATTCTCCTATTAGCTTTGTCATTGGGATCTCTCGAACAGGGTGTTAAACAAAGCTTGGTTATTAAATCCCTTCAATTCAAAGGCTCAGGCTCATATTTCACAGCTCACAGACAAAGCCTCCTGTAGCTTGCTGCTATCCACAAGTCAGTGCCTCACGATCATTTATTAAATTCATCTCACATCTGATTTACATCACAATCACATCTCACATCAAAATCAACTTTAAATTCAAGTCAACTTCAATTCACTACTCCCTTTTTCAGTGGTAAAATTTTTTTTTTTTTTTTACATGACCAGTCATCACCACTGCAGTTGCTGAGGTAAGCCTGAAGCAAAAACACCCTGAAAAGAAAACCATTTTTGAATCTCCTGACCCATAGCGGGGAAGAACATGAACAGAGCCACGTAACAAGAACAAGCACTGAATCAGAAAGAACAGACAGCCCTTGTGTTATTGACTCCAGCTCTTTTGATGGAAATAAATACTTGTCTTTCTAAAGATTTCTAAAGGAAGGCTCCGGTAATGGACAATATGGGTCGCTTCCTTGACATAAAAGTAGAGGCCTGCCTTTGTTGGCGGGCAGTGGAGAACAGAGCAGGCATATTATAGCCTCAGAGCGCCGCGTGTAGTCGTGCTCTCGCCCTCTCCCTGTCTGATGCGTTACTGTTCCTCCGAGGGAGGGAAAGCCATCTGCGAGATTGCAGGACTGCGTCGCTGCAGCCTGACGCCATTCCCCGGAACATATGGTCACTTCGCGCACGCACCAGTTTTAAGCCAACGGGGAAACCGGCAAGACATATGGTTGCGCAAATCTGCTTGGTCATTTTACGCAAACTGGGGAAGTGATAGAATGAATGATAAGAAAAGAGTGTGACAAATAAGAATTCCACGTTCATGATTATTTGTGGCTTGTTTCTCAAAACTGTATTGTAATTTATTTTGTTTGGCCCAGTATATGCACTACTAATACTCAGTTGCTTTAGTATTTAAACAGTAGCATTAAACAGGTGTTGCCTAGCCTACGTTCCTTCACTCACACTGAAATAGTTAACAAACATAAATGTAGCATGTCCGGTGCTCATTATGAAAATAACACGAAGGCTTAAAATATGTTTAGTTACTTAAAGCACGTTGACTTAAAAGAGTGGTGTGCAATGAATCAATTATGCCTGATGTAATGTACATGAGCAGAAAACAGCAGGATGCTTTTAGAGCTAATTTGTGGACGGTGTATTGCTTTATCTCTGTAATGTATTCCGTTAGTGATAAACATCAAAGGCTGCAACATTACAAGTCCCTGCATGTTCTGCAGGAGTACATTTCAAGGTCAGCGCCATCTGGACGTTAATAAATTGCAGAGGTTGAGGTTTTAGCCGAGAAGAAAATTCAGTTCAGCTGCGGTTGAAAAGAGCAGGGGGAAGTGCCTACTGCTGTTCTTAGAGACAATCATACACAGTAAAGCATTTGATAAAATGCACTAAGTTTGAATTACTTCAATATTGTTTGCATGGTTGTTTATTTCATATATGCCTGTTACATCTACCTTGCATTTCAGCAAGGTTCAAATTTTAGAAAAGTATTGGCATTTCTTAATAAAACAAAGTAAATTAATTTAAAACCCAGTGTACATATACACATTACGTGGTAATCGTGAATTGAACATTGGGTAGTTGTGCTTTAAAGCTAGCCATCAATTATATTGTCGTATGATTGGCTATTTCAGCAATTGAAATAGCCAATCACTGATATTACAGTTCACTTTGCCTCTCCTTACACTCATATGCCCTTGTTTGGGCAAAGCATTTTGTAATGGATACATGAGGATAGCATGACTACATTCGTAAAAGGATCCGCATTCATTTTTCATGTCCATTTTTCCAGTAAGATCAGGCCAAAGATTCAAGGTTCTCTGCATGCAGCCTTCTTCAGCGAAATGGTGTTACATGTCGACGCCAACCATCTACCCCATTATAAAACATCGCCGCAGGGGTGCAGGTTAATTAGAGAGGGATTGCCAATCACAATCTCTATTTTTAGTCTGCTAAAGAGTATTTAGCTCGCGGCAGCCTATCCAGAACAGCTTAACAATTTATACATTGAGAATATAAGTGAACTGCACTTTTGTTTCAGGATTCATAAAATCCTTACAGATGTGTGTGGAACAAAATAATTTTGCAAACTGATGTTGTCAATATGAATGTATTGAATGGTAAAATTATGCGTTTCTTTATATATCACAAATTGTCATCTTCAAGGATGGTCTATTTTGGAAACTGTTCCACTGTTCCTGGCTCGGTGTCATTCTTTGATGCTTGGAGGTTATGTCTATTTTTAGGTTTGTACTTCCTGGTTATCTAGCAGGAGGTGTTAATGGAATTACTATTAATCTCCATATTAATCCTCAGGCTAATGACTCATATGATGAAAAGCTTAATTAGTACCTTATCCAAATGTTGAGGCTACAGAGATGCCTTGTGGACAATCAGCAGACTGTATTTTGTTGAACATGTTTGAGATTCATCTTGGGTCTGATCATAACAAAGATAAGAGTTATTTAGCTGCATTTAAAAGCCGAGCCAGCCTGACTCTTAATGGAACATGTTTCAGCCCTCTTTTAAAAGAAATGTCTTTCATTAGGAGCAAGAGCAAGTGTTTGCACTTGCAGCCTTGCACAACTGAATATTGGAATTTATTATTAGCGTATCAACAGCCATACCACCTTATAGTCCTACAGTACAGGTGGCGGAGAGATTTGGATTCTCACACCGGGATAAGTTTTGGTTATGCCGAAATGTTTTTATTAATTTCTGCTTACCAGACACTCTTACCCAGAGTGACGTAAATAGCTTAAATGCAGCATACATTTATACTGTATGTCTTTCTTATGCAGTTCAGGTTAAGCACCTCAATGAAGGTAGGAGTTGTAGTACTGTGTAAGTGTGGACGTACTGTGGAAGAAGCATCCCAACTTCCTCCCTGTACATCTTACTCAGATCCAGGCTTACCTGGACATCTAAATCTAGCCGGGCTCAAAGTAGACTGCCCTTGGGTGTACTGGCTACAAGAGGAAGTGCGTGTAAAAGGGGAGATACTGGCGGATGTGCAGATGGGCTCTGACTCATGGAAAAACAAGGCATCCACTTCTGGCGGCAGTGTAATATTGAGCCTCGCATTCAAACGCTCGCAAGCTGTTGTCTCTTGGCTCTCTCACCTGTGGACTCCCTAGCCGTGCTTCCACCGCCATCTTCTCCCTCTCAGCTGAAGGGAATGACTCAAACGGTGCCAAGATGATGCCGGCTCCAGAACGCCCTGCGCCCAACGATCGAAGGATTCTCCGCACATAACCTTGCGCGACCGTGAAAAAGCGCAGTGAGCGTGTGCGCTGGGAAGGAGAACGGTTCAGAATTCAGAGCCATTAGTAAAATGCTTTACGCCTCACAAGATGATCTCAGAAAATGGAGTGCAGAGAGAGAGGGGGTGATTCATTAGCAGCAGACACCCATGTCCGCGGCACCCTACAATGCACAAGGTAATTGTGGTAACTGATGGATGAGAAAATAAATCCAGATTAAAAACCACATTTGAATGATTCGACACAATATTACACGTGCTGAAACAGAAATACAGTTAATCAGCGAGCAATTAGATACAGTTCAGAGTTGTAAATATGACAATTGGGGAGCAGGGG
Organism: Anguilla anguilla; assembly: GCF_013347855.1. Classification (NCBI taxonomy): domain Eukaryota; kingdom Metazoa; phylum Chordata; class Actinopteri; order Anguilliformes; family Anguillidae; genus Anguilla; species Anguilla anguilla. Next base: position 51,600,804 of record NC_049206.1, on the reverse strand, counting down.
AAAAATCCAGGTGTTGCTTGAAGGGGACAGGATTTAAGGGACAGAATTTAAGGTAATAAGTGATTATGCAGTTATAATATTGGCTGGCTCCAGAAAGAAAGGGGTGGATGAAATGATCTACCAATAGTCTTATTTTACAGGAGAGATGAAGTACAGGAAAACATGACAAATTTACGGTGAAAAGAAGGAAAATTCATTACTGCAACCCTAAAATCAATGGAGGGAATACAGTAATACACATTGTATGTATTGTATATTGTATGTGAAATATTGCATATTGTATGTGTGTATGTGTGCATGTATTTTTGTATGTATGCATGCATGTATAAATATTGCTACATGCACATGTATATATGATGTATACAGGTATACAAGGCCTAAAGAAAGTGGTAAAAATCTTGCAGAAATGTTTAAGCAGAACTAAAGCTACCCTCAAAGCCTTCTATTACAGAAGGCTTTCAAACAGTAAAAAAAGATCATCTTTTATCACCTGCTGGTTCTGCTGACTGCAGATACAACAGATAAAATATGGAGGCTCTATAAAGGGAATTTTAGATAGCAGGATGTGTCTCAGGGCCAGAGGATTATATTAATTTATTTAGCTATTTGCACTCCTCCAGAGGGACTGACAAGGCTGCGATGGCAAGTGACATATAGCTGTGTATCACGGATTGGTCCAAATAAGAGAGTTTGGAGAAAAATAGTGTGATCAGGATAACAGTTGTAGAAAAACAATGGGTAGAAATAACAAATCAAAGCAATTGACTGCAAATGCAGAGAATAAAGGACCATGCATGGGTCCTTGGGGAACACCTGTTTGAGGGGGTTAGATATATCCTCCCTAACTAACTTGGTAAGGAGACATTGAGGCCATTGTATGCTCTGCACAGTGAGCAGCTGTATTGTAAGCCTGTTGCAGTATATTGTAAAAGCACAAATTTATAAAGTGCCCTGCTGAAACCACACATTACTTACCCACATCTATCTGTCAGTGAAAACCCACTTTCCCCACTGCCATGAATAATCCATCAGAGGGAATGCTCAAAAGCACATTTTCCCATGGGGCGAATTTTGGATCTGCTGAATTGTCCAAGGACAAAAATAAAACATGACATATCGTGCGTAACACTGACAGCACCACGCTTGATATTATTATGAGTCAGGTACATCTGAAAGCGGGGATGCTGTGACAGTTCGATATGTCACAAATGTTCCCCTGAATCAGTGCCGGCTTGCAAGTGAACAGCGGCTCGCTCGGTGCAAATTTGAATGCTGTCGATTGCAAGTCACTGTCAGGGCCGGCCCAGGCATCGTTTCACATGGAGGCGCTAATACACAGAGTAAGCAAAGCCACTCAGAGCAGGCCGGAGTCCTGCTGCTTTCAGGTTTCCTTCATATGGATTTCATACTTCGGGTGGGGCGACTCTCCTTTTGAAGTTATGACTCCAATTAGACAAATGGAAGGTGAAGCAGAATTTTAAAATGACCAGACTCTCTAAGACTGAAGTTGCCCTTCCCTGGTACATATGATCAAAGCAGACCCTTGAGATCTCTCTTGGTTCTCATCCATTGTATTGTCAGGGGTATTAAAGAGGAACAGGCCCGAAAACTGCTACTGTGACAGAGGATTGAAAGAGAATAATTCTAATTTCCTTTTTGCTTTTTGCATCGATACTTTATTAAAAGTCATGCTGTTCTACATGCAGTAATTGATTACTCAGTTGTGATAGTGCTCTGACTTTGTGTGCAGCCATACAATTAATGCCAACAAAGAAATCTTAATGTATTCGAAATGGAAAGGGAAGAAAAGACTTTCTGAAATGGTGACTGCATATCACGGTTGCCATCGTCCTATTGTCCTTTTTAATCACAGGAAAAAGAGCCCTCTGCTGGCCAAAATGATCTGATAAACAGCGAGTAACCAATAAAGTCATTTCTGCATTCGTGAAGAAAAATCCATTTAATTGACGTTTGGATTCCGCGGTGCAAAGGGCATGCTCTAATTGGAATAGCATTTTGGTGAAGGGGGACGCTGGAGGATACATGAAACAAACCTATCCGGCTAAGTCACATAATTTACCATAGCTGTACTGCACCCGGTATATTGATTAGAGCCGGTGGATGAAAAATGTCTCTCTCACAGTCAGTAAAATATCCTTCATCGCTGGATCATTATAACAAAGGTCATTTATATTTTTCGCCATGATCAGTTTTGAACTGTGGACTGTGGCTGAGTGACTTGTAACCCCAACAGAATACAAGGAGAGATGCTGTGAAATTTATCACGGGCGCCATGGAGACCGGAACGAAAATGTTTGCCTCGTGGTGTGGAAAGGAAGGTATATTAGGTTTGGATTGACAGAATAAGGTTGCTGTTCCTTTTTATTATGTTTTTATGAATCCAAGTTGATACAAGATTGATTTTTCTCACAGTCTGTTTAAAGGCATGACATGAGAAGTGCATGGGGTGCGTATCAAGGGTCTGAGTGCTTAAATCATGCCTGATCGTTTTTTTTTGTGATTTTTTGCAGTGTCTGCTTTCTATGTGTATGTCATTTTTACAGCACATGCAACTATGTACAAAGCAGCAGGGGAAAGTAGCTTCATACAGTATAAATCTGATTGTGTCGCTTCTGATCGGGTACAGTTCTGACCTTCCTGCCACCCCAGGCAAGATTGTGGAGCGGGGGGTGGGGGGGTAGGGGGGTGGTGTTGGTGGGTAATGGGGGTGGACTGCCTACTCTCGACTATCATGGGTGCAAGCATGTATTTTTATTTTTTTTACCCCCTTCATTTGGTACCCTGCAGATGAATAGCGCCCTAGGAAACTGCCTTGTCCATGCAGAGAACTAACCCTGATTCTGATTCTGAAAGTCCTTAAAGGCTCCTGAACCAATCCTAACTTTCAAGCATGAATTTTTTTTCATGAAATTACATTTTGTAATAATGGTTGTTAGTCATCTTTATTCAAATTTATTTAAATAACTATGGGTTCAAGGTATCAGTCCCTCAAAGCTGAGTCACCAAAAAAAATAATAATAATAACATGTTAGCTGCCCTTGGGCTGCCATGTCAGAATAATGCCAGCACATACTGTAACAAAGCGTGTTCTCTTCCAGGCGAGGCTATGAGGAGAGGGCCCAGCGATGACTGATGTGGAGCCTGTTGTCACCGATTTCGCAGCGACAGGGAGGACCGGGCGACGAAACGCCCTTCCCGATATCCTAGGGTCCACCGCTGGGGCCGGCACCGCCGACCTTCCAGACAAGCTGGCCCAGCTGTCCGTCAGTGGTAAATACAGCAGCTCCGCTTCGGCACAGGGATGAGAAACATTAAAGGAGCCCCGAGGTCTCTTTCAGCGGGCCCTGTAAATTCCGAAATGAGGAGAACGTGCTCCTATGACCACATTTCTTATCCAAAAAGCTGTGCGGCTGAGTGTCCAGCGAATGCGCGCACAGTGGAGTTCATGAAAGCATCAAACAATAGGAGTTAATAGCTTCATTATGAAATCAGTTGATTCCAACCAATTGAAGGTGCGTGGAAGTCGAAATTGCTTTGGCTGCTTCGGCTCAGTCCGATTTTAATGACCCCGTTCGATTGAGGATTGAATCACTTCAGTGTGCGTTTGGCACAAGTTTTGGCGACGGCGAATCCGATCGTGTTTTTAAACCGCAGGGGATTTGTTCAGTGGAAAACTACAAAGGTTTCTAGAAACACAGCATTTAAAGTAACTGCCAGATAAACCTTTGTTCCGATTCATTTGAACTTTAAAGTTTGCGGAGCCGTTCAAAGGAACCAAGGCAGCACGGTACAAAGCAGAATACAGAACAGCTTTTCAGCTCCCCTCTTCAGAGAATGGCCCTGAATCACTGTGGCACGATTCCCATTTTAAATCAAAGGAAGTTAAGGGCGTGTGGCGGTGTATAATCCACAGCTGGGCTAGGAGATGGGAGCGTTGGGTGGGGTTTTTTTTCCCCTCAGGTCGCTCCTCCCGTACAGTTAGCAGTCCTGCACTCGTGACCAAATCCGCTCCCGTTAGCGACCCCTGCCAGTTACACCCGCCGCCCACCGCGTGGCACACAACGACACCTCACAGCAGGGGTCCTCACCCTTATCCAGAAAGGGCCGGTGTGGGGGCGGGCTTTCGTTCCTACCAAGCAGTTAACTGATTCGACTAATCAACCACTAGAGTGTTTGCTTAGGACCTTGATTAGTAGAATCAGGTGTGTTACTGCCTGATTGGAACAAAAGTCTGCACCCAGTCACCCAGTCTGTGTATATCCCTCATGTTATGGTGATCAACAAGTGGAACGTCACACTCTTTGTGATTTGATGGGGAATGGTACAAGTATTCGGTATTCCTGTGCTGTGTTTGAATTCCGCAGTGAATAGCCACACAGCAGCATATAGTATAAATCAGTCACAGTAGCTACCAGCTTGATCTGTCATTCGTCCCAGCATTCAGAACCTCACCTATTACTGGATAAGTGACGTCTCATCGCTGATTCAATGTATATACAGGACCCACCACTTTATTTACCCCATCACTCGTGGGGTGTTTGCGCACTGGGCGACGAACCAAACAGTGGAGTGTTTTATCATGAGATCAGCTTTTCCTGAGGAGTTTGTGCTGGGAGCTCTGGTCCCTGAAGAACCTCCCCAAAAACAGGATGTGCTGCGTGGGAAATTAGTGATGTAGAAAAGTGTGCCATTTTAGAGCCTATAGGCATATCTAAGCTGAGCAGTAGGTCTGTATCACTGTATGTTTTATTATTATTGTTACATTGCAGTTTTAGGTGTTTCTATATACACACTCTGCGCTAATTGCTGTTCTCATATTGCCATCTTACTGTATTTCACCAATTGTTCGTTTTGTTTATGTGACTCATTAGAACTGTGCTTAGGTTGTAGGAATATGCTATACAAATAAAAATGATGACTTTATTTGTATTATTGTTGTGATGATTATACACAGTAATAATATAATAATAATAACAATAATAATAATAATAATAATAATAATAATAATTCCACTCACAGGTAATGGGGAAAAAGACAGAATTGTATCTCTGTGTGCTCAGCAGATGACAGCGAGCAGGGTGCAGAGGGGTCAGCGGCGGAAGCTTCCGGAAGCTCAGACGACAAGGAGAAGGCGGAGGGAACGTAATGGCCTGAGGGCGCCCGGCGAGCTAAGCCTGTGACCCCACCCGAAAAAACAAGAGACCCATGGGCCTCCTCCTCACCACCACCACCCCCCCCCCACTTCCCCCCTCCCCCCAAAAATCTCATTGACCAGACAACTGTAACCTACACGTGCAGTGCTATGCAACATCGCCAACAGCTGCAGCTGAATCCAGGCTCCGGACAACGGGAGGCTGTTGTTTTCGCTTGTTGCAGTCAAGCTGCGGGATGTCAGTCAACACACAGTCGATAAAACACCTGGATAGACGTAACTCGGAGATGGCTTCGATCCGTCTTTCCGCCCGTTACCGTGTGCCGCAAACCAACCGAGAGACCAGTGCCAGAGTAGCGCCATGCGTGGAAGTGTGCAGCGTTCTTTCTGTAGGTGAGAGAGGGGAGTTCTCCCATGTGACAGGTGTAGCATTCCCCCACTTGACAGGTGTTGCAAGAAAAAGCGTTTTCGCCGAATGTCGACTCGTAGTTGCAGCAATGTCTATTTTTGCACAACAAAGGTATAAACATTCCTTTTGGTGACGTGAATACAGTTTTTATCTTATACTTGTGGTTAATCTGTGTGCTTCAATAAGACCTCTACCTTGTGTGTTTTATACTGTCAAATATCCATAATTAATTATTATTACTGACAGAAAGTTGTTTAAAGTATATGGTAGTTTCCCCCCCCCCCCCCAGTACTTGTTAAAGTGTTTACATTCTGTTTGCAACTAAAGGCATCACTTTAGTGCCCATCAACTCTTATAAAGGTTATGCTCCATGTGCTGCAGTGTTGTCAATACTTGTCAGATCTAACTGTGTGAAACAGTCCGTGACTATTGGGTCAGCTGTAGTTTGTTGTCATCGTACAAGAAGAAAGGATAAAGGACCATCCAAGTTCCTCAATGGACCGTGGACCATATTATGGTTATGAACAACCATTAGACGAGTAGGATGGAACAGATTTTCTGGATTCAGTGTATTTATTTTTTTAATTGTTGAATCTAATTACTTTTTACAGTGTGTTGCAATAACAAACCTACAGATTTTCCTCTGGTTGTTAACTTGGCCATGCTGTTACTAGAATGATATTGTCTGTTGTAAGTTACACATGAAATACCAGGTGTAAAAAATAAATCCTGTACTTAGTTTTCTTTAAGTTTGTGTGCCTATTTTTGTCTTGATAGCGTTCATTGTTTTGACCAGCAGAGGGCACCACATATTTCAAGATTCCAGATCAATTGAACAAACATCATTTCTCTTGGTTTTAAGCTTGTACACATAATCCTACCACCCAACCAACAATACATATGCCTTGATGTAATTAAATCTGCAATAGTCTACACATTTAAAAATAAAACCAAAATGTAGATTATTCCTTGATTAGGATTAATGGAAATAGTTTGCCTTTAATAAAGTCTGTCAGTGTAGTCTTTCAAAGAGCACCCTGGGGTAATCAGGAAAGTTCATTTTATTAAAAGACCTGGATACAAACCATTTTCTTCTGTGACTAAATGCACAATTTAAACAGTACATTGAGCGGGAAAGGCTAATACGCCCATTACAATATATCTCTTAAATCTATTTAGGAAAGGAACTGGGCTTGTATCCTAAATGCTGCAGGTCAGATTCCTAGGTAGATCACCATCGTTGTCCCCTTGAGCTATATCCAGCTGTATAACTGATAATATGTAAAAAATGCAAAGGTTGTGCAACAGCGTCTGCTAAATGCCCCTGATGCAATGTAAACATGTCCACCACAATAACTCTACAAAGAAAAGTACACCAGTCCCATCAACTGTTGTGCAATTGAAATGTTTTATTATTATTATAATTATCACAAATATGAATGTGCATAAAGATATTCACAATAAGGGGACTGAGAATTGTTTCTAGGTCTTTGCAATATAATTTCATACACAGTTGTATGCGTTTGGCACGAGCAAACTTTATGGCAGTTTCCTGTATATTGATTTATTTAGTAACTGGAAGATGCACTTCAAATGAATATCAATTGCGTGTTCAGTGACATTAAATATTTTGGAAAAAGTGTAACAAATCGTGCTACAGTACACTTTTTTCTACTGTGTTTCATGTAGTTTCATGAGTGAGCAAGCAGTGTGAATAGCTTCTGCAAACACTCCTCTGACATATTTGTTGACTCTCAGGCCTGCAACTGAATTCTGCTCAAGAAAAATGAAGAAAATTCCAGTTAAGTGCAGGAATGCACACAGCCATGAAATGCATGTTTCCGAACATATGGCGTGTTTCTTTCTTGCTCATGTAACTGAGCATATTTGTTCTTGCATTTTTTAAGTGTTGTTTTCTGTGTGCTTTTGCATCATCTATCATCCTGACAAATACCCAGCAAAAGTAAAAACACATATCATGTTGCAAAATGTTTTTAAAATAGCTATTTGGTTATTGGGAGATAGTAAAATGGCTTGTGGATGCTACTGCCTTCCCTTGCATTAACTGTACATTACATACGTTGAACATGGTAGATGGGCCTAGACTCCATGACAATAGCAGATATTTCAAACCAGAATTCCAAGCCGTACAATGCCCTGCATTATCAATCTAATCAAATGCCCATATGACTATTGTCAAATCCCCAATCAAGCTGTACCTCGTGCTTCAATAATGGTATCTTTGGACTGAGTCAAGTGACAGAATTGAATTCCAGTTGGCTTCTTTCAAGAAACTGGGAGATCAGCCCTGACTTTAAGGTCACAGCAAGGCACAGCAAAACACAAAATTCACACCCAAAACATTGAGTCCTTGTATGAGTATGGCAAAGATTTCTACCCTTGAATACACTGCAGCGCAATAATGTTAACATCTGCCCTCTGCATTTATTTACTTATCAATCAATCAATAAATATTGGGAAGTAGTTTTGAATCAATTTCTGTGTTCATATATGTTGTGGCTGTAGGACAATCTACTTTTTCCAAGTTGAAGTGACTTTTCTGTACATTTATAGCTGTAGGTCTGAGGTAGGTACCTGAGTCCCTACCTCACATATGATGATTTTGCTGATAGTAACGGCTGTCGTTGTTGTTACAAGGCTGAAAGGCTATCATAACCCCAATCAATCATAGATGTTCTTGTAAGAAAACAGTGTTCGGTTCAAAACAGGAAAACAGTAAATTATAATGTGTAATTGTATGTACAAGTGCAGGGGCGAATGCACGTCTTAATTAATATTATCTGAGATAACATGGCAGAAACAAATCGATACACTGGCGGTCTTGGTAAAGCAGAATCCAGTCAAAGCCCAAAACAATAAATGTAAAACCGTAGAAATGAGCAACGCACCATTCGCGCTCACACATTCCATCGAAACCAATCAAGATTCACAGATTTCCCCCAAACAGCCAATGAGGATGTGCAGCCACCTTCTCGCCATCGTCTCCGCCCCCTCACTTGAGTATTAATATTACATTTAGAACTACTTTAAATGCACAGGGACCCTGCAGAACGAGGCATTAGCTTTGTGAACATCTACTTTTTATTTTCCGTTATCTGCTTGACAGCTCTTCAACTTTTCAGCATGGTTGATGCATTTTGTGGCACCTGGAAGTTGGTAGACAGCCAAAATTTTGATGAATACATGAAAGCTATCGGTGAGTTAAATAAAATGTATTTAACATGTGTACACTTCGTAGCCTTTAACGTCCCAATAATGACCTGCGCTATAACGCGTAGCGGGAATAAAACATACAAGTCCTATAATATATACCGGTGTCTTGCGGGTAAATCTTCCCGGCGGTCTGGAAAAACTGCATCACTACATACTTGTGCACAGTAGCGTTCGCTATAACTTACTGCTATTTTGTTTTATCTTCCTGCAGGAGTCGGATTTGCAACAAGGCAAGTTGGCAATGTTACGAAACCGACAGTGATCATTGGCAAGGACGGAGACAAAGTATTTGTGAAAACACAGAGTACATTCAAGAACACTGAAATATCCTTCAAACTGGGGGAGGAGTTCGACGAAGCTACTGCTGATGACAGAAACTGCAAAGTAAGTCTTTTTGTGAATTAGATGTGATAAACTCAGAGTACGGTAAAATAGAAATTGCACAGTGCTCTACAGTTTTTTCTATATATTGCTTTAATAATAACAGCACGTGCAACATTACGCAAACCCTGCAGCAGTGCAAAAATGCACAAAGCACAACTCTGGCCGCACAACAATATCTATCAGCATTTTCACATGACCTGTGCCCTGCGTTTTGTCTCTAGAAAACATTGCATTAGAACTGATTTTACCAGTACATAACAAAGATCATATAAAACACCTGAGTTATGTTTTGTCCATATTGTACTCAGGTATGGCACATTTTATCTTTTGGACTCCTGTGCGTTCTTAAAGTGTTCTGCCCTTCAATGAACACTGAACATTTTACTCTGCACAGTTACAAAGAGGCGCAAGTAGTATCTTTAAAAATTTTTTAAAAAAACTTAGCCCTATGCATTTTGTGAATTGTAGTCTGTCCTGAACATGGAAGGAGACAAGTTTGTGCACGTGCAGAAGTGGGACGGCAAGGAGACAAAGTTCGTCCGAGAGATACAGGACGGTAAACTGGTCATGGTAAGACAAAGATGAGAAATTATCACCCCCAATGAATCCTTTTTGATAGTGTCTATGCCCGTTAGGCCCCAATAGGTATTTAACCCTTTTATGATTTTTTTTTTTTTTTTGGAATCCCCCCAAAAATACATTTAAAAAAATATGAGTGTGTTCTTGAACTCCATTTCTTTCAATTACCAGTAGTTATTCTAACACCAGCATCATAATGTTCAGTTAAGACCATTCCTAATCACATATTTGGGACGTTAAGCTTTTTCCAGACGTAGGCTCTGCGGCTTAAGCAAACCAATGTCGTAACTGACCCAATACGGGAACAATTTCAGTGTAGGGGGGAACATATCTTGTTAGTCTTTTATTGTATTGCGCTTGTGTTTGTGGTTGTTTTTCCTATATTTGCTATTTCTATTAAAGAATAGGCCACGGGAAGTGCATAAAGTCATTATTTAGGTATGTAGACGTATTTAGTGCTATAGGCTACATATGAAACCCAGTTTAGCGTGTAGCCTTATTCCTTTGGTATTTTTCCGCAGAAACTTTCGTTCGAAGACATCGTGGCTGTGCGCACCTACGAGAAGGCATAAATTCTGAATCAACCCCTGTGCCACCCAGTCTTTTCAGTCCTGTTTACTGGACTATGGACGGATTTTTTTCTACTGTACGCATATATTTGCACTTCATTCGCCCAAACGTTTTATGGCATCAGATGATTTTTTAAAATTTTTATACAAATGACTTCAATCTTTTCATACGGAATCATGATGTGAATAAATGTGCAAAGTAAACTGAAATAAATGACCTTAATGAACTGATGTGGTGTTGCCATTCATCGTGTGTGTGTTTGTGTGTTTTTGGGCCATGCTGGGATTTAAAAAAACTGCTAATTATAAAATAGTCTACTTCAATTTAATGCAAATCATTTCACTTGATGTATCCTACATCATATCAATAACATTATTATTATTATGCACACCCAGTGGAATTGGGGTTAAACTTCAATGCGCACACATACCTACATACCTGTCTAAACAAGACAGGCATTGCTCATTACAAAGGGAAAAAAAGGCCTTTTCTTTATTCCAAAAGGTTGATATTTTACTTTTTTTTAAAGTAGATACATTTAAAAAGTAGATAGTATTTGATTCAATAATAATCCTTCCCACTCTGTCTTATGAACGATTATCAATAGCCAATTGTAGTAGCCTACGAGCTAAACTGACGATGGGCTTTAGATTTAACCACAGAGGGCTTTTTGCATTATCGACACCTGTGTACGCTAAATATTTTTACTAAAATAACACAGAATAACACAAAGAAGACCATTTGTATTTTTGCACAGGTCAGAACGAATCGTAGCCTACAACTTATTTTTAGTGCGAGCACGGTAAAAGCGGCCGTTTGACTCGACTCCTAACCCTAGAATGCATGTTTCGGCAAGAATATGTATGCAGGCAACTAAAAACCACAGGGCATGATTATGTTGTCAAAGACGAATTATGTCTGATCTGCAACGCAAGTGTACACAGTTTAAACTACGTCACTTACCACACAAACAAAAGCACTTACAGTAGACAACCGCTTTTCCAGTGGAGTGGCTACAATACAGTCACGTGACTAGATATGCTTCCTGTTTGTGTCACATGAGAGCTTTCACATTCCATAGATGTAAATGTTAAAAGCTAATTTACTACTGGCGAATATGGGACCCGAGCTGGTTTTGTACTTGTGTTTGCTGGGACTCCGAGGTCATTTGTTGGTTTCAGCTGTCCCGATAGAGAATCGCCCACAACGCATTCAAGAGACAATTTCAGGTGAGTTACTGAACGACAAAAGATACATTTTTAAGTGCTCTACAGTTGAGTAGTGTTTCATCGCACCGCACAGATAATGCCAATCAGACAGGTACAACACAAAGTGTGGAATTTTGGCCTACTGTTGATCGAATTAAGAATTAATTACGCGTAATATAAACAGGAATGTCCGTGTACACATTCCTAGAAATCACAATGGGTCCGTCCCATAATCCAATAGACAACATCGTATCTGAACAGGACAACTGGGCGCTTGATGTCCCTGTTTCCTTTTTTATTGAGTTTGCTTTTAAAGTGAGAATATGCTCATTAATTTAAACTTGGTACAGCGATTTACAACAACCAACAAAAATAAAGATAGCCACTGCCCGCATACTTTCACACAAGCCTCAGTGTCACAGGCGTTTTATGCTTTGTTTACTGCACTGAACACTTCCTTTGCTAACCACAGAAATAGAGAGAATGGAAAAATAATGGCGTGCTGAAAGGTTCTGATTTATAATCACACTTTGTTTTTGTTTTTTTAAATAATATTATATGCATCAATCAATACCACATCGTTTCAGTCCATTAAGCTCTCATGACTGCCTCATCCATCATATGTGTGTTCATTCAGTTCTAAAATCTAGAAATTCTATGGAACAGTGCATGCATTTGCAATGTATTATGTGATATAAGATCGAAGAAGCTATCAACAAGCTGACAAGAAGTTGCAGAGCATGCAGTTTCTCATTCATTATGGGCGATGTGAATTTAATTATCGGCTTCTTTCTCTGCAGGCCGGTTCTGGCACATCTCAGATTTGCATCTGGACCCAACCTATCACATCACAGATGACCACACCAAAGTTTGCTTCTCCTCCCAGGGTCAACCGGCCTTGAACCCTGGCATGTTTGGCGATTTCTTGTGCGACTCCCCTTATGAGCTCATTCAGTCAGCCTTTCGATTCATGAAAGAAAAGGACCCACATCCAAACTTCATCATATGGACGGGGTTGGTAACAGGGCAGAGCGGTTATGTAGTGTACAGTAAACTGGTCTGTTATTGTTCCTCTTTTTTTCACAGTATAAAATAAAAGAGAAGTCGGAGTAAAACAGTATGCACCATAGGTCAATCATGAACATGTCATTTACTGTTGTCCAGTAACCGAGAATGCATTCTGCTCTCAGCATGAATTCACCTGAAAAACACATGGCATAATGTTGACATTTGCACAATCACGAAGAACTGTTTGAACTAGAGGCTTTTTAAATATTCCCTCTTGTGTCTATCTGATATCTTTACCCGTATAAATAGCTGAAATATGTTTCTGTAGTTTTACTCCAAAACATCTGAAAAGAAACTAACAAAACGGAAGCTATTTGTAATCCAACAGTTCTGTTTCTCTTGAGCTGGTGAATGCATGCTTAATAGGCTGTTAATCGGTTAAGCTTCTGATATGTTGGCGTGCATTTTGCTTGTTCGGCATAATTCTAAGTTTTGAGATGTAATGTTCTACACAAAGATTAGCTTTGGCAAGTGACAGATGAGAGGATTTGGGGGCATACAAATATTTAATTTTAAAATAAAGTTTTCTTCATTTTTCAGAGACAGCCCCCCGCACGTCCCAGAGCGGGAGCTTTCAACCGACACAGTGATACGCATTATCAGCAACATGACTCACACCATCAGGGAGTTCTTCCCAGATATCTCTGTCTACCCTGCTCTTGGGAACCATGATTATTGGCCACAGGTATTTAACCGTTTACCAGAGAACCTTTGGAGTGTGTTATTTTGTTTGCTCTTGCTCAATGTGGAAATGAGTTATCTAGGGTTTTTATTTATTTATTTATTTTTGTTATTTTATTAAAATGATCCTTTGGATCTCCTGAGCCCAAAAACGTTGGTTCATTTACATAATCTAACATATCTTTTTTTTCTCTGCTATTAACTGTAACAAACACTACAGGATGAAAACTCATTTTGACTGGAAATGATAATGACTGCTTAAACTTCAGTTATTTACCCACAGTTTAAGTGGAGTGCTCCTCGAGAGACTTCAGAGTAATCAACATAAAACCTGAATGACAGAAAACTAATAGTCACTGCTTGAAAGAAGTGCATTCGCACAGAGTGATTGACTTATAAACAAAATTCAATGGCACTTAAAATGCTGACTAGAAAAACAGCTGCTTTTGTATTTTGACCTTTAATCTCTTGTGCAAATTGATTTTGAAATAGTCCCTCCTACATTTGGCCTTTCAGACAATTTATCTGAATCATCCTTTTAAGTTAAGGCATGTCTTCAGGTGAATTAAGAACATTATAATTAGTATTTTCAGTTTTATTTGCTAAGATGGTTCTGTAATACTCATGAATTCATGAAAACTATAAAGAAATCGTTTAGCTGGTCATTGCAGTTAACTGACGAAGGCCTGGTTAATATGGTGCTGCAGTCTCTATTCAAATACTGAGCCTGTTTTCTTTTTCAGGATCAGCTTCCAGTAGCCACTGATGAAATATACCAGGCTGTTGCCAAACTTTGGGAGCCCTGGTTACAACCAGAAGCCCTCCCAACACTGAGAAGAGGTAAAAACGTCTGCACTGCTGCCAGTATGGAACATTAGTAAGAATTAGAGGGAAAAGTTCTGACTGTTTCTAAGCGTTTATGCAGGAGCACCATATAATGATTCAATCATTTTATTTTATTAAAAATGTTTTCCCCACTCGCAGTTGTCAATTAATGGAAATCGATGGTTTGCATACAGCCCTGATTGTTATTCCTTTTCTTTTGTTTCATGTGAAGGCGGGTTCTATTCACTAGTGATACTTCCCAAATTGCGGCTAGTTAGCTTGAACACAAATCTGTACTACAGTCCAAACAAAGTGACTGTGAACATGACGGACCCGGCTGGACAGTTTGAATGGTTGGAAGCCACCCTGGAAACGTGTCGACAGAGTGACGAGAAGGTAAACCTGTCCGTGGTGGAGCCTGCCACTGCTTTTTAAATTTTTTAATTTTTAAAAAGAATTTGGCTCAATAAAAAATAGTTGTGGAGAGGTTTTAGCTGAAGAGGAAGTGAAACAAGCACCATTTTATTAGGTATCAGTTTTTTTGACACATTACATGAGTACAGTGTCATGGTTTGATTGTTTTGGCATTTAATATGGAAGCAGGTAAATATAATCATGTAATCTGTGTATGTAATTCAGTTAGCTATTTTGAAACTTTGTGAAAAAGGCATAGTACATTTATTTAAAAAATGCCTTTTTCTTTGTAGGCTTACATTATAGCTCACGTTCCCATTGGTTACTTGCCCTATGTCATCGGGACAACTGCTATGAGAGAAGCCTACAATGAAAAGCTTGTGGAGATCTTTCGCAAGTACAGTGATGTGGTTGCTGGGCAGTTCTACGGTCACACCCACAGAGACAGTATAATGGTCCTATTGGACCATGAAGGTAAAGCAAAACCTTTACAAACCTTTAAAGCATTGCATTTTTGTTTTCAAATCTTCCATATTGTTCAGCAGCCATGGTTCGGGGTTACAGCTTCTAACCTGTGTGCATTGACATTCTTCCTTTGTCCCAAAGTTACCACAACCTGTTGAGCTGCTCACAGGAACTCAGTGGTACCCTTATCAAATAAACACATTGGTTGATCTGAAAGTTCTCAAAGTACATTGTATGTGAACATTTCCTTAATACACTCTATGTAATATTGCAAAATGTCAAGCATGCACTGTTTTACAACAGATTGTGTATTTCTCTCTCATTTTAAATGGTGTTAGATTTCCACATTTCCACAAATCACCTCTGTCAGTGTGAAGAAATGTGCTGAAGAAATTTGAGCATTTTTCAAACATGCCCCTTTTGAACTATTTTCCCCCTTATTTCTGTTTTGGAATGTCTAGATGTGTTCATCAGCTCTCATTGCTGTACGATGAGCACGTTATCACCTCTGAAACGTTTGTGTTGTCAGCCTCACCTGTTATCACACCACAGTGTCCAGTTCAGACTCCCATACATGTGTGTCAAAGGAATTCATGTGTGCTGATCGCGGATGCCTGATCGACCAGCAGGGGTCGCTAGTGTGTGATCAGATGCTGGCCTCCCATCCCACTGAAGCACTCCCTTACCTTGGCTACGTTATCGCCAACTGGGCGTCTCCCTCCCGGGCTGCTAGCCTATGAGCACTGGCATGGTTAGGATTCAAAACCAGACCGGGGTGGCTATCCATGCACTGGCCATGTACCATGTACTGTGCCTTAGCAGGATGAGCCACCCGGCAGCCTCAAATGGTTGTACGTTTTAGGCTGGATGACCCGTGAGGGAAAGTATTCACAGGGTTCCTTTTTATTTAAATATTGAAGATGTGTCCCTTGTTGACCCATTCACATTTGCGCTGCGCCAGATGCGTAAGGGGTGAGCTTCTCGCTGAGCCCTTTTTATTGCGGTTCAGCTTGTTGACTCAGGTGTCAGCTCTCACCTTTGTCCGGCTTTGCCTAAAGCTGGTCACGCAGCCAAACATCACTTCCACTCAGAGCATTCCTCTGCCTGGCGGTGGGTGGCAGTTCTCACAATGACTGTAATTTTTGCCTCCAGTCACTGCTAGCAATGGCAGGTAAGTGTTATTATGACATTGTAGTCAAAAGAGCGCCGTGGTGTTTGAGGAGTACCTTTTAAATACTGTCTTTAGTCCTTAAATACCCATTTAACAAAAATTATATGTGTGTGTTTTTTTTTAAAGGCCAACCTGTTAATTCAGTGTTTGTCACACCGGCTGTTACTCCATTCAGACATGCCAATGAACCTTACTCAAACAACCCAGGCCTCCGGATGTACTACTATAACAGCCCAGATTACAGTCTACTGGTAAGTAGGGAGAGATCGTGATCTTTTGTGATGGTATTGTATGGCGGAGGGCCACTTAAATATCTCTCCTTGTAAATTGGGTGAGTAGAACCACAGATATCATAGCTTGACCTGAAGGTCAGAGAACAGTTCTCACAGAGTGACATATGTTTTGAAATCCACTTGCATTGTAATTGAAACTAAAATACATAGCAAGTGTTATTTTGGCTTTACTAGTATAATTGTTAAATACCCTCACACACAAGCTTGGGGACGGCTTGGTTTTCCTTGGAGCTGATTCCAGTTGTGGTAGCCGCTGGGTGATCCTGTATCATCTGTGGACAACCTGTTTCCCTCACCCTTGACACTTCTGGAGTGAGAATGCTAAACGCAGCACAGGAGTACTTTAACGCAGTAACAGACACTCAAGTGTGGATCTCAATTTCTGACATAGGTTTTTTTCAAAAGGACACATTTGAATAACGGAGAAGAGAGCTTCTCAGACGGAAAGAGATAAATGAAATGGCTTTGAGTGCACCTGATATTCGTCATCTGCGTGCATTATTGTAGGGTCGGTACAGTCGCCCCCTTTAATTCTTAATTTAACTGTGTTGTTACACATTTCAGAAATAGTTGTGTTTGATTCGTACACAGAATTGATCAGCAGTGATGTAATTAAGGAAAACAATGTTGTGTAAGCAATATGAAAACTGCATTTGTTTAAATGCCTTGCAAAGATCTTCAAAGTTAGTAGAGAGTGGAGAGCTATGTCAACGTAGATGCTCCACCTCACATTTAATGTTCATTGTCACACCCTGTGCATTGTGTTGCATTCTGTGCTGTATTCTCTGAGATGTGTGTCCTCTCTTAAGGATGTTTGGCAGTATTACATGAATCTCACTGAAGCAAACTTGGAAAGGAAGCCAGACTGGAAGCTTGAATACATAATGACCAAAGACTACAACATTGAAGACATTCAGCCAAAGAGCTTGTATGGACTTGCACAAAGTTTCAGAACACCCGATAGTAAGACTTTTCAGAATTACTTTAATCATTTTATGGTAAGTTACAACAACTCTATTGTTTGTAAGGGACTTTGTAAACTGGAACAGGTCTGTTCTGCGCTATTCTTGGACCACAAGTCCTATTTCGATTGTACCTTAAAAGGGAATTCAGATTGATTTGATTTGATTTGATTTGATTGATGCAGAAATTGATTGTACTAATCAGTGAAAATTAGTGCACTTTATCAAACTTGAGCACTTTATGCAGAATTTTTTTTTTTTTTTGCAATGCTGTTCTTCTTTTATTTCTAACTTGTAAATGGGAACAGTGTGCATTTTTAAATATTCTAAATGTAAAAGGGAACAATGCAATTCAGAATTTGCGGTAATGGGTACAAAATATAACATGAATCTTGATTCCTGGTTGATCAACTGTGCTGGAAATTGATTGGTTGAGATGCTTTTATGAATGTACATGCATTGTCTTGGCAAAACAATAAGGAAGAACACTGCCAACATACAGTATGTGTTTATGTTTTTTGATGAAGAAAAGCTGCAATAAACATTAAAAATGTAGACCCTGGAATGAGGTATAATTTTGTCAATTTGCTGTCACCTTTTGACACTGTCCAAACTGTCTAACTTTTTTTTCCATTATATCTCTCGATTCAGAATGCCCAATCACATCTGTAGGCCCAATTCATATCTGTGATGCCACTCAGTTTGGGATAGTGTAGGTAGAAAAACGCTCTCCTCCACTCACTTCTCCTCTCACTGCCTTTCGCACTGAAGTCACCATCCTAACTGCCCAGTCGTTGCATCATTGGATGATGCTTTATGTGAATTTTGGTGCAGGCGTCTAAATCAACCAATGGAGTCGCTCTTATACAATCAAACAGGGACACCCTGCCAGCTAAAACCCCGCCTCTTGGGGAGAAGCTGCATCCACTTTGGCATCCAAGATCGTCAATGACACAGTACACTTGTGTGTCACAACACTGAGGAACATACGACACTGAGTGCTTTAGCAGGAAGTGGCACTCGAGAGCCCCAACTCAGTGTCTTTGTACTGGAGTGAAGTACTTTATTGGGAAATGAAAGACTGTCTTTGAGTGACAGTGACTGTGGCACTGGGGTTTAGTGTCCTTGCGCCTTGAACCACGCCTATACATCTAAGAGGTTCTCATGACCTTAAGACAAAATTAGAAAATTAGGTCAGTCTTAGTGCGTGCAACTTAGACATGAGCAGCTCGTCGAATCCTAGAGAAACCTTATGTTGCCTGCTCTACATGTGAAAGAAACTCGCTAAACTTGATACAGTACATCTTGAGAAACCGGCAGTTCTTTGGCTTAGGATCTGTAATTTCTTCTTTCAAAAGCCCTTCTGTTGGACTCAGCTGGATGTTTTCAGCCGTAGTGTGACTGTTGTTATGTTTTATTTGCCCTCCACCTGCTTACTCTGTAGCAGGACTGTGGGAGAGGTTAACTCGTGACCTCGTATGAGGGGAAAGAAGGTAGGAAAACTCTTCTGCTTGCCAAATCCTCTCTCTGCAGGTGGTGGGGTGAGGAGTCAGCCCACACCAGCCCCCACCAGCCCCCACCCCCAACCCCCACCCACCCCCGACCGCCCTGGCTCCCTTCGTCTGTGGTGTGGCCCCCTCTCTCCGGCCACAGACAGCCACTTCAGGACAAACCGCTCCCCTGCTTTTGGGAGGAAATCTTTCGACTCATCAATCCCCGCCCCCCCCCCTCGTCCAATGTCATTAGCATTCAGGGGCTAAGAGGGACTCGGAGCTAAGAAGGATGGCAGCTGTGAACAGGATTTCGGGAGTCAAGTAAACTCCTGATGGTGAGATAATGGGTGCCCGGGAAACCCGGGGGGAATTCGGGTTCCAATAATCGCTTTCCGAGACGTTGTAATTAGCATTAATCACCGAGCTGCCCATCAGCAGTGCAGTATTTCTCAGGGAGGCACCGCTGTACTGCTGTAACATATAAAACAAACCGGGGATGCATTTTTATCCCCGTCTGCTATTTTTTTTTTTTTTGTTTAGTCTTTTTTCGTTTGTTTATGTTTCGTTTTTTAACCACCCTCCCAGCGCTTTCCTGACTTGCTTCAGGCAGGTCTTTACAGCAATGTGTTACTCTCTGAAGAGGTGGTCGCAGACAGACACCCCGCAGTGGGCAGTGATGGATGTCCCCTTGTGCCTCTGCTCCAATAATGGCTATGAATAAGCCTTGTGCTTTGGCTCCTCAGACTCCGGCGAGGTGATTTCATAACGGAACGGGGTGATTAATCAAGAGCCGGACCCGGGCGCTGAGGACCTCTTGTCTTGCAGACGCCCGTCTGACTCAGTCTGGCATCGTATTATTTCGAGCCAATATTTACTGGCTGAAAGCAGGTTAAAGTCATCGGTCAACCTAACCTTGATGCGCATTATCCTTGTTTAGTAAGGGGTTTATGTAAACATTTTACCTCGGCGCCTGCTGAATTCAGAACGTTGTACAAAAGAAAAGTAATGCTTGCTGAAATCTGTTGCTCAGAAAAGCACTGTCAGAATGTATAACCGCTAGCCTGAATCTGTGTTGAAGTATGCATACAAAAAGCTGTGACATAATGCTTTTCAGTTAAGTGCTGTCGTAATCAGTGCACTTATCTGGAACCACCTTCCTTATTACCATACATACAGAGAAACTGAACCCGGTGCACCCTCTTTCTCAGTCCAAGACATGGGCAGACTGCAAATGGCTGTTTCTCCCTGGTAATAATGTCTCATTGTGCCATACGAGATAAACTGCATTCATTTAAAAAGTTGCAACTGAAAACACCTGCCGAATAAGGGGAAATGTGCTCGTGTTTATTTGAATTTGGGCTGTAAGCCAATGCTCTGAAGGTATTAATCGCAATCTGTTTGCGTCTGCTTTCTTAGAAATGTACATTTCCGTGAGCTGTGCTTTTCAGCCAGAACTGTATCATCGCGTGCACACTAATGATACTAACGCTGCTCTCCATATTCAGACGTTTTATAATGGAGTCTGGAGAGCCTGCTTAAAACATAAGAGAGAGGTCAAGGAGAAGGACTCCTGCAGGTCAAGTCTGCGTTAATTACTGGACCTCATTACAGGCCGCTGACCCCCGGCGTCAGACGCCTGTCTGCAGACTGTTTTTTTTTTTTTATTGCTGCCGACCGCATTTATCCAGCAGAATTTAATCTGTGGATTACTGTCAGGCCCAGGCAACTCTGCGGAAACCCCAGGGATACTGGAACCCTCGGGATGTGCCTTTTAATTTGTTAATTTCAAGGAGGAAGGAACGCCGGAATGGATGGTGGGGGACACGTGGGGATTACTGTATGGCGGGGGTTTCCAGGCTCGATCCTGAGGACCCACTGTGTGTGCTGGTTTTTGTTTCTGCCGAGGCTGACAGATGAAATCACTGAAAGGTAATTGGTGAAAGGGTGGAGACCTACCTGGTCACTGAAACTTAACTATTTGTGAAAAGTGGAGAGTTCAAATACAAAGAAAATGAGCCAAATCTTTGTTGTGCTGGAATAAGTGAAAGTATAAAGCTATATGAAAATTTATACATATATATTCATCAGCTTTAATTGATCAAAAAAGAGGTCAATTAACTAAATTCAGCATACACAGTCAGACTCCAGGACCGAGTTTTAAAACCACTGCTGTGTGGTCCCCCAAGTTTGATCCGGCTGCTTCTTGAGCCAATGCAAGTTGTATAATGCGATGTGTAATGACATCATTCATCATATACCATTATATCCATCTATACCCGTTTATCCTCGTCAGGGTCATGGGGGTCCCAGAGCCTATCCCAGCTTGCATTGGGCGAGAGGCAGGAATACATCCTGGAGGTCAATTTATATCATCATGCTAGTTTATTAAAGCATATTTTTACTATCAAAGTTTCTCACAAACAATAAAAACATTTTGTCCATTTTCTCCATATGCCCACTGGAATGCCTTCCATTGCTTTTCTGTTGAGGACATCTTCTTTTGCTCACATATGCAGGGAAGGGAGATTTTCCCTTGCTCCAGATGTAATGACATGAGGGTGAATATTTTTAGGATAATGGGTGAAGTCTGATTCAATTACTGAAAATTGATCCTATGACTACAGTTGCAACTTGGTCTAAAATCTTTTTTTAGGTCAGAAAAGTTATACTTTTTGAAATGCATAAAATTAGTCATTATGTGTCATGCACCACACAATATATTTGCCAATATGTCTGGGAAAAATTGAGATATTTGGAGTGTATCACATTCATTTTCTTCTCAGTATATTCATTACTTGGTAATGACTCCATTATTTACCAGTGATACCCCCATATTTTCCTGTTTTATCCTGCTACGGACAGAATGCCTTTGAACTGGAACTACTTACCAGGATCAAAGGACTTAATGGGGGTGTTTGGGGTCTTCAGCCAGACTGCCTGTACCACACAAATCATACATTTTGTCATATAAATGGAATAAAAGGGTATACGTTAACAAAACTTTGATCGCATGAGTACAGTGCATACGGATAATTTATGAAACACCCAGAGATGGTAATGATTCATCAAGAACAGAAAACCAGTTTTATTATTACTTTTATTATTTTTTATTTAATTTTATATTTATTTGTACATTTTTTAATTAATTAGCATTTATATCTGCCCATTAAACAAGAAGAGGCCAAGCTCATCTACGCCTACTGAATTACCTCAAAAAAGTGCTGTGGCCATGGCGACTGGGGGATTATGGGAAACAGCTGTGCATTGTGCTCTTGTCCCATTCATCTTGGCGGTGCCTCTTGGACTCAACGGGGTTGCTGCAGTGTAGGGAAATGTCCCACAGTAACCTCTTACAGACGTCTGTAAGCACTGACTCAATGGCGAGACCCTAAATTAATCTGGTTTGGAATTAATCTTATTTTATTCCTGGTCTAATTCTCTGGACAGGGCCACCAACTCTGGGTCAAGTTTTTTGTACCTGTATATTGTACTTTAATATTATTTTAAGAAAGAAAACCAGCATATCATAGCTTTTATAGTATGGATTCCATACTCGTCTATAACGCTAAAGTGTTAGCATTTCATGTTTTATGATAAATCGTTAATAGTCGTTCCCTCAGCTTAATTACTTGGTGTGGGTGATTACTTTGTTTATATTTAGAAGTAACATCAACATTATAAGTATTACTACAATTAATCTGTCTTTTTTTTGTTTTGTTTTGTTTTGTTTATTTATTTATTGTTATTCTTATTAGCATATCCTCACGTGGCATTGAAAAGATCATAGACAACTTGATACCGTACACTTGAATAAGAGTTTTGCTGGATAAGATCTGCTGTTTTCGACGACAGTTCATCGTTCAGCAGGTCCTTTTGTCCTCAGCTGACCCCTTCTTCGCCTTGCGACAACGTTCACGTCTCTCCCACAGTTACCTCAGAAAGGGTCCTTTGTGTAGGAATCTGCTGCCTGCTCAGGCCTTTTAGCCCCATTACGGCTCTAACTCACTAAAATGATAACTGAATTAAAGGCTTTTAAGAACAGTCCTGGAAGAATAGCACACGCTGATTGAATGCCACGGTCCACATTCATTATTGTGCTCCAGGTTAAAAAAATTTAAATGGCCGTGTTATATTGGCATTTTGGAGCCATTGTGTCTGCTGTCTCACTGAAGCGCGGTGTGCTCAAGCGGTTTCTTGTCTTAACTCTCGTCTTTCCGGATCATTCCTCCGACAGTTCACTCTACGTCATATGGGCTGTGTTTGTTACTTAAGTCATTATGTCATTAGGTTTTGCCTGTATGCGCTAATGTTGCTGAACCTTTTCTCAATCTATTGTTGCGTCAGTACCAGAATATGAACATATCAGTCTACTTGGCACACTACATTGAGTGCAAGATGCTCTAGCCATTGTTTGCATTTTCTATTGCCAGTGTTTTACACACTATTCATACTTTCTATGCCAATCCAGCACTCTATAATGATGAAAGTGGGAATACCTGTTTCATCATAAACATGGTGAGGTGCTTTATTTTACTTTGCCCTGTGTGAAGTAGGCTGCACCACTATACCTTTGTGACTTCACCAATCTTGCTGCCCAGCCTTGTCACAGGTCATTGCAGATATATCCCTACCTGGCCTGTTCTGTCCACTGCACCTCTGGTGTTCCATAAGTCCATAAGCCACCACACAAGCAAACTCTTTCACATGACCAAAGTAGAGGAAATAAGGCTGGAATCAAATGCAGCTTATAGACTCACAAGTGCAAATAAAATCACTGCCCAGCAGGTCTTTATAATCCCTGAATAAGCACATTCAGTGTATTAGAGAGCATGCCTTCGCAGGGATAAATGGCTTACTGGTGTTGTTTCTTCTCTGGTGAGAATTTGCACTGTGGGCATGCATCCACCTTGAATGGCCACATTCGACTGGGTGTTTTTGCATTTTGCATTTTGATTAAACAATTGTTTTGTATGTCATTATTTTTACATAAACATATTGCTGACAGTAAATTTTGTTTAGCAATGTTTTTGTTTGTCAGTGTTTTGTTTAGCAAAGCCAAACAAAACTGCCCTAACGGAAACAAAAATGGTAGTGAATCATGGCAAGCACCAATATTCCAAAACATTAATTGATATTCAGCTAATAGGAAGCGATGTACCATAGCAGTGCATACCTCAGTTATGCTTTCATGCAGGATACTACTTTGTTCCTGTAAGCTCCAGGGCTCAGATGGGCCTGCTATGCAACAGCAGGTGCTCTTGCTGGTGACCTCTGAACCCTGGTATGTATTTATCTGAAGACCTAATCAGCATTCTTCGTGGTACGAGTGTTCCATATGCCATTGTATTTATGTGTCAGTTAGTGACAGAGAATCAGAGTAATATAGTAAAAGCGTGCATACTCCAGTATATTATTAGATATTTGCAGCTATCGGCGTTATTTCATTTCTGTAAGTTTTAATCTTATGCACTCACATTAGTTCATTGATATTCAGCATTCACACAGGACGCTTGCATTATAACGGTAGCAGCAATAGCATAGATGAATTTCTTAAACCATCTACTCATGGTCTTTTATTCATGATTATCATAATTTCACTTACTTAGCATGCTTTAAGACAGTTTTTTTTCTTACGGTTCAGTCTTTGCAAAGAATTAAACACATTCAAGGTCTGATCTTTAACAGTAAAAATTTACATTTAAAGTGAACAGTAAACTTCAAATTCTGGAAATAAGATGGGTACTTGTGTACTACATGGAATGAATCCACATATTATATAATATACTTATAAGCCACAGGATCAAATTCCTTATGCATACCAGATAGTGAAACTACTTTCTCAAAGAAAACATGACAAGCCAACAATAAAAAGACTTTGCAACCACCCATACATACATATACAACTCAGTTCAAATGATAAAACGCAGTTCATGAGCAGTTCATAAAAAATATATGTATATATGAAATTCAACAAAAGACTGATGGAATTAAAGCAGGAGTGTGTTCTGGTGCGAGACGGTATGGCCGTTTCGTTCTTTTTGTCTCGGTGTGGAGTACCGCGTCGGTTCTCCCGACCCACATTTCCCTCCGGTCACTGGACCTGGCTCGCGTCCAAATCTGAGCGAGGGCCCGAGAGGTGAGCCCCGCGAATGGCTGGGAGTAACCCTCCTCTCCTGCGCAGATAATCCTCATTAGGGAAGCGCTCCTAAACCTCGCTAACAGCTCCGCTGAATGGGTGGCTTTCTGAGTCGCGGCTTTGATATTCCCCGGATCCTCGTATTAAGAATGGCATGCTCCTCGGACCAGGGCCTCCCTTTGTTCTTCGCGAGGACAAACTTTTCATTCGTGGAGGAGGAGAACGGGGGGAAGGGGGGAAGAGAGGGGATGGCGGAAAAGAAGAGGAGGAGGGGAGGGGCTGTCGGTGGTTATCGCAGCTGCTCTGTTAGCTGCTCGGCTGTTTGTTTTGCTGGTTGCGCATGTTTTGCACGGAAAAGCTGAAAATCTGCCTTGAAGACGTCCTTTTGAAACAGTGGGGAAAAACGTGTCAAGTTGTCCAGTTAAGCCACAGACAAAAATGCTACTCTTCTTATCAGTTTCCCGTGTGTTCTAAATGAAAGGCAAGCACTTTGTGTCTTGGCTAAAATAAGTTAAGACTGTTGCTCAGCGTATAGCCTATTTGTTTTCATTTATGCTATTATTTAATGGGATTTTAAGGAAGAGCAAGAGCCTTCTTTTTGGTTTGTTCCTCTTCATTTTCACAGAACTTACACTTCAGTGTAAATCCTTGTCCATGTGTTCTGTATGTTTTAATATATTTATTGCTACAACAAAGATAAATGCCTGGAAATAGTCTCTGGGATGAAATATCTGGATCTTGTCAAACCTGGCAGTTGGTGGGAGGTTTTTGACCCTGGTGTAGGATTGTTTGCTGAAAACTATGGCAGATACATACTGGAGAGAGATGGGTAAGGAAGTTATGTCATAAACCAACTGAAACAAGACGGAGACTCACAATTTATCTTCTTCGATGAGAAAATCTTTCTGTGGTTTGAACTTTAACTAATGAAATTAATTAGGCAAAGAAGAATCTTTTTTGAACAACTGTTCTGATTAAAATCTGAAAAATGTGAAAATACAAAGGGAGGAGGCAGTGCTGCTAGACTCAATCTAATACAAAGAAAATAACACAGAAAATTACAAATGGATTGTTTTCAATACTTTATGATTGGTATGTTTGCTTTTCCAGTTTTGTAGCCACAACAGCCATTTGTTTGCTGAGGGACAACATTGAGTTTGATATCATTCAGATGAACAATGTTACACAATAACGTTATTGAGTCTCAACAGCAAGTATGAAAGAAAAAAAAAAAAATTAAAATGAGTCTGAATTCCTGTTAAACCTACTCTAGTGGTGAGAAACCAGGGCCAGCAAGTGCTTACGCAATGCTAAATTCACACCGCATGTTAAAACTTAAATTGTCCTGGGAAACACGTAGATCGTGCTATTCATAACATGCGCCATTCATGAACACTGGTCTGACCATCCCCCATGCGCTCAACCTCCTGCCACTCAACCTCCTGTACATAAAGAGGTGGCGTGTCTCGGATTTTTGAAGCCAAGCCTGGCACGGACCGCCCTGTGAAAAGCCTGGTTAATTGTGCTAGTGTTTCCGAAATCTCCTCTGACCTGCTTCCCATATGATGGGGAGCATTTTCAGAGACGGAACATAGGCTTGAGGAGGGGGGGGCGGGGGGGTTAGGGTTGGGGGTTGGGGGTGGGTGGGTGGTGGGGGGGGGCGGGGGGCAGGAACCCTGCCTGCACTCCCCCTTTTCTCTTATGCTTCAGTGGCAATTTGTCAGGCAGCATGAATGCTCTCCTTCATGAGCCCTCACGAAGACAGCCAGGGTTCGTATCTGATTGAGCTCCGCGCCGACCATGCCCCCTTACACACGGTGGGCTGAGCGTAGCCCATTCATCCGGCAGCCAATCGCCTCTGACTTTAAGCATTACATCACTGTCGGCCGAGGCCTCTGCCAAGCGTCTGAAAGAGACCCCGCTTGTTGTCCCCGTTTGAAAGGAAGGCTGGCTCTCTGGGAAAGAGTGGAACTCCACCAATCTTTCCATGAGAACTGCTAATGGGAAAAAGACAACAGAATCTGTGGGAACAAAAGATAAATTCTTATAAGGGAATATTCCATGTGTGGTAAATAGACATTTGAGTGACTGAGGGCCTTTTAATTAAGACCAAAACACTACAGAAGTGGTTGTCATCAGTAATTAAAATATGGGGCTATGGGGTGAGTTTGATAAAATACATTCCCGTGTTGGGCAAATGTTGAGCCATTGGTTTCCATCACACAAATTTGATTTTGGACTGGGGAAATGTTTGCATTCTTGTGTGTGTGTGTGTTTGTGTATACATACAAAGCAAGCAACTGTGTAATCATCGTTTCTATGAACGAATGTATAATGCATTTAAATATGTTACATGACCTATTTATTTTCCCATTAATCTCATCAGTTCAGTAATGCTGGGAAGATCTGTAACACTTGATTTACTGATCAAATTTGTTTTGATCTGATGTATTTTTACACACACACACACACACACACACACACACACACACACACACTCACAATATGCGGATGAGTGTGTATGCATTTTTAATATTAAATATTTATGCCATAAGAACAAACAATGGTGGAGAAAAAACATGGTCCTAATATGACCACTACAAGTACAAAGTTGTGTCATGCTGTACATTCTCAGCCAAAGAAAAATATGCTTTTAATTGTATTAACAAAAAAAATATATAGGTCCATACATATTTTGCTACTCTCTCTCATTGTTTTAAGTTTCAGCTGAGGGGTAAATTTGTGTGGAAATAATATTTTTAAAAGACAGCTGTCAGCTCTAGGCTGATTGCATAGATTTACACGTTTTCATTCTCTTCTGTTGTGGACCTCAGAGAGCGGTAGGGTTCAATGAGCTCATCCAGGCTGAAACATGCTGGGCCTGTTCTTTGATCACTGTAGAGCCGGGGGCCATAACCCCTGCTACACCACATTATAGAAAACATACTGACCTTAGGCAAAATTTAGACACGTGACCTCACAGATCGGTTAATGCACAGCCGCAATGCATTTCTTATTCATAAAAAAAAAAAAAAAAAAGATTTGCTCATTCAGTTCCGTTTGTGTACATTCACAGTTTAACTCCCACATTTAATCACTGCATAATGTGCTAAGTAGCCTATATGGAGCAAAGCCTGAAAAATGAATACAGCGTCTCCCTGCACCACATAAAACCACACATTCAGTTTTTCACAGAATTACGAAAATGTCGTTTGTTTTGAGGAACTTGGGAGAAACAGCTTGAATTACCTAAAAGCATAAGTGATTACAGAGGTGAGGTTGTCTATATCGAAACATACAGCTATCTTATACAATACACAATCTTTTGTATTGTGTATCTGCAAGAACAAAACATACGGACTTGATGATGTTAGCTTTCATGGCCAAGATTATGCTGTGTCCCCCGTCTCTCTTCCTCAAAATTATTTTCCCCAGACACGCGGCATGAAAGCGGTCTCATGATGGCAACCACAGCGTGAGTGTGAAATGATATTTGAGCCGCTCGTGATTTGCAAATAATCACGAGTCAACCAGAAAGAAGTGCCTTTTGCCGGAAAATAGTGTTGCTGACCGAGCGAACTGTAGACTGTACGATTGTAAATGTCTCCTTGGCGCACCTCCAGCTTGGCAGCATATTGATGGTCGAGGCAGACTTGCCAGTCATATGGCCAGACCCCATTTTCTTGGCGGCGGATGGGGGAGGGGTTCTGCTTGCTGACACAGCTAAATTAAACAATAGCGTAGTCAACGCCAGAAACGATCAATAACTTTGTTTGACAGGTCTGAATCGATAGCATGGCGCACAAAAGAATACGCTATGCTAATTAAGCAGGGTTATGCCGCCTTGCCCTGAATCAAACGTATCATTAATTCATTGATTATTAACCAACTATAACAACAAAAATAAAAACTGCACTGACATTGCATAAATCGTAAGTTTCATTTTCTTTAATTTTCACTATCACTCTTAGTTATTACTAGGCTGTTGTTTGTAGTGCATAGCAACATTTGGCCCTCGTGTCTCAGAGGGAAAATAAAAAATTATACCAAGAATTAACTTGATTGAAATGATGCAACATCGCCACCATGTGGTATATCATTGCTGTCCGTATACTTCCAGTATCATCTAGCCATAACATAAGCCATTCCTAACTTTTCAAAAATGTATTTGCTAAACCTCCATTGAGCCCCATCGGACAAAAGGAAAATAATAGTGCAAAAATCTTCAAAATATTACCATTAAAAATTTAAACATTCAGTTCCAAGAAGCCAACATCTGAAAGGTCTTGTTTTAAGGCCAATATTTCAATGGCATTTTTTTTGTTATCTTTTATCTAAAATGCCACACTTACTGGATAATATATATATTATAATATAAAATCACTAAAAACATTAATGAAAGAATGCTTCATTTAAGAACAGCTCTTTTGATTAATCATATTCAGGTTTTTATACTTCTTCTTAGTAACATGAATCAAGGTTAAGGTTGACAGTCCTGGAGTATAAGCACTTGTTTTACACAGAAGGCATTGCATCCAAGCATCTTCAGAAAAACTTTGAATTCCGATCGATGAATGCTCATTTTGATATAGCACCGAACTTCTAATTATACCTAGTTCCATGTTACTTGCCATTTTCCTTTTTTAAAGTTGTGCTTCTTTTATATTTCTAGTGGTTTTATCCCTCGCATTGCTTATCTAAATTAATGTTAACTAGCTCTACATAACCGACATACAAACAATTAGTAGCTCTGTCATGTACAATAGCACATTATAAACACTTCCATTTAAAAATATGACACACTTTCATTTATTTGTTATTCATGGTAAAGGAAAAATGATTCAATCCGTGCCTATGTGTTTCTGTCTATCTATCTATCTATCTATCTATCTTTCTTTCTTAGTGGTGGGCTAGATTTCCTCTCATTCCATACCTCAGCACCTCTGGATTGCATGACGTATTTAATGGTTAGGCCCGTGCAGGAATAGGCCACTCGATGACCAATTATGTTGTTTTTGGACTGTAGCCCAAACGTGACAGCATGGTTTATCCGTGGACTGTTGAACTTGTCCATACAAATAACACAAAATACGTCCGCCCAGATGTCAGAGATATGCTCTGTTACGCCACGGAGCTACGGGCCGCGTCGCCATATGCCGCGTAATTTATCACCAGTTATCCAGCGAATAAAGCATATTGCTCCATATGAACATGCGGAGTCCGCGCATGCAGAGTCCGTATTAGTGGGGCCTTTGGGCTCATCTTCCAATGAAGCACGTAAATTCAGTAAGCGCCATTTGAATCTCCCTCCGGACGAGCACGCAGGGGCGGTGCCGATAGCGGATCGCCGTTGAACTCAACAGCTGCCTCTTGGGACTGCTTTCAGATGTGGGTAAAATTGGATTTTTCCCCCCGCGAGTTTAAATTGAATTGGTGGAAACCGGCTATCTTAAATTGTACACGTGAGGTAGTTCAGCTGGTTTGGTGATATGCGCTAGGGCACATATTCGCCATGTTTACTGTCGCCCGGGAATTTACTCAGAAACAGGCCACCGCTGCCATCTGTCTGCTCCGATAAGCTCTGGGGCATTCGCGTGGAAGGTTTTTTTTTCCTTCCTCTTTTTCTCAGTAGGCCTTCAGTCATGAGACACCAGCAGACCAGCGGTTCCAAGCACACATATGGGGAGCAGCCAAAGTCAACGGCTAAGCATTTAATGATCACTCAATCATGATATTTTCATGCGGCATTTTACAAAGAATTGATTAGGACGAACGAAAATGCCATCCTTGAGAAAACGTCTGTTGCTGCAGTTGCATGTTCAAAAGGCATAATTCGATTATGTAGTTGGGTAGTGGAATATTGTACATTCAATTGTTTTATCACGTCTTATATGTACAGTATGCCAGTATATTGCACTCTACAGAGGTGGTTTTTTATACGTCTGACCTCTCTCTCTCTCTGAAATTTTTTAAATTCACTAACAGTAATATAAAACAGCCGAAATTTGAATGTGAAAAATGTATTATTGATGAAGTATCCTTTCTATAACAAATACTTTGAAGTCACAACTGATACTGTATAGTACTACAGACAGACATGGCGCTGTCCACAAACAGCAGGTGCTGAAAACTTCACAGACACTGCTTTGTCTTCCATTTTGTGCTCCCCCATACAAAGTGGGTGTCATAATGGTGATGAGGCTGTTTCCATTCCTCAGCCAAACCAGTCAGAGTCGATTAACTCATTATCATTCATTCTCCTCTCAAAGCCCATTCAAGAAAGATGTTGGAGTGTGCTAGATAGAGACGTTTTCTCCCTGTGCTTCAAGCACTTCAAAACCCCCACATGCATTCATTTAAAGGTACCAGGCTATTTCATGCATCTGCTTTAGCTTACGTCATTGGACCCCAGTGTGTCAGCACCAACAACT
This sequence comes from Anguilla anguilla, assembly GCF_013347855.1. Taxonomy (NCBI): domain Eukaryota; kingdom Metazoa; phylum Chordata; class Actinopteri; order Anguilliformes; family Anguillidae; genus Anguilla; species Anguilla anguilla. Next base: position 51,569,308 of record NC_049206.1, on the reverse strand, counting down.
GGTGATTTTCTTGGCTGATTTAAAGATTTACACTATATAATTAATAATAATTCATCCAATGATGATGGATTTTTGTATATATCATAAAGGTAATGTATATTATTATGTAAATTAAGACAATTTAGTGGCTTTTTGCTCTAAATTGCTGTCAGCACTGCCAAAATGCAGGCTAGCTATACTAGCTATAACTAGGATTTATCTATACAATGTAATGTAAATACAATAATTATTGTCTTTATCAAAGAATCATTTTTGTAAGAGTCATTATGTGACATGTCATGTCTTTTGCAATAAATTCAAACTTTTATTTTATTTCCAATGTCCAACAACATGAATGATTCCCCTGACCTCTATTTGAGTGTCCTTGCAGTTCCCTCTATCAAAGTTTGTCATAGCTCACTGAGTCTCAGTGACATTTGATCCGTACACTTGACATTGCTGTAACATATATTTGCCTGTAAGATTAGTTGGCATATTACTGCAGTTTGTTTTTGGTCTCTTTTATCAAATTATTTTCCTCAAATATTTTTAACATGATTCAAAGAGCCATACATCCTTATAACATGTTCTGTACTGCCCCGCACTGTGTACAACTGTTTCAAATGAGCTTTCTCATTTTAATCACCTTTAATTAAAAACGTTATTTAAAAAAATGCTAATGCAATAATGGGCAAACTGAAGTGTTCTGTCTGCAGTGTAATCAAAGAAGTATGTGCCAGGGAGGATAATGGAAAGAGCCCTATTTAACACGACAGCTGCTTTTCTACAACAAAGCCAATTTTTTTTATATGCGAGAAAGTCCATTTATTTGCTTTGTCCTCCATACCCTAAAGAGCAGTGTGATTATCAACAACCTCCCCACCCCCCACCTGACCCGCCTTCCCTGGGGAGTGCTTTTATCCCTTTCACTGATCAGCTGGGTTCCTCTTCTCCCTGTGGCCTGCCCCCACCAGCCAAACTGCCCCTTTATGCCTGTCTCCAGACTTATATTTTTATCTCCCCCTCTATCTAGTCCCTGGGACGGCCTGTGCAATTACCCTGTGAAGAAAAGGCCCGTTCACAACAAATTTGTTTTATGATTTGAAAGTTTTAATGTCATACAGGAGCATTTCTTTTGTTTAATGCATTGTTATCGTTTCAGCCTGCCTTAAACTGCTGATAGTCTCAATCTGACTGATCAATACCAGTCACACATCTGCTGGCGATTGACATGTCTGAAAAGCAGGTGTGTGAAGACCAGACAGAAGCCATTTTGTGAGAAGCAGGGTTGAGGTTTCTTCTATACGGTGTTCCTTTGTATTAACATAAATACATATCCTTCTGTAGTATTCAATATCTGAGATTTAATGCAAAGCAATGGCCAGCTTTGTCACATACCCACAATGCCTTTCCACTACACTGTGAAATATCTCAGGCACTGAAAGGCGTATCAAGCACAGATTTATTTAAAGATGTTGGGCATAATCCGAGGTGGACAATATTCTCAGCGCATGAGGCTTTCTAAAAGATGGAACGTCCTGGAACTAGTGCATTGGGGCTTTTGTGATGATTGTAAGTGCATGTGTGAGGAACAGTCTGTAGGTGTAAAATGAGAAACATTAATATGTGTGTGTTCTTTTGTGTTGCACGTGCCAGTTGGTACTATAGAGTTTCAATCCAGGCATCAACCCTTCTGTTTTGTGCAGAAAAAAACCCTTCTGGTCTCCCATATTAATGTTCAACTGAGCAATGCTAATAATTTCTGTGGGTGTAGACATAAGAAATGGGTAATGATATGAACAGGTTTTGCTTTGGGGCTTACTGACTGAAAGTGTTTTATGTTTTGCAATCTATGCAGTCTAACAATGCTTTTTCTGTGGCTTGAAAAACGCTTCAGATATAGCACATTGTTGCCATTTGTGTTACTGCTTGAAATCATCAATTTAGGTATGATTAGGTACATGTTGGGTCATACTAACAGAAAATATGTAGAACTATAAAATATGTATATTCTCATGCAAGCATTGCCATGGAAAGGGTCCAACATAAGGGCCCAACGTAATATGAATGCAATTTTGTATGAATACTTAAGCACTATAGCACTAAATATGTATGATCAATGCATTTTTTTTCTTAAAATGTCTTTATATTTATCCGATTACCAGCCATTATAATTATATAGTAGATGCCGTTTCTTATAAGTACTATTTTACATTCATATACACCTCTTTCCCACACACAATAAACATACGTTCCTCATGATCTCTCCACAGGTTAAAGGTCATGCGGGCAAATAGTCATTGCTGAATAAACCCATGTAAATTTTGAAAAGTGATAAACTTATGAATTATACCCCTATGAATCATAGAGAACACCTGTGATTATTGATATGTGATTATTTTGACTATTTCATTATTTAAAATGGCATATTAGGCAATGTGCTGATATCAATGTATCACATGAATGATTAATCACGACAGCAATCATTAATATTACATTATGTCACCTTGTATCACTACGCAGTAAGAATTAACAGTGCTAATTCAACTCTTAACAGATAACTGAAATGTGGAAACAAATGTTATGAGAGATGAATTAACACTGTTAGAGTTGAATCAACACTAGACATTTTACTGTATATGTGTGCGTTGAATTGCCATACATTTACGGTTTTCAGCTTCATTGCCTACATAATGATATATTATGAATATACAAATATTTAAGTGCGTTTATACTATACATGGAGAGATTGCGTTAATTTTTCCAAAACGCGATTTGGTTTTTCAATATAGGGGTGTTTCAGAAGCGTGCCTTTGAATTTTTCTGAATTTGTGAAAGACAATTAATCGAAGGGTTTAAATGATTGAATAGGGTACATCGGAGTAGGTTTGTACTGGAGTCCAGTTTTTCCTGTTCCAGGCCCTCACTGCTTTCTTGACATTAAACATTGACATTAAAAATTTGAACAGATCTCTCTCTGTCTGTCTCTCTCTCTCTCTCTCTCTCTCTCTCTCTCTTTCTCTCTCTCTCGCTCTGTATGTGTTTGCGCGCGTGCGTTCGTGTGTACCTATCTTTAGTGAACGAGAAAATTACATCAACAACAAAAGACGAAAGAACAGAACAAATTTAGCAGAAAGGCACCATTTGAAATCAATTCAAATCAAAACTGCGAGCGTTATTAATTCGTTTCCATAATTGTGGAGATTTAACACAGCAAGTGATGAGCATCAAGTCTCCTGTAAAATTTCAAAGGATCACTGGCTTGTCACAGTCACTGAGCAGGTGTTGGGACGTGATGAACAGAGTGAACGCTTCTCCCCTCCTCCTCCATGTGATGACGGGCTGACTGACTGTACCACTGAAGCAATGGTTTTCAGTCACTTTCACCAGCAACAAAGCAGCAACGGCCGTATACTGACGTAAACCATCCAGCACAGCATCGGAGGAATAAGGCGTTCTGATCCGGGACACTTGGAATCGAAACAGTAAGACCTAAAATTACGAACCAACAAACAATAAGGATGGAAATGGACTGCCAAGAACAAAAAAGGGTGTCGGCGGTCTCCAACCCTGCGATTCTGACACCATAATCCGGGGAAATCAGATAGCTAGATCTGCTATGAAACGACATGTATTCTGAAGGGAGAGTTATGATAAGAGTTGCTGCAGGGTGCCGCAGAGCCTGGCTGCTCTATTATAGGTAGTTTAATGATTTTATGGTAATTACGGTCTTCGGGGTGGGGATGGATGAACGAAGGGCTCTGATATGATTGTGTTAAGTCAGTGACCACCATTGGTAGGGTAAGCTACATGTCATAGTGAAAAATCTACCTATACCGCATTCTGGCAACTGCAGCTACAGGCAATTGAATTGCACATGGTGGCTAAATGTATTCAAACAAACCAATTCAAATTTTGAATGAAAACTGCAGCAAATGTAATCATGGCATTTTCTTATTAAACTCGTGTTGGTTGTAGCAATTCGTTAACGCAGGTCTTGCGCCGAAACATATGCTCTGAAAAAGACTAAATACGTGACGCATCTAACGCTGGGAATCCTTCCCATCAGCTGAAACAGCCTACCTATTTCGCGGCTCGAGGAAGCGCTATAAAGAAGGAACATGACTCATTTGCAAGCGGGCTTATCCCCAGAAACGCTGGAGAAAGCCAAGGTGGAGTTGAAAGAAAACCCTGATACTTTGCATCAAGACATACAGGAGGTGAGGGATATGATTATCACGCGCCCAGATATTGGCTTTCTCAGGACAGACGATGCTTTCATCCTGAGATTCCTCAGAGCGCGGAAATTTAACCATTTCGAGGCGTTCCGGTTGCTCGCTCAGTATTTTGAATACCGGCAACAAAACCTGGATATGTTCAAAAACTTGAAAGCGACTGACCCAGGCATCAAGCAAGCTCTCAAAGACGGGTTCCCGGGGGTACTGTCCAACTTGGACCGATATGGCAGGAAAATTCTGGTTCTATTCGCCGCAAACTGGGATCAGAGCAGGTAATGCATTTGTTTTCAACACTGGGCATCACAGAGCTGTTCTTTCAGAACCACCGATGTTTTGCTATCTCGCTTAAATTCTATGACACTTTTTTGACAGGGATTTGGTCTGCGTGTTTTCTTCATCCATCTGTTATTTTACGAGGTAATTAATTGGTAATCAAGCATGGATAATTATTTGAAATCACATGGCAGTAAAATGATCTTTAAGCATCAAACAGTTAAAACTCGATTTTACCAACCGGGACACATTGGGACGTACAGTATGGACAGATTTAGGACGCATGCTGAATATTCTGCATTGTTTTATGAACCAAAGGGTGTTAGCTATCGTGCTGCAAGCACTCAAAAATTCTGTCTTTTTGATGAATCTAGAAGACACCTTCCCCGTGTTTAATAGTCTTTAAAGCCTGTAGAAAACGCTGAGGTAAATGAGTAGGCCTCAGAGAAAGAGAAAGCGATGATGTTGAAAAAAAGAGAAAGTCCACTGAAAGTGAGCGTCTCATCAGAAAAGCGTCCATGATCCCAGTGGTTACCATGGCATGGTTTACTGGGATCTCCGCATTCAGTTGTCTTTAAGAAGCACACAATGTAGTTAGGCTAGACTCAAGGACCTTTATATAGCTGCTGTTCATTTAATCAGGGAGACAGTGGGAAGTACGTGTCAAAGCAGAAGTGTCTGAAGGATGGGGTTTTTTTTTTTTTTTTTTGAACACAAAGACAACACGTGACACAGGTCGGGAAAGGAAGGGGAGGAAATATATGCTTGCTGTATTTAATTATTTATATTACGTAATTTACATTTTCCATATGTGTAGGCAATTATACATCATTTTCTTTTGCGATATAAAACGTGTTGTATGAGCGTTACATGTTTTAAGGGAGAAATAGAAAAACATAAGTTGATACAAAATGAATTGGCGCATTTTACATGTTGAATCCCTCAGTGTAAACTAGTAACATGCTAATTAAGTTATGGTGATAAAAGTAATGATGGTGAATGTAATTATGTTATGACTTATTATGTATCTAACAGTCACTGGTTATGCATAAACATCTACAGTGTATCAGTTAGTTACATCATTGTAGACCAGAACTAAGATAGTACAACCCTGTTGCCTTGTTTACGGCATCACAGTAAAGTCTCCTGAGATGACAGGTTTCCCTCACTTGCAGGTACACATTTGTGGATATATTGCGGGCGATTCTCTTGTCTCTGGAGACCATGATAGAGGACCCTGAGCTGCAGGTGAATGGATTTGTGTTGATAATTGACTGGAGCAACTTCACCTTTAAGCAAGCTTCGAAACTAACGCCAAGCATGCTGCGACTTGCCATAGAAGGCCTTCAGGTAACTCACTGAATCTTGCTTTTACTCACTGGAGATGTTTTCCCTTAATAGAGTTCTTCTTCTTCTCCCTCTTCTTCCTCTTCTTCTTCTTCTTCTCCTCATGCTTGTACTTGACATATTAATCATATTAAACAACCATTTCTTGCAGCTGTAACCTACAGTAGGGTTTACTGTATTTTAGTGCATATCAGCCACATTCCACTAGTTTCTAACAGCCCTTTCCTGTTAGTATTGTATATCAAACATTCCATTGCGCACTTTACACAGGTGTGAAGGGACGAGCCCAGAAGTCTCTGTCAGATTCTGTTCTTCCCTACTTTCTCAGGATTGTCTTTCAGAATTAGCACATGTGGCTGGAAGGCTACAGCTTTTGCTTACATAAATGCAAGTTTACACTACATGAGAAACTTAGCTAAGTTACTAAGGACACTCCACAGTTATTTCGCAGTTAAATGATCTGGATATTTTACTTTTGGAAAAACCAATTGCACACACACACACACACACACACACACACACATACAATACTATGTTTTCCATTTTAATTAACAAAATAAAATATCATCTTTATCTAGTATTTCTTTGTTTTTGTCTTTTTAAAACTGATATCTATTGATAATGAATTACAATACTTATAATCTGAACGTTACAGTTTCTCTCTAATGTATTTACACCGGTAGGATTTAAATGTACAATTTACATGAATCATTTTTGTAGAGTGTGTCCTTCCTAGGATTCAAAACCATAATCCTGTGGTTATAAGTCTACACTCCAGTAAATGAGGTGTATAGATGCCCCACCTCAAATCACCTTAAAATGATAAGGTCCAAGTGGTTGCAGCCTTTTGAGCTATCATGAAAATCATCGTTGTGAAACCTTATGTTTTGGCATGTATTCACAATTAATTAATATGTGTTTTTTATGGCATGATGTTTGAAAGGAGAAAAAAATCAAGGGCAAACAACAAAAACAGCAATAACTTTGTGACTGCGCTCTTGCAAAACTAACACCTAATCGCAATCACAATCACAATACCACTTCATTTCCCCCCTTAGGGTAATTAGATACCAACCTGTGTAAAATTCTGAAGGAGGTAGAAAGAGCACCTGGTGGTTGCTGATTCAATTTGAGGCCTCAGGAAAGACGGCTCTGGCCACCTCCTGCTTAGCATTCCCGACACATTGAAGGGCTGGATTGAGGTAATGGCTCCAGTGATAGGCTGCGTCCTGTTCTGTGCCTCTATGACAAGCTGTTCCATGCCACCGAGATGGAGATAAGCTCAGACCGTATGAGTCACCCAGGCATGACTTCCATTAGCTCTGGCCTCACAGGCCATCCAGGCATGGCTCCTGGCCTCTATCACTCCGTTACATATTTCGTTTAAATGATCCTGCTTGTGTGTTCACCTGTATAATTCGCAAAGAATAACATACTGCTTGACATAACCAGCCAGGACAGCATATTGCAACTCATGGTACCATATTATTATTTCTACTGACAGGTTCTAATAATGTGGGTACCAGCTCCCGCTGCTCACGCTGTTAAGTGTATTATTTAAAAAGAGAGTTGATAAGGTGCCAAAAGACACTGATCGTGGAGGAAAAGCAAAATGTAAACAATTACACTCACATACCGCAATATAAATATAAGGGTTTCAGCTATTTTAGCCATGTTATTTCAGTCAGCTATCTGAACATTGCATTGTACAGAATATACAAATCCAAAGAAGAGCTGACTGATAGTATTGTAGAGATATAGTATATTATATACAGGGAATTGTTTCCTGGAGCAGCTCTTTGCGGTTTCAGACCACTGTGTTTTCCTCTCATTGTCCTGGACATGCCTTTTGTCTCATTTAGTCTTGAGAAATACCCCACGCTCAACAGCCAATCGCAGCCAACCGCCCTTCCCCATCCCACCCCACGCTGAGTTTCCCTAGCAACCTGTTCAACTGCCATGCTATGCGTTTTCCAGATGGGCTGTGTGAGCACCAAGAAACACAAGCCTGTCACTCTTATGTGTGTGTGTGTGTATGTGTGCATGTGCGTGTGTGTGTGTATCTGCGTGTGTGTGCGTGCGTGCGTGCGGGCGGGCGGGCATGTGTGTGCCTGTGTATGTGAAAGAGGGAGAGAGAATGAGGGAGGCTAAGAATGTGTGTGTTACAGAACTACATTGTTGCATTCCTTTTTTTTTTGTTTTATCCTGCAAGGAACATATAAGCTGGGACATTTCACAGATTTGAATCTTTTAACTTTATAATCCATCAGGAGAAGATAATCAGTCAAGGCTTTAATGATACAAGAGTTCAATACATAATTAAAATGCTCTTGTGCAGCAAGAATTAATGTGACTAAATCCTCATGAGCATTCATAATGCGTGCGATTTTATGTCATTAGAAGGAATTGTAGAAGAATACGTACATTCATGGAACTGTCTTTTGAACTCTTTTTGCAATTAAGAATAAACCTGTTTCTAATATCTGATTCTACTTATAATCATATTTTCAATTTATCCCCTTTTGAAGTATATCTGTAGCTGTGCTTTGGACTACATCTAGTACAATTACAGTTATACAGGAAATAATACTATAGCATTACTATGATGGAATCTAGCAAGTAAACCGGTCAGATGCTCTAATGTAGGCAGGTTTCAGTATCAATTCCTATCGGGTTAGTACTAGAGGCCTTCAAAAACAAGACATGTATAAGGCAGTCGGAATGATTCATTTGAATATAAAAAAATAATATCTTTGAGGACTGGGATATCAAGTTACAAGTAATGGGAAGGTCACTCTTTCAATGCTGCGGATGGTTTCACATTAGAATGTTTGGCCTTGCATATGTTTCTTTGCTTTAAGTAAGCTGGGGTTCTCCCTGTGCCCTCGGGCACAATTGCATCGATTCGGGGCTGTGATCTCTGTCCGTGTCCGTCACGCTCATTGTCTGTTCTCTCAATCCTTTAAGCCGTGCATCGTTCAGCTGTCCATATAGAAATCTCCTTGAAAGCGGGAATCCGTCCGTTGAGCTCCCGTAAATCATCGAGATGTATCTGCAGGGGATGTATTTTTTCTCTCCTCGAAATCCGCCGAAATCGCCGAAGTTCGTAAGAAGAAATGAATTGACAGGAAGCAGCAGTGCTCGCCTTTTCAGTATCTGCATATGAAAATAAGAAGCAGAGTTGCACAATGGTTTCTAATGGCTGTTTTTAAGCATTGTTTTTCAAACTGGATGCCTCTCTGTTAAAATAAAGGAACAGTTGTGTGCATCAGAAAAAGATGGACACATGATTAATAAAATTAGCCTCATCTGTCCATGCCTTCTGAGTTTTTAATTTATAGCTGTAATGCCAGGATAGACAAATGTATGGTGTTAGTAAGCCACTGATGTGTCTCTTTCCCCGTTTAGGGTTTACGGTGTTTTGTCAATAAAGCTTGGCTCCTGCTGATTGGTTAGACTTAGGCTAGGGGTATAGGCTCGCACTATCACATGATCACACCATCTTGCCATTATCACCATTCCTCTTTCCTGACTTTCTTGATTTAGCTGCTAGCTACAAGATCAGAGAAAAGCTGATGCATGATGTACTCTTATCGATTATGTGTGGGCCTCTCATGTCTTATTGGTGATATTGCACTTTTGTGTTCCTGAGAGTAACGCTGACGTCCCCCCCACTGTTGTACGTCGCCCTGGGTAAAAGCTTCTGCAATGTGAGTGTAATATAATTTTGTTTAATTTTCCAAATTAGAAAATGGAAGGTAGAACATCTCTCATTGTAATTTACAAAAAAATGAAAACGTAGAATATATGAGAAAGGAAAATATTTGTGTGTTTTTCTGAGGACTTTGTCAGAGGGGCTTTCACCTTTGGCCTCCAGGTTTGGATCCCCAGTCCTCTGCAGTGATGGTACAAATAGTTCTACAGAGAAATTTCTCTCATTCTCTGATGGCATTGTGCAATCGATGTTGAGACATCAATTGTCTTTGACTTGTAGCCACTTTTCAGTAGATGTATTTCAAATTGACTGTCTATAAATACATGGAAGAGAGGAAAATGCAAAGCAAAAGGAATAGAAATAAGCAGTCTGTGTAAATATTTATTCTAATATCAAGGACAAATTTTGTGGATAGGTGCTCAGTACACATATCTTCAAGGAAATTGTGCTTTAATCTGCAACATATGTGAATTATTTTCGCCATATGAATAAATGCTTCGCCGGAAAATATGACTCATCCTTTAAACCTCTATTATTTATTTATTTTCACGAAATAAAATTGCTATATTTTTGACAAGCATGGCCAAAATAAAACACACTTTAAGGGAAATCACATTACATTTTGATAGCAGGTTTCGTAGCAATAAAACTTTCCCATTTTTCATTACAGTGAACAATACAACACAGTATTTAATGCTTGAATGATGTATACACAATGCATTTCCAAAATTACATTTAAATGTATTTCTTTGAGCGACTTCTTCATTACTCCCCAGTATATATGAGGTTCAAAAGATATTGTCAAAAACGGAACATACACCTGCATGTTATTATGATTCAACACACACACACACACACACACACACATATGCACATAGATGCATGCACACGCAAACACACATACACACACACACACGCACACACACGAGCACAGAACTGTAAATGATAACATTGAAATTTCTAAGAATGTGTTTTGGGAACAGGTGAAGTGCAGATGCACACGCACATTGTCGAAACCAAATACAGATGGCAGCCTAAAGAAATGAAAACCTCAGACTGAAGCAGCATGCGTTTCAGCAGCGCAGCATGCACAGTGTATGCAACGATTCAACATTTCCTGTCCGGCTGCTCGGTTCTGCCATCTGGACGTTCAGGTTGAATGTGTCCAATCCTGGAACAAAGGGCTGGCCTACCAGTTGAAGCGGAGAGACTGCCGCAGACATATCTGGGTCCCATGGCCTGAATTAGACTAATTGTTTGCCCGCTGGAGGATCTGGCAGAGCAGATTTAGCTTTGCTCCGGCGAGAGCAGCAGTGCCGGTCCTGCAGCTGGCGGCTAGTGGAAGTGCGTCCCCGGCTGGCTGTCGAGTGCCACTCTGCGCGCTGGGCCGGATCCAGCGCGGCAGAGATCTAACCCCCCTCCCCACAGTACTCACGCCATTGACATGACCTTGTCTTGGTGTCAGATATATCTTATATATGACTTTCAAAATAGTAAAGGCATCATTCTGTTTTGATGAGATGAAGAGAATGAATCCGCATGATAAAAATGTTCTTTATTCTCTTCTCAACCTCTCTCTCGCTATCTCTCTCTCTCTCTCTCTCTCTCTCACACTATCTCTCGCCTTCTCTGTCTCTCTCTGTTACCATTCCTGTGTCTGTCCCAGTCAGTGCGTTTAATTGGTTTCTATTTTTTTAATTGTGTGTGTGTGTGTGTGTGTGTGTGTGTGTGTGCGCACCTGCGTGTGCACGCATGCGTTCGTGCATGCGTTTGTGCGTGTGTGTGTGTGTGTGTGTGTGAGTGTGCGTGTTTTAATATATCAATGTGTGAGGGGGAGAAAGTAAATTAAGCAAATTAAACCGCAGCACCGGAGCCACAGCCGCTGACCTCAAAGGCTCCTGAAGGAGGCCTGGAGAATTCGACTCTTTCTTTTCAGTCCGCGCCGCTGGAAGGACATTGAGTGCAGATGAGCGTCATGTATCAGTCCAAGGACAGAGAAGCTTCATTCATGTCAGGAACAATAGAAGAGTACTCCGTTCCCCATTGGCAATGATTTTAAAAAGGACCCTTCATTTTTGTTTGTCCACTTGTCATCCATCGGTGACCTTTGACGAGAACTGAACGAAATGTAGAGAGCTTTTCAAGTGTATTCAGATGTACCTCAGGTGATGGGCCTGTCTCCACACAATTGAGCGCAGCTGTGCTTTTACATTAGAGGACCTGTCTGACAGAATGGCTGGTAGACAATGGTTTCTGTTGAAGGCAAAATTGGGACAGAATTTTAAACCATTACACAGTACGCATGCTGGATGTGTAATCTTTTTGTCTGAGCGTGTATGGCAAATATGTTTTCTTCAAAAGGTTCAACAATCATTAAAATAATCCCACAAATTGTGAAAGCCAAAAATACAAAGTTAAGTTAAAGCACTGACTGAACCCAAGCCATTGCAGTACCTTTGTCTCAGGGCATTTGGATACCTGAACTGTGGGAGTGACACTGGACATCTTTCCCCTTTTGCCATTGCTGTCCATCAGAGGCCCTGAAAGTCCACATGTCACGGTCCTTTAAGTTTTCTCTGCAGCCATTTGCTTTCCGAGGGTGAACGATATCTGTTCAATCAAGGCAGTGATTATGTGAATCAGCTTGTTGTGCTCTTGGATGAAGGTCTTGTGGCCCTCTAGGACCAGGGTTACTCCTGCCTGCTCTACACAATGTTTGCTGATAAGATCAACAGATCACCCACATTGTCAATGTGCTGACTAACCTGCCAACCAAAAATCCAATGCAAAATTTCATAAAATAAAAAAGACCTGGCAATTCCAGTTTTTAAATTACAGTCATTGCCGGGGGCGGGGTGGGGATAATGTCTGGTTTGGGTTCTGGTTGAAAATTCAGTTTCTTTTGAGGACATAAAAGAATGAGGCTAATTCAAAGGCACTCCAGAAGTGTGTTTTTTTAGCTACTGATTACGAATGAGTGTTCAGTACAAATATTTACACTTTTTTTTTGGAGCAAACAAGGCGCTAATGGCTAGCATGTTTTTCAATACCTTCTTCTCAATTTAGAACCTGTAATACTTGATTTTGGGCATGCTTATATGTCTTCTTTGTTAGAAAAAGAGTGCTGTTTTACCAGGCGTTAGATTTGTTGTTCATCTCGTTTGAGTCGCTCGCTGTTTTAAGCGCTCTCTTGGGTTTAGCGTGTACAGTGGTCGCGGGCTATTCAGAGTTACGGCCATTGATTTATAATGCATGCGGACAGGAAGTGAAAGAATTCCCTTGGTGTCTTTCTCACCCTGCATCATTGACAGAACTGCCCTTGGACTCCCTGGCTCTGTAACACGGTGACGGCATTGTGCCTTTTTTTTATTTTACAACTGGTTGGTCCAGCGGGAGGGGTGGTGACATCACTTTAATCAATGGAGAAGCCACCGTGATTGATATTCATGTATTAAATGATGCTGCTCTAATTAAACCAATAAATCATTTCTAATCATCTTGCGATGAAAGTAAAAGCAGCCTTGCAAAATGTCACGGGCGGACCTCCATCTGTTCAGATCATAAGAATTGGCCGCCATTGATTTTGTGATGTCGCCCACCTTTATAGATGCGCTCGGAATCAACTTGCATCTCCAAAACGCATCAGCAGCCTGGAGCCTTTATAAGCGACGATGAGTTATTTCCTCGAATATGGCTATCCATCCATCTATCCGTTTTCCAAGCATGCTTAATCCTGGTCAGGGTCGCGCGGGGGGTGGAGTCTATCCCAGCATGCAGTGGGCGAGAGGCACTTTGGGCTGTGGGAGGAAACCAGAGTGCCTTTATAACTACCCACGCGGACATGGGGAGAACGCGCAAACCCCGCACAGAAAGGCCTTCATTCGCCATACAAACTCGGCTCCTTCTGGCTGTGAGGCGACAATGCCTTTCGCTGCAACTGTCGTGCCGCCCCCGTATGAAATATGATTCACAAAAAGAACGCTGTAATACAGAAGTCATTAGTGCCTCTGCTTCAGTAGGGGAGCAGATCAAATCAAGTGAACAATGAGAGGAAAATGTAATGTGCTTTTTTTTTCATGTCCTGTTAAAGCCGACGTCTGCATCTGAGCTGATGACTCCAGTTCGCCCCGAGGGGGGAGGGCATCAGGCTGCCCAACAGGGCTCCCAGGATTGGCTGGAAAAGGGACAGAGTCTGGGAAGGACTTGTCATGCCTGGCACCAGCCGTGTCAGACGGCCTGCCAGTGCCGTAGCCTTCGAGGGGCTTTGACTGGAGCCAGATGCTGGGCTCGGTGGGCTCTCCCATACACCCCTCTGGCATCTGCAGCTAGTGAGCATCGCCACGGAAACACCGCGCGACTGCTTTTCCGTTCCCCTCCCAGAATAAGCCCACCATAACCGGACGGTTCTGTCAGGTCGTTGGGCAAGTGGGCCTGAAGCAGCGTGCTCCTACGCAGCCTTTTGGCACCTTCGGCAAATGTGCATCGCCACGGCAACACAGTGACACCTCCATTACTCTGTGGCCATGGCAGGCTGTGTTAAAGTTCAGCACTGTCTGGAGTGAGCGGACCTTTTGAATGTTAGAGGTGGACAGATTTGAAGCACTTGAAGTGAAAGGCTGTTTTATTGCTTGTTTGAGGGAGGGCAGTGGGTAATGTTTGATAGCATACTGACATACTGGCAGTCCCACACAGTAAATATAAAAATTTTGTCAATGTACTGTATTCTGTAATTAAGCCTGATTATGGTTAAAAAAATCTTACAAATCCGTTTCCTATTTTTTCAAGAACAGTAGTTAATTTCTTAATAGTATACTTTCCCGTTGAGATGAAGAACTGCATGGGACCTTTTGCTCACTGTTATGACACCTTTGTTCTAGCAGAAGTGTAAATTTGCTGAAACTGACTGTGCCAATTGAATGCGATCCAATCAAATCACAATATAACCTTTTTAACATTTACACCATATTGCGAGCTCAGATTCCCATGAACAGAACGCATTAATAAAACAAAAAAATAAAAAATCTTGTTTGAACCTTTTTTGCTTGCAGTTTAGAATTAGGAATAGCACAATCAGACGGAGCAGCGGCCAATGCTTCCCTGTCTCAACACCGTATTTCGCTGCGTGGAAATACTGTCCTGCTCGGCACGGAGTCATTGCATGCCCTGACAGCTGATAACGATAATGAAGTAATCCCAGCGAGAGCCTCTGGATGGCCTGAACCTGTAATGATAGCTAAGGCTGCAATCTGCGATGACGGGTTTCATGAATATTGATTAAACATCCTGACAGATTTTAATGGAGGTGACAGGGAAAAGGGGAGCGCTTAGCAGGCCCTGCTCTCGCATGAGGCAGGTTACAGGCAGCGCTCGGTTCAATTTTGTGCCAGTCCACAGATCCAGCGGCCGTGACCGAAACTAGCAATTTCGCTGCCTTTACACTCAGAGAGTCGTAGGTTTCGACTCCAGAACTGCAGCAGTACCTTTCCTAAAGGCACCAGTTGTTACAACAGGATAAATGGGTCACAGAGACAGTAAAGTGTGTACTATGCTGTACCACAAGGCCTAAGTGGTGGCAGGGTAAGTTAGCACAGTACCCCCTTTATATGAAAGGTTCAAGGATTTTCTTTTGAAATGACCAATTCTTAGTTTGGCTCATTATCTTATTATTATTTTTATTATTTTTGTTAACAATTTAATGTTTTCTAGTTTATTTGCAACGTAAATTCTATGCTTTTTATCTCTTAAGGCCAATGGTTTAAAATGACTGTTCTTCTGTTTAAATCAATGCTTTCTTTACCTGCTGATGTCAGTATTCACGAAACCAGGTCAAATATGAAGATGAAATAACTTTATTTCTCGTTACAAAGAATAGTTTGTTGTCTGAGTAATTGAAGGCAACAATGAGATAACTCCCAAGAAAACAATGCAGGAAGTGTAACCGACTGTGACAGGCGTTCAGACCTGGAAATATATTTCTGTCTCTTGTACCGACAGGATAGCTTCCCAGCCAGGTTCGGAGGAATCCATTTTGTCAATCAGCCATGGTACATCCACGCTCTCTACACGGTCATAAGGCCCTTTCTGAAGGACAAGACAAGAAAACGGGTAACAGGAATATCTTCTATACACAGGTGTAATAGGTCCATAAATACATGTGCTTTTTATATTTAGAAACCATAAGGAAATATTTCATGACACATAAATAAAGCACATCTTTTAAAATAACAGCGTTGACATAAGTAAGCTACATTTTTATGTTTGTTAGTGTCTACCGGTCACTGAATTCTGGAAATGTCATTTGAGACAGTGTTTTTATTTAGGTAAATATAATAGCTAATAGCTAACAGCTTCAATTTCTGTGACATATTCATTGTTCGTTGTCGTATTTATGTTGTTTATTTAAGTTTATTTAATGTAATGTTTATTTTTATTTTCATTATCTATTAAATTCTCAGATTTTCATGCACGGTAACAATCTGAACAGCCTGCACCAGCTGATTCACCCAGAGATCCTACCCTCAGAGCTGGGTGGTATGCTACCCCCCTACGACATGGGCACCTGGGCTCGCACCCTGCTGGACCACGCCTACGACGAGGAGCCCGAGTACTGCCCCGAGTCGTACACCCTCTCCGTGAAGGACCTGGAGAAGGACCTGTCCCCCAAAACCATGAAGAGGTCAGTGGCTGGGCTCCCCTCCCCTTGCTAGCGCCAATGAAGTAAAGATCCCTTCATTTGCAATACATGCTCAGGCTAGCGTGTATTGGGTTTTGTAACTCCCTGATAGATCTTTGGAACACCATTCAAATCTGTTATGGCTAATGCAGCTCAATAGAATTTCGGTCAAACACAGTACTGCTGAAATATTGTTAAGTTTTGTGTGGGATTAGTGAAGCACTGCGGATAACAGATTTAATTTGTCTGAATGGATCAATGGTAGGTCTTTAGTTATGCTAAGTACTTTTAACTGAAGAAAAGAAAAACACAATTGCCCTTAATTTGAGATA